>NC_085871.1:35931741-35936741 GCF_034702125.1 Engraulis encrasicolus
TCAATGTTATCAATGCGACAGTACAGATACAGTAGATAGTATAGAAAGATAGCGATAGATAGATAGATAGATAGATAGATAGATAGATAGATAGATAGATAGATAGATAGATAGATAGATAGATAGATAGATAGATAGATAGATAGATAGATAGATAGATAGATAGATAGATAGATAGATAGATAGATACTGTACATACACACAGTACATACATGCATACATACATCTCTACTCTGTTCCAGCCCACCCCCCGCAACACACACACACACACACACACACACACACACACACACACACACACACACACACACACACACACACACACGCGCACACACACACACACACAGGAGGGAACAGGCAGGCAGAAAAGCAGTCCGGGGGAGAGGCAAGGAAGCAGGCAGGGGGGAGGCAAGCGGGGCCCTCTCTCTCCGAACTGAACTGTCAAGCCCAGAGCTGCAGTGGCGACTTACACAGCTCCACAGCTCCATCGCTATCCCTCACTGTCACTCTGTCTGTCACAGTGCACACTCACACACAAACACATAGACAGAGACACATACACTCAGTCACACACACACACACTTGCACGCATGTACACACACAGACACACACACACACACTAGCACACACAAACAGCAGTCCCCCTCACACACACACACACACACACACACACACACACACACACACACACACACACACACACACACACACACACACACACACACACACACACACACACACACACACACACGCACACATGCACACACACCACTGTCGACTACCTCCACACCCCAAGAGAGGAGGGTGGAGGGGCAAGCGAGGGGAGGAAGAGAGAGATGGAGATGGAGAGCGTGAAGAAGAAGAAGAAGAAAGCGAGAGCGATGGTGGTGGGAGCGAATGAGCAACCTGACAGAGCGTGAACCAGACACAGGGAAGTGACACCGCAGGCAGAGAAGAAAGGAAGAGCGAGGAGAAGAGAGGACGTGTGTGTGACGGAGAGAATGCGAGCGAGAGGAAAAGAGAACAAGAGAGCTGAGGAATTCCACACAAAAGGAAGAATAGAGGGAATGGAATGCATAGGTAATGGTGACGGAGAAAAGAGCCGTCCAAAAGAGTGCCACAAAGAATAAGTGTGAAGCACAGAGTAGACGGAGTGACAGAGAGAGAGAGAGAGATAGAGAGGGAGAGAGAGAGAGGGAGGGAGTGGGAGAGAGAGAGAGAGAGAGAGAGAGCGAGAGACAGAGACAGAGAGCAAGGTGCGAGGAGTAGGGATAATAGAAAGTCGTGAGAGAGGAGGAAAAAATTGAAAGCAGTGAAGTGTAAGAAAAATGCGAAAGACAGCAAAATAGGACTTTTCTTTAGAAGAAGGGGAATTGGTTGGAGGGTGGATTAGTTGCGTGATGGCGACAGGCGTCAAACGGTGCTCTTCAGTACAGAGTCCAGGCTGTGACTTGGAGGGGATTAAAACTAGTCAGTAATGTACGTGCTCTGCTGCTGTGCTCAGGCAGATACGTAGGTACGTCATACAATTATATAAGACATGTGTAACCCGTTCAGGACCATGTTAAGCCAATGTGGCACTATGCATCACTGGTTCCCCCTTTATAAACAATTTTCTTTGTCTTGTGCTTTGTCTTGTGGTGCCCCCTCACTGGTCAAAAATCCAGTCATCCCTAGCCTAGTCTTTCCGAAGTGGACCAGTTTACTCTACAGCTCATTTTTTGTCTTTTGGTGCCCCCCCCCCCCCCCCCCCCTCACTGGTCAAAAATGGTTGGTGCCCCTGGGCCCTGGGCCCTGAACCCTTGGTCATCCAGCTGCTTGTGGTGTGTAATTTGTTTCACATTTTGGCCCCTAATCGTGAAACATTGTCCCTTGTTTAGATTGTTGTTTGGTAGGGGTAATGCGGATGTATCTATGTAATTGTTTTGCTCTTTTCATTTCAATAATGTAATCCGTTGGTAGAGCTTAAAGTCAGACATTATGGAATTTAATATCTGTGCCAACCGTTTTTTTATCGGTTTGCTTTTGGGCATACAGAGAATAAGTTATACAGTACATTTTAAGTTTAAGTCAATATTTATTATCTATATTATTTATTTATTATCAATATTTATTATCTATTTACTGTAGTTATTGATTTGGAATTTTTCCATAGGAACATAAACAAAGGACTGTTTTCCCTTCAAACTCAAACCAAAAATTAAAAAAATATATTTCACACATTTTTTTTGACATGCCTGACATGCCGGATTTTTTAAATGTCTATAATAGAAGTAGCTCTAAACACTGTTTATACGCTTGAAACATTCCCTGTGTGTGTGTGTGTGTGTGTGTGTGTGTGTGTGTGTGTGTGTGTGTGTGTGTGTGTGTGTGTGTGTGTGTGTGTGTGTGTGTGTGTGTGTGTGTGTGTGTGCGTGTGCATGTGCATGTGCGTGTGTGAGACAGGTGTACATGTGTGCGTGCATGTGTGTGTGTGTATGTGTGTGCTTGCATGCCTGTCTGCCAGTCTAACTGTGTGTGTGTATGTGTTTGCGTGTGTGTGTGTGTGTGTGTGTGTGTGTGTGTGTGTGTGTGTGTGTGTGTGTGTGTGTGTGTGTGTGTGTGTGTGTGTTTGTGTGTGTGTTTGTGTATAAGAGACCTCGCATGTCCCTTTTCTGAGAAAGTATTGCTAACAGAGAGTGTTTTAGTGTCCTGTTAGCAGGTAGTAGCAGATTGGAGGTCAGTTGTGCTATCCACGTCTGGTGAGAAAACCCAACGATTTATATCTCCATGGACGTAAGGTATCGAACCAGGCCTGGATCAATACCAGCATGAATTACAGAGTAGGAGAGGGAGAAGGACTTCACACGTATGTCACGCTTGCCAGCAGCAGGGACGTTGACAGCTTTGACCAGGCCCAAAACAAAGACATCTGGAAGGGCCCCCCACACTCCACCCACCCAATGCATACAATGGGTCTTTCTCAAAACCTAGGACAGTGTCCTTCCAAGTGTATCAGCCTAATTATTCACGCCCAGTGATTGACACTGGCCTAGGTTTTGAGAAAGACCCAATGTCATGAGGACCCAATTCTGAGCCTCCCCTCTCAATGGGCCCGGAACAACTGTCCGCTTTGTCCCTTTCTCCTTGCCGGCCGCCCTGCGTGACAGCGTGGTGGGTGCTGAAAAGCGTCACGGCGAGGGAATCAAAACACCGGGCGTGCTTATCTTCACAGAAGCCCAATTTATAACCATTCTCGAGTGTCTTCATACCGGCTAAACCTGCCGAGACGAAGAGGCAGACGCTTCTCCTCTCCTCCCAGGCGATACAAAGGAAGGGGCGTCTCGTCGAGTGGAACCGTTGAGAAAAGTGATCCACGTACGCTTTCAGAGTTCAAACCAGACCAGTTTGATGCAGAAAGTTTTTGAATTTTTTTTTGTTTTGTTACCTTTTTCTTTTTTTTCTTCATTTTCCTTTCCACTTTTGGATCAGCTTACGGTGCTGTTGTTGTTCCTGACATAAATTGCTGGGGTAACTGGATAAGGCCAATGTTTGTGTTTGTGATGTCTAATTTTAAACTGCCGCCATTGATTTTTCCCTCCCACGTTTGCTTATCTGTGCCGTTTTTTTTTTCCCCCACTCCGTTTTCCCCCTTGTGTTGTCGGAGCTTCTCGGTTCTCATTAGATGCAAAAGGTGGTGACCTTAGTTCTACCTGTGGTCAGCTGGGACTCAGAAAGGGGAAGCTAGCAAAACAAACAAAACAACAACAACAACCCCACAAAAAGAACCCAATAAGGCGATGTTCGCAAGGTCAGCCTTTTGAGTAACCTTGAGTTTTTCCCCTATACTGTCTTCCTCTCCACTGCAATAGTTATCAAAGTAGACTTTTTTCTAGACCAACAGTTAACCATGTGGGTGTCTACCGATATCTCGCTCTCTGCTCTTCAATCAGCCGATGTGTTCACACAGACAATCACACTCGGCACGGTGATTGGGCATTACAATCTGTCAAAAACAGTGAATTCTTTAGAAATTCTTCTCAGGCTCATGACTTTGTGGTCACATAGCTACATTATCTGATGAGGAGAGGGGATTGATTCATATACTGGTTAGAAAACATGCACTGCCCCTGCCCAACCACTTCCTTTGGTTTGCAGTGGTTGCAGTGGAGCTGGTTAGCCAGGTCGCACCGTCCTTGTGACGCAACACCTTCAGCGTAGCTTCTAGTCAGGCCCAGGCGCGTCGAGAGACCTGGGCATTCGGGGCTACAGCCCCGGATCTCCGGGGATTAGCCCCGAATCTCTCTGGACTGGACTGACATAAATAAAATATGTATAATAATAATAATATGATTAAGAATAAGAAATAGTAGAGGAGAGCTCCGTGGACCACACTTTGAGCAGTGATACCGCTCCTGTCATTATGCAACTTTGTAACCAGCACAGACCGCACGATTCTGACACGATGATATGTAATATGGAACTGTACAAATAACAACTTTCCAACCGAAGCCGCTATCCACCTTGTTAGTAGATCTAGCCTCGTTGTAGTGATGTCATGCTGCTGTCAACCAATCAGGTGTCAGTTCTATGCTGGCTTGAACAGAGCCAGGCGGGCTCGTAGTTTATGAAAAAAAAAAATCTGGAATGTTTAATATCTCGATAACTCAATGACTTCTGGAATATAGGGATCCCACTTCCTTTCATTCTTAGATCATTCAGGGTTTTTTTTAGCAGCCATAGGTCACAATGTTGACATTTTCCTCATTTTAGCATCCACTATTCAATCACACTATATCTAGCTGTATCTATCAAAATGGATATTTGCCGAATCTAAATGGATATTTGGGCTCCATCTTCAAGTAACAGGACAGCGTAAGGTATGAAATCTGTTTTTTTTTTCCTGATGTGCTCGCCGAAGCACTGGTGTCTGTTGTTGTCATGTTTTCTAGGCCTACTTGTCTTCAGTCAAGCGCTAGTTGTAACTAGACTTCACTTCGAAGCACCCGTTATATGTCACG
>NC_085871.1:35949241-35961741 GCF_034702125.1 Engraulis encrasicolus
GGCCCGATGTCATCATCTCAGACCCGATTGCTGTACTCCCAACACCCCTCGCAAAACCACGCACGCACGCACGCACGCACGCCCGACCGCCCGCCCGCCCGCACGCACGCACTCACACACACACACACACACACACACACACACACACATTCACCTCTGCTTCCATCTAAAGGGTTACACAGAATGACTCTGACTGTCAGGAAGACAATTTGATGCACACAAAGACGTGCTGCATAGGTATGCTTTCTTGCTTAGCTTAGCTGTTGTCTGCATTTGCTAGTCTGTTATCACCAAGGACAGATTTTAACTTGAATATGTGAGTAGCAGTCAAAAAGAGAAAAACACGCACATCCGTCTCAAAAAGATTGGGTGCAGGACCAGCAAAAACGCCATGAAAAACTGAAAGAAAAGTCCGAGACACCAAGCTCCTGTTGCTCTTTTTTAATGCAACGTTTCGGGCAGCATGCCCTTCAACAGACAGTTAAAGAAGCAGCTCATTAAAAATGCCAGGCATGTGTTTCCCCAATCACGCACACAACCACACCAGAGATTCTTTAAGTATATCTCTCTGACCACACCTTCTGAGACCTATGACTATGGTAGCTGCAGATGCATTTTCGCATAGCAAGGCGGAACCCATTCATCTTGTAAGAGTCAGTTAGTTAGTTTAGTTTGGGCTGGCATGATGACAAGATACTACAGTTGTGGGATATTTTTTATCCAAGGCTCCTCTTGACAAGCGAGCTAACAGCATGCTATCAAGTAATTGTCACGTTAGAGTAAACATCAGTCACTCTAACTCTAGTATTCACGCTGAGGAGGATATAATGAATCTCTCTCTCTCTCTCTCTCTCTCTCTCTCTCTCTCTCTCTCTCTCTCTCTCTCTCTCCTGTATATACAGTACATGCATACAGACACATACTATAGTGTATGTATACATCACACATGCACACATACTTAGGTATGCTGATCCTGAAACATTAAAGAAAGCCTGAAGCATGCGTGCGTGCGTGTGTGTGCGTGCATGCTTGCTCGCGTGTGCCTGTTTGCAAGTGTGCCTGCGTATAACTGTGTCTGAGTCATCTTCCTGTGGCAGTGCTCTTGTATTAAATCAGCGGTGGAATGTGCAGACAAGCTGAGGGATGGGATGGGATAGTGATGGCGGTGCAGTAGTACAAAAGCAGGGGCGTCTGATTAAAGTCCTCCTAGACCTGCTTAGTGGAGGAGCAGCAGTAGAGAAAGAGGATGATTGTTGGCTCTTCAATCTTCACGTTCCCCTTTCTTCACTCACAGGAAGATTATTTCCTCATCCATTCGTTTCTTTTACGTTAGACTGCTTAGCTTCACAATGTGCTTACATACATACACACGCGCGCGCACACACATGCACGCACGCACGCACACACACACACACACGCACACACACACGTACACGCACACACACATACGGAGGTTCTGTCATTCTTCTATTGTGCTCTCTCTCTCTCTCTCCTCTCTCTCTCTCTATCTCTTCTCTTCTCATTCACTCTCTCTTCATCTCTTTCCCTTTCCTCTCTTTTTCAGTCTCTCTTTTGTGCCGCTCTTTTGTTCTTCCCCTCTCTTCTTTCTCTCTTCCTCTGTCTCTTGTCTCACGTTGTCTCTTTCTCTCCTTCACCTCTCTCTCTCTCTCCCTCTCCCTCTCTCTCTCTCTCTCTCTCTCTCTCTCTCTCTCTGTTCTTCCCCTCTTTGCCTCTTTGCTTTGGTGGAAAGGGGCTTTGGTGGCGGGGTATTACAATGTCATAGCTGTCACCAGTTATAAACTCCTGTCATTCGTGCAGGCACCTGCTGTGCTCTCAGTACATTTTTTGGGCTAATTGCCATGGAAGGGCGTGCTAGAGCCAGTAAGGGGTTTATGCGGATTTCCAGAGTGTGAAAGTAAGTTACGAGACACAACTGTCCTTGGTAGCATAATAGTAAATCCACTAAAAGCAGTTCTGCTACGATTCATTGGAAAAAATATGATTCAGAGATCCACACAGTACAAGAGGCTTTTGAGAGGCCCTGCCTGTCTGGGTTTATTTTCCTCTGTGGGAATCCAAAATGGCTACTAAGAACCTTAATACGGTAGAGCAACAGACACTGAAGCCCTTGGTGGAATTCTCACAAGGTTTTGAGATTTTGAGATGAAAAAAAATCAGGAAAAAAATCAGAGAAAAACAATGCCTGGGTTATGTCTGGAGATAAGCGATATCCTCCCCAATGTGTTTTAGTATTTTACACCTTGACACCCAAGACCAGGCAGAATTCCCCTCTGAATTCAATGGTATTAGATGTAGCCAGGTCTTCACTAGAGCCTGATGTTCTGGTGGTTCTTATCCCTTTTTTGGCCTTTATTATTACAGGACAGTGTAGAGTAGACAGGAAATGATTGGGAGAGAGAGACGAGGCAGGACTGGGAAATGACCCCGGCCAGACTCGAACTGGAGTCCCCGTGGGCAATGTAAGCCCAAATGTGGGGGACTTAGCGCGCTATGCCACAGCGCCCCCATGGTTCTTATCCCTGTCTATACTGTAGTAGGCTTCACCTCCATCGCCAGGTGGAAGGTTAATCAAGGAACATTCTGTTTGCTTAATAAGGCCTATCTGTCGACAGACATAAAACCACGGTAAGCCTCATCAGAGTACACAGCACATGGTGCTTGGTGAATGGGTAACTCTAGCCAAAAACCACCCACCCTCCCTCACTCCCTCACTCCCTCCCCAGTGGATGTGATGGGGTTTGGGAAAGGTCTGCACGGTGGGCCTGTGATGCGGTCTAATGTAACAGATTAGTCCAGCTGGCTTTAGGATTAGGGCCCCTCCATCTCCGTCTCCGTCTCCGTCTCTCTCTCTCTCTCTCTCTCTCTCTCTCTCTCTCTCTCTCTCTCTCTCTCTCTCTCTCTCTCTCTCTCTCTCTCTCTCTCTCTCTCTCTCTCTCCCTCCATCCCTCCGCTGTGCCTCACTCCTCCACCTGGGGCCTGGCCACCACCATTACTGCTGTGCAGTTGAATGGCCCTCATTAAGACCCTGGGCACACAGCGCCGGCCTTGTTCCAAGTCCCCGTGGAGAGGTTCTGCCCCCCTCCCGTTCCATGTAATAGTCCACCTATTGTCTCTGTGAAATGTGGCCCAGGGACCGAACAGCACAGTTATACAACCCACCCCTAAAACTCAGGGGCTTCCAGTTCCATAGAAAGGAGAGTTGATGAGAGGGGTGCAGAGAAATTTGATGAAGTTTTTGAATCATGTGTTGTTGAATCATGAATCTTGTATTTTGTTGTTTTGTTTCTTTCATTCTTTTGTTCCTTTTGCTTCCGTCCTCTCTTCTCTGTACCTTGTCTTTATCTTCTCTAATCTCTCCTGTTTGCCTTTGTTCTTTGTTGTTTTTTCATCTGCTTATTTGTTAAGCACTTTGAATTACCAACGATGCGTGAGATTTCGCTAAACAAATAGACTTGTCTTGATTTGCTTTCCTTTGAAATCTGATTAATTATCATATCATCCTCCTCCCCAGTCTCTGCCTTGACTGTGGTTTGAGTTTGTTGAGTCTGAAAGAGGATTTATTTATTAAACATTATTTTTTTGGGTGTGTTTTCTTTTGTTCTTCTCTATCCCCCCATCCCACTTCCTTTCCTCCACTATAAAGACTTTATCAGTGAGACTGGATAATATACTGTATAGATATAGATTTTATATATCTGACATTAGCACTATGTTTCATATGAGTATTGATGGGGTTTGGGTAGATGTTTGACCCCAAGGCCCACACTTCCATGGGCCATAGCTGTATCAAACAAGTTTGAAAGACTGTTGCTCTAAAATTACACTTCCAAGCTTTAGGGTGACCGAAAATGAAGACAAGTAGCTATTTGTTTGTCTGTTGGTTTTTTCAATCCTCATGGTCAATAACTGTGCTATGGAAGGAGTGAAAGGCTGAATGCTTTGTGAGACACAATGCAAAAACTTGTTATGGCTTTGGTATCTTTTTAACATGCTTGTTTGTTCTTTTTCTGCCGTTTCACAGGTGCACCAGGAAGGACAAGTGTGATCGCTCATCGGAACCCCGTCGCTTCGCCTCGGACATCAACCAGTGCGTGCGCCTCAGCGTCCACCCCAGCAACATCTCTGTGTCTCAGTACAGCGTCACGGTAAGTTGTTGTCCTGGCTACAACAGTAGAACACTTGAGGAGTCACAGAACCTTGAGCACACTGCCGCTTAACGTTTTAACCATTCATTGGTTGCAAACACCTGACGTGATCATTTAGATGTTTACAACATCTTTTTCAATGTCCTCATACACTGTAGTAATATGCCATAGCGTAGGGTTTCTCAACAGGGCCTCGAAATCCTTAGGGGGGTATTGAGAAGAATGGAGGGGGCGTTGCATAGTTGCCATTGGACGGCATTATTCCATTTTTTTTTCCTAAATACTAAGGGGGGGGTCTTGGCAGGCTTATGATGAGGTTCAGCGGATGTTTATGAAAATGAACACTTCCATAGTGAATGTTATCCTATCCACTAAAGAGAACATGTCTCATTGTGTCACTTTACACACCTACATGAAGGGAGCACTTTTTCCTCTATGTTCAGTGTCATACTGACTGTCACCCTTTCCACCCAGAGAACAATCCTGCCTGCCTTACACAATGTCGTAGTGTCACCACGGTTAAGTGGAACATCTTAGTGCTTTAGTGGAATACCACGGTTGGTGTCACCCTTCACCCTTCACCCGCCTGTATCGAACATGCCTGTGACTCAGTGCAATATCATTGTGAATGTCATCCTGCCGACATGGAAGTGGTAATGTCACCGAGAACAATGGCAAGTTGACTGTCACATATACATGGATGATGTCACTCCGTCTCTGTCGGATGATCGCAGAGCATGAAGCCGTGGCACAACCACCATCACCTACGTACGTGTACAGGAAAGCAGCGATCTGTGAATGATACTGAGCAGTTTTGCCATCGTTCTCGGATTCAGAATGTACAAAATAAAAGGCCTGCCATGCGTTTGGATCTTTGTCTACACCTGAAAACAGGTGATTTGACTTTTCATCTCATGAGGCTGGCGGAAGAGTCGTGCCCACTAAGAGGAAGATGGATATTTTTTTTTGAAAAAGATTCATGGCAGGATTCTTTACATTTCTCTATCAGGGTGTGTCCACCTCCGCATGTACATTTACATACATTAATTCCCAGTTGGTATTCATCCATATGGTACGGTTGACAGCGGAACCCACACGTGGCGCTAACAGAACCAGGGGTGCCATCAATCATCCCGTGAGCAAATTGTCCTCATGGCTGCTGCAACATGGCTGCTGCCGCGGTTAAAAGCCGAGTGTCTGAACGACGTACGTACGTCGCCGACATCTGATTATGCGACCACTCCAGCTAAAAGAAAGGACAAGCCTTTAAGGGGGGGTTTGCTAAAGATTCAATTGTACTAGGTCGCCGCTTTATGCGAGCGCTCCCCTTTTTTGTTCTGCTCGTTTTCCGCCAGCGAGACGCTAAACAAACAAACAAACCAGCTTCTTAAGTGCTTTTGAGAAGCACGCCCAGAGGCACAGGTATTGATAATGTGTCTCGCTAATGCATTTATACAGCCCCATTCATTCTAAGCTCGGGGCATTAATGCAATCATTGGGCCTCATGGTCCCGCATGGATCTATTGCTGAAGGCTTGACTGATTTCGGAAAGACTTACGTCATTTGCTGGAGTGAACTAATATACTATGTACCCGTTTAACGTGACTCACCCAGTCAGTCAAAACGCACACTGACCACATTTATGGTGGGGGCTTAATTTATTTACTCTTTCAAAACAGCCCGCTTATGTAGAAGAGAAGCAGTACTGAGGTCATTTAGTCCAAAAACCCATTAAATTCCACTAACGTTATCAGTAACAGCAAGACGATTCAAGCAGTATGCTTTTTGTGAGCTAAGTCAGTGTAGCAGCAGAAGCACCGTTGATAAACCTTGCTTTCATCGAAAGGTGCCTTTCATGCAATAGTCATATGGTGTCAAGCAATTGATGTCAATTTTTTTGTATCAAAGCATCAAAGGCAAAACCCACACAGTTGGACATGGCGCACAGCACTGTTTTGAGCAGCAATTTGCGTTTGGCACGCCTGTATGAATCTGGCTCAATTCACACACACACATACACGCACACGCACACACACACACACACGCACACACACACACACACACACACACACACACACACACACACACACACACACACACACACACACACACACACACACACACACACACACACACACACACACACACACATCCCCCTCCCGCCACCCCACCACCGCTTCCGAAGGCCTGCTGTTTGGCCTTCACTGTTGCTTCCAGCCAGCGCTGCTGTTTGCTGCTGGTGCAGCTCACAGCTGTATAATCTGCCAGGCGGTGGGGAGCTATTTGGTCCGTCCCCTCCCCTCGGCAGGACTTTTGTCCCCTCAGCTGTAAAGCCCATCAAAGCAAGGCCGCTTGCACTTGTCCTTATCCCGCATGTAATCCGTAACCCCCCCCCCCCTCTCTCTCTCTCTACCATTCTTCTTCCATCCCTCCCTCCCACAAACCTCCACCCCTCCATCTATCCGTCCCTCCATCCTTCCATCCCCCTCATCCCCCCATCATCTCCACCCCTACCTCCCTCTACCATTCTTCCATTCCATCCCTCCCTCCCTTTCTTCCTCCCACAAACCTCCACCCCTCCATCTATCCGTCCCTCCATCCTTCCATCCCATCCCACCCTCCCTTTCTTCCTCCCTCAAATCTCCACCCCTCCATCTATCCGTCCCTCCATCCTTCCATTCCATCCCTCCCTCCCTTTCTTCTCCATCTATCCGTCCCTCCATCCTTCCATCCCCCTTCATCCCCCCATCATCTCCACCCCCATGGCATTGCAATCAGATTACTGTACCACAGCAGGCCTGACATACAAGGCTTCAGACAAGTCAATTCTGATGTGTGTTGGGAGGGGATGTATAGGGAATGTAATCACGTTTCGTCGTGTGCTGAGATGTACTTTTTTTGTCATCAGAGCTTGTAGTAATTTGGAGTTATTTGATTCTTTTTTTTATTTTTCTTTCTTTTTCTTTCTTTTCTCTCCCATCACTCTCCCTCCTGTCAGGGCTTCATGTTTCCTCTTGTTTGAGCTGTATTATATCTGAGAAAGAAAATATCTAGTCGGGGGGAAGGGTTTGATCTGACATTCATTGTTTCCCTTGAATTCCATTATTCGCCCATGTCGTCACACCACATCTTGTTCTGTATGCATGCAAAACACATACACATTATGTATCACAAAGAGGATTTGGTGGTGCGGTGGATCTGATTGACTACGACACAGCTGCTCCCCTCCAATTGGGCCTAAAGTGTCTTTTCACCAGGCATGTCAATCCTAAAAAATAGAGGCAGAAATATCACATCTTCCTTCAAAGGTGCATGACTTTACTGAGTAGAGTAAAGTAGAGTAGAGTAGAGTAGAGTAGAGTAGAGTAGAGTAGAATACTTTTATTAATCCAGAGCACTGACGTATACTATACTGTACACGTCAGTGATCCCGGAGGAAATTAAGGTGTCTGACAGCTTACATAAATACACAGATACAAAACATACACAAATGCAAATGATTGCACATTGCAGTAAGCATATAGCACACACTTAAGTACAGCAGCACACACTTGAGTTCAGCAAAGTAGCTGTAGAGCAGCTCATTTGTCTGTCTGTGTTCTCATGGCGATCAATTGATTCGGAAGCTGGTTGGATCACATTTTTGTGGCAGGGTTTTTGTTTTCCTGTCTGAACCAGAGATTGACTGGTCTGCCTTTTCGCTGGTTGATAAGCTTCATGGTGGATGGGTAAGCCATATTTCAAAAGCCAAATATGGCCCTACCATTTTGAAATGCTGGCCGCCTGTTTCTTTCACAGAGTTGATAGCCAGAGCAGGCCTTGGCGTTATTTAACCTTTCCCACAGCCCAGTAAAACACCTAAGGCGATGCAAACAGCGGCTCTCACCAAAATTGATCGCCGCATTCGCAGACAGCCAGGGTGCTCTTTGACCTTCTTTTGTTATTAAATATTTGTCTGAAAACAAACAAACAAACAAATAAATAAATAAATCCTGATCCTTTTTTATTTTTCGCAAAAAATGCCTCTGGGCAAGGCTTTCCATTCTCTCACTCCAAGAAAATTAAAAATGTGTGTGCGGTTTTTGTTTTTGTTTTTTTTTCCAGTGCACTTTAGCAGTCATGTCTGCTTTTCATTTTTCATTTTTAATGGTATTATAATGAAAGAAATATATTTTTTGTTTGTTTGTCGACTGCAAAGCTTTTAAGTCAGTACATGCTGAGTGGTAATGGGGCTCTTAGAAGTCTAGCTGGGGGTGGAATGAACCACAGCGCCACCATATTATGCCTGCCTGGGTTTGTAGACCTTGGTAAAACATACAGAAAACAAAACACTGTTTATCAGGTGGGGAAACAAACTATTCGGCTATTTTGTTAAGCTATCATGCTATTGGATGCAGCAGCAGCAGCTCTAGTAATACCAGTAGTTGTTGAATGACAGCTATGTATATGATAATATGGTATACGAATCCTATTGCAATTGCTATTTCTATTGATATTGCTATTGCTATTGCTATTGCTATTATAGTCAAAGAGGCAACACTTGTAAGCAATTGGTTTCCGATTGGATTCTGAAGACATTTCGAATGTTGTCGCTTGATGCTCGGGAACCAGGAGCTATATCTTTGTAATATGTGGTGATTACTAGTGGTAGTAGTAGTAGTAGTAGTAGTAGTAGTGTAGATGCAGTAATAGTAGTGGTAGTGGTAGTAGTAGTAACTGTAACCCCTTGAAAAGTTTTGCTCAATCCCCACAGACATACTTGATGTTTCAATCAGTCAGATTCTCATCAGGATGGCAAACCTCACCAGTGCACAGAGCTCTAGATCAATGCTCTGGCCAGTTAGGACGGAGAAGCACCCTACAATCATCTGTGGCCGTCAGAGACCGGAGGACAAGTCAAGTGTCAGTCGATGAAGAAGTCTGGCTCCTCAAAATTGGCCGCCACTGAAAAGAAAGACGTGAAAAAAAAATGATCCATGAAATTAAATAAGCAACACTGCCCGGTAAATGGAAAACACATGTGTGTCTCTGCGTGTGGAAAATAACGGCGCGTCAAGACCGAGGTCACGACTGAATGCTTAGTTGTTTATTTATCCATCTTGCGTTGTCGCCGGCCTTTCATTTAAATATATATTGATTTCATTTGCGGGGCCTGTGAAAACCCCTTTTTTCCCATTCAAGTACTGATGAGATGACAATATGGTGTGAATCAGTGCTATCAGTCCCCGGAGGCATGGAGATGTCATTCTGTATCTGTGTGTGTGTGTGTGTGCGTGTGTGTGTGTGTGTGCGTGTGTGTGTGCGTGTGCGTGTGTGTGTGTGTGTGTGTGTGTGTGTGCGTGTGTGTGTGTGCGTGTGTGTGGTTGTGTCTGTCTGCTGACACTTGCATGTCTGTTTTTGTTGTGTGTACATGATGTGTTTCATTCCAATTCTGGCCCCGCGGCGCTGTAGAGGACCTGACACATCTACATTTAGATGAACCTCCACCATCTGATCAGCTCTGATCTGCCCTCGGCTCCCTGCTCTCATTTCGCCACGGACAAAAAAAATGAGAGATAGAGAGAGGAGGACGAAAGACATTGAAAAAAAAAACAGATTGACAGGGACAACATCCCCAGCATTTGTTTACGTAGGTTGATTGGCCAGACACACAAGAGGCAAATCTGCCTAACCACAAAACGTCAGACAGTTCCAGTTGACCTTGCTAGTGCCCGCATTGGCAAAGCAAAAACAAAATAAAAATAAATAAAATGAAGTATGCTTAAGAAAATGTGCCAATTGTCTCAGTCGTCACTCACCATTTAAGACAAACATTAGAAGAGAATATGACAGGGAAAAATGGAGGGAAATAGAGAGTGAGGAAATTAGATGAAGTAAGAGAGAGAGGGAAAGAGAGAGAGAGAGAGGGAGAGAGAGAGAGAGAGAGAGAGAGAGAGAGAGCGAGCGCATGCATGAGGGTTATCTCTACACACACATACACAGATGGAGTAGATATGCAGAAAGAAATAGGGAAGGGAGGTAAACAAACACAGCGAGAGAAGACAGAGAGAAAAAGAGGGGATGAAAGAAAAAAGACAAGAGGCAAGAGTGAGGAAGGCGAAGGGGGAAAAAAATGCAATCCCGACTCGAGCGGGTGGAGCGGTCGTCCGTGCATCCTCTGGCGTTAATAGGATAGAGCAGTGGTTCTCAAACTTTTTGTGTAAAGTACCACCCAAGAAAACCACTCCGAGTACCACCGTGACAACCAACATTAGAATATCGCAGCAAAGGCAAGTTTGTTCATACATTTCCTGCTTGCCTAGTATTATTCTGCATTATGTTTTCAGATTCAGTTCAATATTACAAAACGTGACACCAAAGACACCTATTCGACTGCGACAACTTGATCAGCCTTCAAATCAATGCACAAAAAATGAATTCCTCCAAGTACCACCAGAGATGTCTCAAGTACCACCAGTGGTGCGCGTACCACAGTTTGAGCACCACTGGGATACAGGCTTGTGTGTGCTGCTGCTGCTGCTGTTGCTGCTACTGAGGCCCCGACTTCTCATTAAACAGCAATATCTAGAAACAACTCAGCTAAGCCATTACATTCCATGCCATGCCACGCCGCACCATGTTACACACTCTGTGTGTGTGTGTGTGTGTGTGTGTGTGTGTGTGTGTGTGTGTGTGTGTGTGTGTGTGTGTGTGTGTGTGTGTGTGTGTGTGTGTGTGTGTGTATGCTTGTGTGTATGCTTGTGTGTGTGTGGCGTGTGTATGTGTGTATGTGTGCGCCTGCACTTGTGTATACTACATATGTGTAGCATGGTACTGAATGTTTTTTTGTTTTGTCCCACATCGCAAAATGTAATGCGGCTGTGGGTGCATGCATGTGTGTTTGTCACACACACACACACACACACACACGCGCACACACACACACACACACACACACACACACACACACACACACACACACACACACACACACACACACACACACACACACACACACACTCACACACACACACTTACAAGTGCATTACATACATCCACAGAGCCATTTTGTGGCAGCATTAGTGTCAAAGGTCATTGACTGATGGGTGCACAAAAGAGCCTTGATGGGTCCTGCTGTTCCAGCAGCCTTACCACCATCCACTATCCACCCCTCTCTAGCCTTTCATGTTGGTGCGGCCTGCAGATGCGCCCATTCAGACTATAAGGGGCCATTAGCCCACTTATATTAACTAGCCTACCAGAAGATCCAGACCACGTCTACAACATGTCACATGCCTACAAAACACGAGACCCCAGCAGCAATATCACTTAGGGTGGGATTCGAACCTGCAACCCTCTGGTTTTACGTAAGCGCATCTCCTTAACCATTACCTGCTTCTACACAACACACAGCACCACAACAGTAGTAGCTGCTGCAGTGTTACTGCATTGAAATAGCCCTGACTCTAACTAACCTACATGCATTCTTAATTAGTATGTTTTGTGTGTCTGTTTTCATCTCCTCAGTTGGTCCTGGAAGCCCACAACGTGCCCGAGCTGTCTGCAGGGGTGAACTGCACCTTCGAGGATCTGGCGGAGATGGACGGCCTGGTGGAGGGCAACCGCATCAAGTGCATCTCGCCCACCGAGAAGGACGTCCCTCGCATCGTCGTCGAGCAAGGTAACAAGAGTGGTTCATAGATAGAAGCACACTATTCCTGTCTGAAAGCCAACATTTTTATTGTCTTTTTGGGCCTTTATTTCGTGTAGGATAGTGAAGGTGCGACAGGAAGTGAGTGTGGAGAGAGATGGGGTAGGGTTGGGAAATGACCCCGGCCGGACTCGAACCGGGGTCCCCATGGGCATGCAAGCCCAAGTGTGGGGGGCTTAGCGCGCTGCGCCACAGTGCCCCCCCTGAGCGCCAACATTTTTTCAGTTGATGCATAATAAGCAATCACATTCTAGGTTCTAGGTCAAGGGTATATGAATGGACTTTGTTTGTATAGTGCTTTTCCACTCCTTCGAGGCCTCAAAGCGCTTTACATGTATGCCTCACATTCACCCATTCACATTCACCCATTCATGGGATGGACCATGCAAAGTAGACAAAAACAAATAACAAATAAGCACTACAGAACTAAGCAATACAAAAAATGTGCAAAAAGTTATTTTTGTGTGCCCACTTTTTACCCTCAGTAATTCTATCGAGCCCTCTCCTCTCCTACCTCACTGTAGTCTATCTTCGGCCTCTCCAAATCTTATCATTGATTGAGCACCTCTGGATAGATGCTGTGAAATCGGGGTTCAGTGAAGCACTTTGGGGGTGCTTCACAATTACTTCTCCCTTAGCTTTAA
>NC_085871.1:35969241-35979241 GCF_034702125.1 Engraulis encrasicolus
TCCTTTGCAAATCATAGATTGTATGGTCCAAATACTGTCCCTGTAGGAATCCCAACACCGATCTCAAGACATTTTCTCTTTTGCTCACCATGGTGTCAATATAAAACTCTGTACTGTCCGTGAATGAGACTGAACAGCGCGGGTAAAGTGTCATCTCTCTTACAAAATACTTATTTGATATTGGTGGTCAACAGCTTTAGGGCGGGTTTATTAGAGCCAACTTCCAATCACACACACACACACACACACACACACACACACACACACACACACACACACACACACACACACACACACACACACACACACACACACACACACACACACACACACACACACACACACACACAGCCCGCCAGGTCCTAACTGCACAGTATACTGATGGAGACAAGTGCTTGTTGTGATAGCGTGTGTGTGAGGTATGAAGCTGTGACCTCTCCCCTCCCTCTGCTCTTCAAAGGGCTTTGAACACACCTAATGCGGCCACTTAAGATAGAGTAGAGCAGGGGTCCCCAACCTTTCTGGGTCTGAGGGCTACCGAAGGCTACCGAGGGCTACCAAGGGCCTACTTTTATTCAAAATCCTCTACTGATGTCCTGACATCATTCCCAAATCACAATATGATTGAATGATAATTTGATTATAGGTTAGAGAGAATGATCTTTTAATATTCTACTAATATTTAAATTAAGAAAAACGTACTAAATGACTAAAATCTTGTAGTCGTCACTGTTTATTAACATCCTTGGTGGGCACCTCAGAAGCTCCTGGAGGGCTACCTGGCGCCCACGGGCACCACGTTGGTGACGCCTGGAGTAGAGGCTCGAGCTCTAGTGTAATTTATTCCCTTGTACCGTACTCAAGGACGGTTTACTGCCTGGGCCTATGGGGCCCGGGGGCCCGGGGGCCCAAGAATCAAGGCAGCCCTGAAGGCCAAGCCTCTATATTTCCTGTTATTTTCAGGTTTTCTTGAGGGATAAACCCCCGCATCCCAAACAGCGTAGCGTAGAGCAGTGGTTCTCAACTGGAACAGTCTTGGGACCCACCATTTTCCACTCTCATTCGGTCGCGACCCAATTTTTTTAGCGTTCAAGTCAATTCAATGCAATTCTCAAAATGTAACCAAGACTCGAATGACTGGTTGCACGCTATCTATCTCGCATAAAAATTCAAATTGTATCTTTGACGACAGATGACACGGAGTTCACTATCCTATCAAAATAAAAGTTGTAAATTGTTGCAGGAAAAGTTGGATTTTTTATTTTTAGAGTTAAATTTTTTTTACACCAAGGCTCCGTGACCCACCCATTACCCCTCCGCGACCCACTTTTGGGTCGAGACCCACCAGTTGAGAAACACTGGCGTAGAGTCTCTTATATTTGGCCTAAAACCAGGAATCTTTTTTGGAAACTAGCAACATCCATGAAGGAGGGGGGGCTTTCTTGCTGTGTGGCCAAGGGGCCCATGGAGTCATAGAGTTCTTCAGTAACGCGGAAGCATGTAGTAGATTGTAGTCTTTCATGTTAGCATTTAAGGACTTCCTGGTTCGTATCGGCTTCCGGCCTCCATTGGGAATGAATAGGGGCCAGTTTCAAATAAGCTCCGAGTGCAAGCACGCGCTTAGCGAACCCCCGCAAACTGTCGAGGGCTTTAAAAATAGGCTGTAGGTATGATATGGTTGATCATTTTGTGTCAAACTTCGACATAAATACGATGTTGCGTCCATATGCTAAACCCGGAAACTTTTGGCGACTACAGAAGCGGCGCCTGTATCTAACGTCATGTACGTGCGGAGGGTTGTACCCATGGAAACCAAAGGAAAGTATGTAGTTCGGAAGTTTTAATGATCAGAAAGGGGTTAGCAATATTGAATTAAAATCGTCATGATTTAACATGTGAATACACCAACATGATGATACGATCCGTTCCACTAATGAGAAAGGGATGCGGGGACACGCTAATGTTCGTTGTTGGCGTGCAACTTATATTTTTGCCAAACCTGAATCTCTATGGCGTGTTGCAATGTAAAAAAATCGCCATAGAACCGGAAGTCCAAACGCCGCATACAAGTTGACGTCAACGCTGAAGAACTCTATAATCCATCCATAAAGAATGTGAGACAGGGAAGTGATGGAATGGCATATCTGCTACAGTAGCGACAGCAGTGTCATTCCTGTGGCTTGGAGCAACATTGGCAAGCACCTGCAGGTAGTGTGAATGTGTGTGTGTGTGTGTGTGTGTGTGTGTGTGTGTGTGTGTGTGTGTGTGTGTGTGTGTGTGTGTGTGTGTGTGTGTGTGTGTGTGTGTGTGTGTGTGTGTGTGTGTGTGTGTGTGTGTATGTGTGTGTGTGTGTGTGTGTGTGTGTGTGTGTGTGTGTGTGTGTACGTATGCGTATGCGTGCATATTTCACCATGTTGAGTGAACGTTTGGCAGAGCCCATACACTGCAATGCTTACTTTTAGATTTTTGTGTGAAGTCAAAATGCTGCATTTTTTTGTTTCTTTTATTGATTCCTTTCTCTGTTTCTCAGTCTCTCTGTCTCTGTCTCTGTCTCTCTCTCTCTCTCTTTCTCTCTCTCTCTCTCTCTCTCTCTCTCTCTCTCTCTCTCTCTCTCTCTCTCTCTCTCTCTCTCTCTCTCTCTCTCTCTCTCAATACTCTCTCATTGACTCTTGTGTGTGTGTGTGTGTGTGTGTGTGTGTGTGTGTGTGTGTGTGTGTGTGTGTGTGTGTGTGTGTGTGTGTGTGTGTGTGTGTGTGTGTGTGTGTGTGTGCGCGTTTGTGTTCTTCCTACTCCAGGTGACCATCAGATTGTGCAGCTCTATCTCAAGTCCAAGGAGACAGGTCTGGCCTTTGCCAACACCAGCTTCGTCTTCTACAACTGCAGCGTCCACAAGTCGTAAGTCGACACTTCTTTTGCTTCCCTCACAGTCTGTGCAAGTTTTCAGCCCTCATCTATTTTTGTTGACTGTAGTTGTTTAAGACTGTAGTGGCCATGAGTCGGCACTTTCTGATTTGCTCACAGCCTGTGTAGTGTTCAGGCATCTCTGTGGCCTTTTCTTACCAAAGTGTCTGCAAACTATAGTCTTATATTTTATATTTTATATTTTATAAGTTAGACTCTAGCTTTAAATTTTGCAATGTCAATTCAACACTCAGTGTCATTTGTACTGTAACTCTGTTGGTCCTCCTCTCAAAGTGTTGAATGAACACTTCAAAATGTACTTTGGTGAGTCGGCACTTTTTACTCTCCTCACGGGCTGTGTAGTGTTCAGGCATCTGTGTCTCCTCATCTAACCTCAGTGTGTATAGACAGTCTGTACAGTAGTTGTGAGTCAGCACTTTTGCTTTCCATACCGGCTGTGGAGTGTTCAGTCCACTGTGCCTTGTTATAGCCTTGTTTTGCTGCCAAGGTTTTTTCAGAGCTTTTTCTTTTTTATTGAACATTGAATACTTAGCAGTCAGTGTTGATATTGAATATTTGAGGCACCTACACCATAGGCTTTTGTGAGTGTGTCTGAAATGGCACAACCTACTCTTCTGTAATACATTACCAAAGCATTAGTAACTTTTTATTATGCACTGTATGTGGAAAGGTAAATACTTGATTACTGCATCTTGATAACTGATTACTGTATCTTTAAATCAAAACTTTTTTGATTGTTCATTCTGCATATCTCTCTTTCCATGTCACTATGCTTCAGGATGATTAGATAAAAAGTGGCTATGAATTAATTGAAGTATCTACAGAATGCACAAAGCTGAGGTGCATAACTATGTTAGCTACTTTGTTGTTTGCAATGAATTTCACATTTTGCTAACTGGCTAACAACTACACTTTCCAGAAAGCAACCTTGCTCTATACGTGTATGTCTTTCAGCCATATGGTTCTTATGGTTCTTTACCTTGCCCTGTTCCACCGTTTCTAACTGGCTAACAACTACGCTTTCAAGGAACACAACCCTGCTCTAAATGTCTTTCAGCCATATGGTTCTTCATTTTTTTGTTTACCTTGCCCTGTTCCATCATTCTTGTGCTCAGGTGTCTGTCCTGCGTGGGGAGCCCATACCAGTGCCACTGGTGCAAGTACCGCCACGTCTGCACCCACGACCCCCGCACCTGCTCCTTCCAGGAGGGCCACGTCAAGGAGCCAGAGGTGGGTGCTACTACTACTGACCTGATCCAGCCAATCAAAAACCCCTCAATCCTACTGTCGGCAGCCCTGATTGGCTGCTAAGCCTGGGGGTTTGGATGAGGGGTTACAGCAGCTCACTCACACACATACACGCTCTCACACCCACACACACACACACACACACAAATACAAACACACACACACACACACAAAAATACACACGCGCACGCGTGCACACACACGCACGCACGCACGCACGCACGCACACACACACACACACACTACTGCGCTTCAGACTCCTCGATGAGTGAACTTTTGATAGATGCCCTACAGCCAGATGTCTGGCAAGGGGAGGAGCGCTTCAAATGTGATACAAGCTTACTTGAGCGCTTTTTTTCCCCTGATTATATCCCCAAGACAAATTCCCTGAGGAAAGTTAGTCCATCTAAATTATCTATCGACACGCTTGGCAGCCGTGCGTGCGTTGGGCGGGTCTTTTGCCCTCAGGAGGTTTTGGTATGGGGGTTTCTAATCAAAGGCATGTGTGGAGTCAAGCCAAGATCGGAGAGAGCAAGAGAGGGAGAGAGAGAGAGAGAGAGAGAGAGAGAGAGAGAGAGAGAGAGGGAGAGAGAGAGAGAGAGAGAGAGAGAGAGAGAGAGAGAGAGAGAGAGAGAGAGATGAGGGCGAATAACTGGAGAAAAGGAGAGAAAAGGAGGGATGGGAGGAGAGGGAAGGCAGTGAATGGTGATGGAGGGAATGATAACTAAGGGTAACAAAGAGAAGGGAAGAAGGAAGAGGGAGGAGAGTGAGATAGCAGAGAGAGAAAAGAGAAAGAGAGAGAGAGAGAGAGAGAGAGAAACGAGAGAGAAAAAGTGAGAGAGACAGAGAGGGAGAGAGGGAGAGAGAGAGAGCTGCTTCTTCCCTGTCTCTGCATGTCAGGGGTGTGGGATGAATCTTTCTTTTCTTCATGTAATTCTCATATTCACCTGAGGGGAGGGAGAGAAACGCAGCGTGCAGCTACAGCGCCACAGGAAATAGGCAGCGAAAACGATGCGATTTAACTGACGGGCGGCTATAGTGTATAGCAGGCTTGCGGAGATCCTAAGCCTAAGATTACTGTGTCATGTGTGTGAAGCATTTACTGGATTTTAGTTATAGTGTGAATACTGCAGTGTTTGTTTGCACTTACCTCAAGCGATACACAAAGCTCCTAACAGCTTACATTCAAATACGCACACAAAAGATTCTTGCAAAAAAAACCATGCAAACACGTGCAACAAATAGACACACAAAAACTTACGCACAGGCACATACACATACACATACACATACACGCGCACGCACACACACACACACACACACACACACACACACACACACACACACACACACACACACACACACACACACACACACACACACACACACACACACACACACACACACACACACACATCCTCACAGCAGACACGTGCACACACATACACACTTAGCAGACTGAAGGAGAGATAGAAAAAGATAGAAAGATGAAAGATAGAGAAAGGAAAAAGAGAGAGAAAGACGAAGAAGAGAGGATATGAGAGAGAGAGAGAGAGAGAGAGAGAGAGAGAGAGAGAGAGAGAGAGAATGAGACAAAGAGAGGGTTGCCACCGCAGACGGTGTTCAGTCTTTGTGGTTTCCCCCTGGCTTACTTCCATCTCCCTAATGCACTGCTATAAGCTCAGACACGTTCCACTGGCTTTGTGTTTGAGTCCATTACCAGCCCCACCTAAATCTCCGAGGGCCCTCATCCATCCCCCTCTTCCTCCTCCCCTCCCCTTTTCTCTCCTCCATTCTGTTGATACCACACACACACACACACACACACACATACACTCTCTCTCTCACACACACACACACACACACACACACACACACACACACACACACACACACACACACACACACACACACACACACACACACACACACACACACACACACACACACACACACACACACACAGACATTTGCTTTTCCTATTTCCATAGATCCACACACTGGTCAATATTGACAGGGGTTAATCAATTGGGATTTTCTATTGTGTGTCCAACACCCCTGCAAACACACAAAAAGCCCCGGTCTGAATATTAGCACACGCTAATGGTATTTTTGCCTGTGTGTGTGGGTGTGTGTGTGTGTGTTTTCCTTGTTGTTTGACTGTTTTGTTAAAAAGGCAGGTGTCGCGTCTGGCTAATGACTTTAATTCGGATTTAATTAACCCCAGATTTGTTTGGGGTCCTCGAATGCCCTCGCGCTCCGCCAACGGACGAAATTTATAATTTGGATGTTTACTTGTTCCTGCCTGCCCCCATCAAAAAAAGATTGGAAAAAAACGATGGATGTGAGGAAAGTCAAACTTTGATCCGAGAAAAATGAGGTGACCTTTCAAAGTGACCCTCTCGTGTCAGACAAATTTCAGGGTTTTTTTTCTTCTTTCTACTATAATTGCGTCAAACTAGGGATTTTGTTTAGTACAAAAGGGTCGGAGATAATCCGCACCATTGGAGAGAGAGACCGGGCGAGACAGCCCACCCACAGGCTGAGTCATCCTGCTGCATTCAGTATGGAGATCAGAGTTGTGGAACAGAACAGATGCTTTGATGCAGACAATGTGTCCTGTCTCATTGCCTAGTGTGCATTCCAATATGCAACCTTGTGTCCTCCACTTGTGCTTGTGGCCTCGTACCAGGAAGTAATGCGTCGTGATGACATCACTGACAACAGCCTTATATTTCAATATCTCACAAAAAAATTGTAAAGTCATTTCCTCAGCTGGGAAACTTTATTGTTTTCCCCACGGAGGAGGGGCCAGGAGGCAGGGTGAGGCCACAAGCACAAGTGGAGGACGGGAGTGTGCATATTGGAATGCACCCCTGGTCTCTGCTGCTCAAATGGCCATTTTGTTGTACAGCTGAGCTGAGACAGACAGAAGGCAACTCTCTTTGTTTTTCAGAACTACCGATTCTAAGGAAAGCGAAAGTTGTTTTTAACTCATTTACAAGCGCTATTGTGAGTGGCAGGATAATAATTATGCGGCTGAAGAATTAGTGTGGGATAATGGATTCATTCAGTGATATACATACAGCTGTAAACAAGCAAGCAAGCAGTAATTTAAGTTACTGTATATGATTAAGTAATTTATAAAGCACATTTAAAATGGGTCCTTAGTGGTTGCCAAAAATACAACATGAGAGTAAAACAGTAATATCCAACAAGCATGGTACAATAATCATAGTAGAACACAGGCTACAACTGAAAAAAGTTGATATATCTATTTCTTGGAGATGAATATTTGATGGTCTTTGCCCCCTGTTCCCTAATCCCCGGTAGTGTCATACATAATCAGGCTCCCCCACAGAGAGCTGTGTCCTCCTGACCCCCTGCTGTGTTGTGGGCTATAGCACGCTTCTCCAGCGGGACAAACAGGCCACTCTTCCCAGGCCCGGGCCCAAACCCAGGCCCAGAATTTATTGGATGGGGGGAGGGGGGCCCTATTAGATGACTTTGCCCTGGTCCCAGCCAAAGCTGCCGGTGGCTCTGCATAAAACCCGATGTTGAACCTGATCTCAAAACAGCTCTTGCCTCCCTCCTTCACATCTCCCACTGATTACCTCTGGCATTTACTAAAGGCACTATGACCCCAAAGCTTAACCCTCTCCTTTTACTGGGAATGCCTTTCTTCCCCCATCTACCCTCCCTTACTCTTCTCCCAGCTCAGGGGAGACTGAGGACCAGAGACACACTCCTTTATGACTCTCTAGCAGCATCAGCATCATTGACTAATATTGCTTTAGCTTGGATGGAAAAGTTGAATGTCAGTGTTGTGCTTTAATAACCATCAGACATTATGACTATTTTAAGGAACTGCAGAAAATAAGAAGATAGAGAGAGAGAGAGAGAGAGAGAGAGAGAGAGAGAGAAAGACAAAGACAGAGAGAGAGACAGAGACAGAGACAGAGACAGAGACAAAGACAAAGAGAAGGAGAGCTGGCAAGAAGGAGAAAGAGAGAGAATGATACAAGAGGTAGAACATTCCTTGCGAGGAGAGGTGGTTGATTGATTGATTGGCTGATCGATTTCCTGATTGATCCAGAGAGCTGGCTGCCATGTTATTAAGACAGCGATCGATTGCGCAGTTGACACAAGGTGAAGGTGGTGGTCAGAGGTAGAGGAGTCGAGATGGAGGCGGCGATTGCGATGATGAGGAGGAGAGGGCGTCTCGATTGACATTTTAGTACGCGCTCCAAGACGAGTAGAGAAAACATCTCCACGAAAGAAAAGGTCAGTGAGGACGAGGGAAAAAATATGAAAACATGAGGGATATGTCTGAAATGTCCAGTCATTCTCTAGACAGTAGCACGCTATATTTATTGTGTGTTGCTTTTTACCGTCTGATTCACACAAAAAGGCCACTGCACCACGTAATAAATAAGTAAGCATTTTGGATGTACTCTATGTCTTTGGATAGGATGACTGTGCAACACAAAATATTCTGTCAAAACTCCTAACAACACAAGTCCTCCACACCCATAAATGTACATAAGCAATGCGTTAAAATGTAAGTTGCCCTGTTGTAAGTGAAGTCAACTGTAGACTTAACTCAACTTTCTCAAGTTCAGTAAACTTACAAAATTAAGGCAGCAGGGCAACTTACTTTTTTATGTTTAACTGGCTGCAATGTTTCACAGTGTAAGGGCTTTCATTTGGGAGCAGCGTACACCGTAGTTGTCTGACAGTGCCCTGCAGGAAGGACAAGTGTTTTGAAGGACAGATGCAGAAATTTGAAGAAATTAGAAGCAAGTAAATAGAGATGTGGACTCTCCAAGGCAACAGCATTTCAAATAGACTGGATAAACAGTCTAAGCTGACAGGATGAGCTGAAATACAAAGGAACGAAAGACGTAGCAAGGGCAGGTTGGGGAGAGCAGAGACGGACAGATGGAAGGAAAAAGAAATGAAAGTGTGAGAGAAAAAAGGAGCAGAGGAACGATAGGAAAGGAGAGTCTTTGCCTGGGGGTATGGTTGGACTAAAACTGTAGGATGAAGGCCTCTTTCACGGTTGGTAAACGGCCTCTGATTATTGCCCAGCAGGTATGCAAACTGTTATTCTCTCTCCTGCTCTCCCTCTCTCTCTCCCTCTCTCTCTCTCTCCCTCTCTCTCTCGCTCTCTCGCTCTCCCTCTCTCTCTCGCTCTCTCGCTCTCTCAATCATTTGTGCCAAACCTGAGCGAGGTTCTCCTCCCCTTCACATATGGATGTGGTGGCCTCTAATTATTTTTGGGCCCGTAGTGTTAGTGTGTAGTGTGTAGACATCATGTCTACACATCATGCTGACAATGTTCTCTTTTCCACTCGTCTAATCCTGTCCTTTCCTCTCCTGTCCTCTCTTGTTTTTTTTCATCTCTGACTTTGCGTTGTCTATTCTTTTTGTTCACTTTTCTCTCTGTATCACAATATCACACTGAGGTTCTCTCGCCCTGTCGGTCAGTCTGTCTTGTTTTTATACCCGTCTCTCATATGCCTCTTTTCCACTGCCGGTTTTCTTGGTAGGCCTACAGCTCGACACAGCGCGACTCAGCTACAGCACAGCTCGTGCCTGTTCCAAAAGCAAAAAGTGGCCACCGAGTCACGCTTTGTCGAGCTGTAGGCCTACCAGAAAACTGGCAGCGGAAAAGAGGCATTAAGGCAGTTCTCATGGTCTAATGGCTCGTTCTTTTGAAACTCGATTGTCGGAAACTCCGGCTTCCGCCTTGGAAAAGTGCAATAGAATGGGTCCTCAAATCGGGGTTCCGAAACACAAACTCGGAGTGCTTTTGTGTACTCCGAGT
>NC_085871.1:35991741-35999241 GCF_034702125.1 Engraulis encrasicolus
GATCAGAAGGACACTGGGCCTCAAACAGCTCCCAATGTGCTGGCCTGGCCCGGCCGGCTCCCCGCATGGCAGCGAGCCATGGAGTTGTAAAGCACTTTGGCTGCTTTGCTGACTGCAAGGAAGTGCTATATAAAGTGCACCCCATTTACTGGCTTAAGCAGGTGAGAGGGAGAGGGTTTTAAGTGGTCTGTTCCTTTTCCCCTGTCCTGCCCACGTCCGTCCTGTTCCTGGAAATCAGGCCATAGCATAACTGATTGGCCTCTTCATATACCAAGAACAATTACTGTAATGTGGTTTGGTAGAGGGTGTGTCTGTGTGGATAGCCTATTAGCTCTTTATATCATTGTTGCCTCATCAGTTTGACACGTGGTTGGTGCTTTCAGATTGGAACGATTGTGTAGAACTAAAGGCAGTATGGGAGTTCCCAGGCTACCTTACCCTACTGCTTCACTGAGGTCATATACAACTTTGCTGCCAGCTGATGTGGATGTATGGATGTTTCACACTTTGCAGAGTCCACATCGCAATTGGAATAAATGCACAAAGCACAAATGTTTGACGGGGAGTATTCTATTTGATGACCAACTTCAAGTATCATTTTTTACGTCAGGCAAGTTGATGAGTTGCTGGTGATGGTGATGTTTTGGATTTTGCTTCTGACTGAAAGTAAGTGTCATTATAGTTGTAGCATGATAATGCTGAGTTTTGCCAAACTAGTGTATGACTAGCCTAATATTTGTGCTGCAGTTTCGTGCTGACAGAATGGATAGGATACATTAGTCATAAGGGCATACTGGGACACTTCTAATGACCAAGAACCCTAAGAAAGG
Source organism: Engraulis encrasicolus (assembly GCF_034702125.1). Classification (NCBI taxonomy): domain Eukaryota; kingdom Metazoa; phylum Chordata; class Actinopteri; order Clupeiformes; family Engraulidae; genus Engraulis; species Engraulis encrasicolus. Next base: position 35,992,572 of record NC_085871.1, read on the forward strand.
AAAAGAAACAAGAACAATCGGATAACTTTTAGAAGTTTTATTTGCCAAAAAAAAGAGAGAGAGAAAGATTGAAGACACTTTTTCTTTAAAAACCTCCAACGAAGACGCTGTGCATGGAAACACACTTATTAAAAAACTTTGAAAAAGCCATTAGTGTGGTCTTCGCTGAAAACAGTGTTTCACTTTGTCAGTGGTTTCTGGTTTCACATCCCTGTTGAGGCGACAGAGCTGGAGGGAGACACAGTACAGTAAGTAAGGGCATAAGTGAGAGGAATGCACAGAGCTTGTATAATATAATGGGGGGAAGTTATTCCATGCTTTCTCAGCCGTAATGACAACGTGCTGGCTTTACCACCTGCTGTTACCAGCTCATTACCAGACCAAGTTTACCCAAGTTTACTCCCTTGCAGTGTAGGGCAGTGATTCCCAACCTGGGGGTCGGGACCTCAGGGGGGTGGCCAAACATCCACAGAGAGCTCACAAAGCCTTGTTTATTTTGAGGGGTTTAATCATTTTAATGTAGTCTAATTAGCATGTTACATTCATTCATTCATTAAATTCATGAAAAATGCACACATTTAATCGTGTGACAAAACACCAAAAGTCAAACGAAGGCCTATACTGTTAAACTTCTATTTCAATAGATAAGCAAATAAGCTAGTGATCAGAAGGAATTGAGCGTGTGTGCTGCACGCCGGGAGGTGTGCCCCTTAAGAAAAAAAGGTTGGGAACCACTGGTAAAGGGCATAGTGGTTTTTTTTTGTCTATGTCTGATCACAATTATTTAGAAGATGGACCTGACCTTTGCAACAGTGTCCAATTTGGCAGAATGTTGCTGTAGTAAAGTTTGGAAACCTTATGTGTCTTCACAGTTTACCACTGGCTAACTTGTTGTTCTCTTTCGGTCGACTTGGTCGACATCTCACTATGGGGATCGGCCCCTGCTGTCGACTTCTGGTTCAGAGGTCTTTGGTAAATTGGTAGAGGCTCCAACCGAGTCACTATACAGTCATACACAGGGGTGTAGTGGGCGCGGTACGCGGGGGTGCGCAGTCCACCCACTTTAAAAAAATCTTCTGCCCATGTTTGAATACAAAAGGAATGATCACATGGCAGTATTGCAGGTAATTGACCAAACAGATGAAAACGGAGAAGCAATGACGGTAGATTAAGGACAGTTGGGGGGGTTTGACATGATAAATTGCCTAATTATTTGATGGCGTTAAAAATTGCGTACCTCCACTTTAAAAATCCCCACTACACCACTGGTTATACACTGAGATTTCTCCCGCGTCCTCCTCAGAGAACCGGGGTTACTCTTATATAACCTAGAGTTTTCAAGGTCAGGGTTAGTCACTGTAATGCCTACTCATTTGACGAAGTCTCTGAATCTTAATCGAAATTTTGAGCATCAGAAACAAAATGCTTTGGGTGAAGAACAGCAACAATGGAATCAAGCAGTGGTCTTTAATCAGGCAGCTAATCAAGCTTAATTGGGCATGATCACTCACGGCAATGTGGCAGCAGATAAAGCTCTAGGAGCTGCTGCCTCCTTCGTCAATGCGCCTCATGTTATCCCTTCGTATGCCTTGTAGGACTCTGCAAATGGAGAAATGGCTGATTGATGGTGGGATGGAGGGGTTCGACTACGGCAAGGGTCCCCAACCTTTCTGGGTCTGAGGGGCTACCAAAGGCTACCCGCAGGCTACTGAAAGCTACCCGAGGGCCACTTTTGTTCAAAATCCTCTACTGATGTCTTGGCATCATTCTCAAATCACAGTATTTTTAAATGATAATTTGCTAATAGGTTATAAAGAATAAATAATCTCATATTTAAATTAAGAAAAGGATTAACTGTGACTAAAATCTGGTAGTCGTCACGGTTTAATAACATCCTTGGTGGGCACCTCAGAAGCTCCTGGAGGGCTACTTGGTACCCGCGGGCACCACGTTGGTGACACCTGGACTACGGGAATGTTTTGCATGGTGCCACTATCTCCTAGGGATGGAAGTACTTGAGTTTCCCCTCGCGCCTGTGATGGGCAGTCCCCTGGGGAGGAATTGGCGGTTGGGGTGATGGTGGATGGAAGGCTGACACATTTTTCCTCTGCCGTGGATCTTTTCATTCTTCTCCTTCACCTACACATCATTTGTTTTCTTTTCACATCCCCTTGAAATAAATTCAACATTGGGTTGACTACATCTCTGCATTTGCCTGGTTTCTCTCTATGCTCTCACCAAGAGCAAATCATGAAACACATTTTAGCGCACATCTACCATATATTGAACTCTGTTTTACTTCACTATGCCGAGTTAACACAACCGTATCCATTAGTTTATACTCCATTCATATATGTGAGGCAGTCCTGGTGTAACGGTTAGGGACTTCACCTCACACTGCTCCAGGGACTGTAATGAATGCCCTGTAAATATCTGCACGTTGCTTTGGATAGAACCATCAGCTAATCCTAAGGCAATGTAACATTCTCTCCATATAGATCACAAACACACATGTACTGTAATGGACACAGCACATCACACATTGTGTATTGTATTCTTTACATACATTACACATCCAGCCTTACAGTACAGGTTCATACAGTCATCCCCCATTCACACTCTGCCATCGCAGTTAACAGTTCATGAATGTCTGTGAGGTCACCAATTGCTGGCGTGAACCTATGGGCAGAGGTGTCAATTCCGGGTCCAGAAAGTTTTTAAAAAAAAACCTGCCTCAGTTGCCTTCCAACACAGGTGACTCCAGTAAGCTGCTGGTCTACCTGTCTTCAGAGCTCAATATCATCAGCTGATTCAGAGCTGGTTAGATCAAATTTGTGGCAGGGTTTTTTTACTTTCTGAACCCAGGATTGACACCTCTGCCTTGGCAGGCTTATATTTAAATAGCCCCATTAGAGACAGCAAGGCTGGTATAGCCTGCATAGCTATGAGCCTTCCAGTGGGGAGTATGTGAGAGTTCCTACACTCAGTGGCGGAACAATTGCACATAGGGCCCCAGGGCAAACCACCTACTATAGGCCCCCTCCATACAGCCTGCCAAGGTCACAATAAGGCCCCCAACACCAATGCAGGAGGGCCCTACTTGTCCCCCCTATAGCTCCACCCCTGCCTACACTCACAGTCGTAGCGTATTCCCTTCCCCTCCCTCAGAAGCAGGTGTGAAGTAATCCATGCCGTTTGATGTGCAAAATCCTCTGACATATACATATGTTCAACACCGTATGTGTGTAGGGGAGACAGAGTGAATGTGTGAATGTTTGTACAGGTGCGTGGGTGTGTGTGCGTGTGCGTGTGTGTGTGTGTGTGTGTGTGTGTGTGTGTGTGTGTGTGTGTGTGAGAGAGAGAGAGAGAGAGAGAGAGAGAGAGAGAGAGAGAGAGAGAGATAGAGAGAGAGAGAGAGAGAGAGAGAGAGAGAGAGAGAGAGAGAGAGAGGCAGACTGACATACAGATCGACAGACAGACAGACAGATAGCGACAGGCAGGGAGAGATAATACATCATGTGATGCAGAGCAGTCTGTAGGGGAATCAGAGGGCTAGAGGATGGTGGGAAACGCTGTGGGAGTGACAGACAGTGCTGGTTGATGGAGACGAGAAAAGCCTTCTGCCAAGGTCTCCAGCTCTTGCCCTCCTCCTCTCCCCCACTTCTCCTTCCTTTTCTCCTCTCTTCCTCTCCTCCTCCCACCTTCCTCTCCTGTTTTCCACTCCTGTGCTATTCCTATGCAGCTCCATTCCTATGCAGCTCCATCCCCCTCCTCCTCTCCTCTTCCTCTCTTCCTCTCCTCCTCTCCTCTCCCTGTCGTCTCTCCCTCTCCCCTTCCTCTCCTCTCCTCTTCTACCTGTCCTCTCTTGCTCTCACCTCCTCTTCTGATAATTTTATGCAACTCCATCCCCCTTTCTTCCTCTCCTCCTCTCCCTGTCCTCTCTTTCTCTCCCCTTCTCCTCCCTGTCGTCTCCCCCTCTCCCCTTCCTCTCCTCGCCTCCTCTCCCATCCTCCTGTGTTATTCCTATGCAGCTCCATCCCCCTTTCCTCCTCTCCTACTCTCCTCATCTCCCTGTCCTCTCTTCCTCTCCTCCTCTCCTCTTCTCCCCTCCTCTCTTCCTCTCCTCCTCTCTTCCTCACCCCTCATCCTGTGCTATTCCTATGCATCTCCACCCCCTTTCCTCCTTTCCTCCTCTCCTCCTCTCCATGTCCCCTCTTCCTCTCCCCTTCTCCTCTCCCTACCGTCTCTCCCTCTCCCCTGTCCTCCTCTCCTCCTCTCCCTGTCCTCTCTTCTTCTACTCCTCTCCTCCTCTCCCTGTCCTCTCTTCCTCTCCTCCTCTCTTCCTCTGCTCCTGTCCGCTCCTCCTCTCTTCTTCTACCCTCCTCCCGTGCTTTTTGTATCCTCTCCTCCCCCATGCCTTTGCTGGTGTGATGGATGCTGGGGAGTGGACTCTGTCTCTGGCTCTTGGTGAAAGTGGCAGGTGGGTGGATGGGTAAAGGATGAGAGGGGCATTGCTCTCGCTCCATCTCTCTTTCTCTCTCTCTTTCTCTTTCTCTTTCTCTTTCTCTTTCTCTTTCTCTTTCTCTTTCTTTCTCTTTCTCTCTATCTCTCTGTTTCTGCCTCTCTCTCTGACGTGCATACTTTCACATATACACAATACACTACTTTTCACACACACACACACACACACACACACACACACACACACACACACACACACACACACACACACACACACACACACACACACACACACACACACACACACACACACACATGCTGTCTCCCATTTCACCCCGGAGTCCCGGGAGAAATGACGGATGGAGGGACACCAGAAGGGAGAGAGTCCAGAGGGAGAGAAAGAAAGAGAGAGAGAAAGAAAGAGTGGGAGAGAGATAGAGAGAAAGAGACCGCTCCTCTCTTCTGGCTTGGTCCCCAGAGAGGGGCTGATGGATGTGGGCAGACACCTGGGAGTCAGGCCCCTTGCAGTGGGAACCCGTCCAGCAGCACAGCAGGGCCTTGATGCTCAGATGATGCTTCATGACTTCAGCATTTCTCATTTTCATCTCACACACACGCCCACGTGTGCGCACACACACACACACACACACACACACACACACACACACACACACACACACACACACACACACACACACACACACACACACACACACACACACACACACACACACACACACACACAAACACATTCTGAAATACAGAAACGTACACACACACATACGCATGCATGCACACACGCACACACACACACATACGCATGCATGCACACACACACACACACACATACGCATGCATGCACACACGCACACACACCCATGCACACGCACTTACACTCACACACAGAAGCACAAGCACATACACACATACACGTTATACACACTTTCAAAAAGGGCAGGTAGGTCTGACCACTGCCCTACCACAGAACAACAACAGAACCTCCAGAAAGTCGAAAAGTCCAGAAAGTTCAGAACAAAAGTCAATATTGTTGGGCTCCGAGTAAAGTTACCTGCACACATACTTTTGCCAGCCCAAACAAACTTACCCGAATCAGACTGTTCAAGTCATCTATTATTTACAGAGGGGTGTTGTATTTGTAAACCAATTTTCGCACAGGGACAAATATCCACAAACCCAAGCATCATAACATTTAAAAAAATATTTCATATGCCTTCAAGTCCTACTTGAGAGCCTAATGTCTCAACATACATAGACATTGCATATGTTTTTTACATCTAACACTTAGAACACCTCAAAGAGTGTTCAACAATTAGAAGAGTGTTCAATTTGACTCTGTAAGTGTTGAACCATTAACACTTTCAAAATTGACTTTGTGGACTCATGCCTATGGAAAATTGTATTTTTTGCGGTTGCTGACAGAATGGCTGAAAGCTCTCACATGCCAAAGTAAATGTCACTTCCACTTCAGTTCTCCATCATGACATTCTTTTTTGGTTTTGTTCTTATTCTTTTCTTTTCTTCAGCCAAGTCCTCAACTCTTGGGCTTGTAATGGATTCAAATACACTTCATTATGTTGACATCTTGAGAGAAGGATCCTTTACTTGAAGTGCAAAAGTGGATGGTGATTAAGTGGTTTTCCCCTCCAACAGCCGTCAATTAGCTTGTCAAAGTCACAAATCTAATCAACGGCTCATTCCCTAATGAAAACAGACTTGTTCTCTCGTTTGCTTGCGCCCTCTCTCTGTCTCTCTCTCTCTCTCCCTCTCTCTGTCTCTCTCTCTCTCTCTCTCTCTCTCTCTCTCTCTCTCTCTCTCTCTCTCTCTCTCTCTCTCTCTCTCATTCTCTTTCTCATTCTCTCTCTCTCTCTCTCTCTCTCTCTCTCTCTCTCTCTCTCTCTCTCTCTCTCTCTCTCCCCCTCTCCCCTTATTATTCATTTTCTCCCTAATCAGTGCCCCATTTCCCTACCTACACTTACGATGTGTCACTCGCAACAGAACAGCAAGATGACGATTTAATGAGGATTAAATATGTATGTGATAAAGAAAAAAATAGCTGGTCACAAAAAGTCTCTGCACTCATTCCTACTCTCCGCACCTCCCCCTATTCAACAACAACAGGTGGTCCAGACTGTTCACCACAATGGCAGGAAAGATCATACAACGACCCAAAAAAAAACACTGGATAATT
>NC_085871.1:36004241-36016741 GCF_034702125.1 Engraulis encrasicolus
ACACACACACACACACTTTATCATCCCCATCCACCCTGCTATATTTAGAGGATGGGTGTTGTCATGCAGGATTTCCTCACAGTCATGGATGTTCACACTGGGAAGGAAAGCAGGTTTCATGGAAAAGGTCTGGTCGAAAAAGAGAGGAAGTACAATCCCTTCCACTTCTTTCTGTTGGCCGTTGCAAATGACATCTCACTACATATGTAGCCTGCATTTGGGATGGTACTTGTACTTGAACACGGCATTTATCCAACACTTGGAGAATTGAATTGAAAGGACCAGTCCACCTCATTTCAAGAAATTGCTCATATGTCCCAGTAAAATATAAGAATACAAATCATTTTAATTTTCATACAAATAGTTTTCATTGCCTAGTTTAACAGTATAGCCAAATTAAGCGTAGCAATGCAAGTCTATGGGAGCAAACAAAACATCATCAAATGTACGCATAAACTACTTTAAAATGAATGTGAAATTCAACAGAGTCCAAAACAGCTATTTAATCCCGTCCTGTGATCATTTGTTGCTTGATGCTAATGCGCCCATTTACTTCCAGTGATTATGCTAAGCTATGCTAATACTTTTGATACCAATAAATCTAAGTACTGAAAACACTGAGAAGAAAATTATATGCACATTCATGAAAAATGCTTGGGAATACTGCAAATATGTGAACATGAAAAAGGGTGGACTGTTCCTTTAACACTCCAGTTGTTTCCAACTCTCTCAGTGTTGAATCAACACAGTCCCAAAGGACATTCACTTCTACTGCCGTACTTCAACCTTGGATATTGTTTTAACCGTCTTTTCCCTCTTCCTTCTGCTCTGTCTCTGGTGCAGATCTCTCCACTAAGAGGGCCTCGTGAGGGGGGAACTCTGGTCACCATCCGGGGGGAGAACCTGGGTCTTCATTTCGAGGAGATCCAGGGGAACGTTAAGGTGGCGGACGTGGAATGCAGACCGGTGCGGGAGGGATACATACCTGCGGAACAGTAAGTTGAAGAGTTTTATTTTTTAAATACTAGTTTATTGTTATTGGTTACAGTACATTGTTGGTGGTTAGAGTTTAACTGATCACACCTTTACATTTTTACAGTATTTACAACACATCATTAAGGTGCATAGTGAGAGAGTTTGACAACATATACTTACAGTGTAGTAGTTTTGGTTGACAAGTACATAGGACTTGAATGTGCTTAGTACTATGAATGCAGAATATCACCTGTTGTTGCATCAAAGTGCACGTTAGAAGGAAACATGAGTCAGACCAGTGTGGACCGGGTATATCCCCACAAGAGCAATAAGCTGGAAAGTGATTTTTCAAACAACACTTAAAGCAAAAAGAAAAGTAATTTCCAGCCAGTAATTTCAATAAGAGCACAACCGAGAGAAGAGTTGGCAGACTCATAATCGCAAAATAGACGTAATTGATTACAGTGGCGTCTATAAAGCAAAACCATGGCACTGCAAGTACTCGGCATGGAAGAAAAATGCACTTAAGAGCTTTTGAAAACTCCCCAAAAACTATGAGCGAAACAAATTGTTCTGTTTTATTTTTTCGTTTCTTGCAAAGAGTTTCTCTGTTATTTCCGCCGTACACTCAATATTAAATTACTCTGAGCAAGGCATAGCTTCAGATAAACAGTCAGAGGATCAGGAAGTGTTCTCCCTGCTTGCTCAAGAGCTTAGTGCCTGTTTTTCCAAACCTCTCTTCTCTGATTAGGCTGGATCAATGGGTCTCTATAACTGTCAACTGAAAAATCCTTTACAAAAAGAGAAGAAAAGATAAAAAAGAAAGTTTCTCTCATGTCTTAACCTTCTCATAAACTTAGGTTCTCTGGGTATTCTGTGTCTACAGTACCTGTGCCTTTTTGTGAAGAACTGTTCTACTCAGGTCCGCTGACAGCTTTGGCCTTGCCCAGGACAAAGTCACCTGAAAGGCCCCCCCACTCATTGTGTAATGAGAACCCAATTCTGGGCCCTCTCTGTCCCTGGGCCCGGGACAACTGTCCCGTTTCCCCCCCTTTGTCAGCTTCCGTGATTCTACTGTCCGTCATGAAATGAATACTATTCAACTCAGTCATCATTATTATTAACATGCCCTTAGTCCCCGTTTCACTTTACCATTGTCAAACAAATTGGTATTGTCAGCTCACTGTATCTTTTGTACTCTATGTTTCAATGTACTCTATGTTCCTTTTCCCACTCAGCTCCTAGTTGTTGTGATAAGCCTCCTTTAAAAAATATTCACCAGATAATTTGTTTTTGACACCTGTCTGGAAGTAAGTGGGGGGTGGGTATGGAGCTTGTGTTAACCTGTCAGTCTCTCCTGCCCCTGCTCTCCACACGTGTAATCACAACAGCAGATAGTAATTTGAAAATAATGATCAGAGTTGTGTTCACTTCCAGGTGTGTGTGTGTGTGTGTGTGTGTGTGTGTGTGTGTGTGTGTGTGTGTGTGTGTGTGTGTGTGTGTGTGTGTGTGTGTGTGTGTGTGTGTGTGTGTGTGTGTGTGTGTGTGTGTGTGTGTGTGTGTGTGTGTGTGTGTGTGTGTATGTGTGTGTGTTTGAGAGAGAGAGAGAGAGAGAGAGAGAGAGAGAGAGAGAGAGAGAGAGAGAGAGAGTATTTTTGTGTTTGTGTTTGTGTGTTTCTCTGTGGGTGGGTGGGTGACTGGATGGGTTTTGTGTGTGCGAGTGTGCCAGCGTGCGCGTGTGTGTGTGCGTGTGTGTGCGTGCTTGCGTGCATGCGTACATGCGTGCGAGTGTGTGTGTGTGCGTGCGTGCGTGTGTGTGGTTTACGTGTATCTGTTTATGTGTGTCTGTGTGCATGTGTGTGTCTGAGCTCAGGGGCCTTTTTTAGTGTTTAGCTCCACATTACCGATTCAATTCGCCTTTGTTTGGTTTCCCACACTGCTGACATCCACACTCTCTCGTCTCCTCGTCTAGTATAACCACATCGTCGCTCCTGGAAAATGAATGCAAATCTGCCAAAACAAGCCAATAGAGGGTCTACATTACACCTGACATATGCTAATCCAATATAATCGTCAGCCATGCGTGAGACCATGAAATGTGATTTCAATACATTGATCTAGTGCAAGCTACAATGGGGGATAACTTTTATTATCTAGATTATTTGTATGTGTTACTCTACATGGTTATGAGTGGTTTTGAACAAGGAAATGTCGGTTTATTCATTTAATGAATTGTTTTCTGTAAAGCAATTCATTAAATAAATAAACCGACATTTCATTGTCCCTTGAGATTGAAAGCATAGGGTCGAGATGATGATGATGGATTTTTAGTAAGGTTTTGCGTGTTTGTTTGTTTGTTTGTTTTGTAGGATTGTGTGTGAGATGGGGAAAGCGGAGAGGAGCCAGTTTGCCGGTGGTGTGCAGGTGTGTGTGGGCGAGTGCAGGCAGGAGTTCATGACCAAGACCTCCAAGTACTACTACTTTGTGGTGAGTATCTCCGAGACTCTTGAGTGCTTCTTTTGCCCACCTCATCTTACAAGCCTACTCCTATAAACACATGCATATTACTAATGTACTTGGATGTGTATATTGCAGTATACACAGGTGCACATGTACACATAATAACATTTATACACACATGCACAGACACACATATGTGTATGCAAACGCACACACATTCATGCATACATGCACGCGCGCGCGCACGCACACACACACACACACACACACACACACACACACACACACACACACACACACACACACACACACACACACACACACACACACACACACACACACACACACACACACACAGTTAGACTCATTTCATCTTAAAGAGGTAATCTTCATGGGAATTTAACTAACACCACTTTGCCAATAAACACCCCAGCTCAGCTCCTCAATGTTCGCATATGCACCGCAAACCCAACACACACAGACACAGACGCAGACGCAGACACACACACACACACACACACACACACACACACACACACACAGACACACGCACGCACACACGCACACAAACACACACACACACGCACGCACACACATTCACACACACACACACACATACACACACATACACACACAATACACACTACACACACTTACTCCCCATTCCATGGTCATAAAAAAGGCAGCTTTTAACATCCATCTCTCCCCCTAGTCCCATGTTTATATACGAGTCCAGGGGCATGTATGCATATATATGGGGCCATTTAATCACCACTGGGATTCCCATGGCAGGCTCCTGTGGAGGAGGCGCAGGGCGGCGGAAGAAGCCACAGTTGCTGAACTCACACGCTGTAATCATTTCCCAATCATGCTCCTCATTTTACGCCCCGTTATCAATTTTATACATACATTAATGGCTTTTATCTCCGCCACATGGAGGAGGGTAATTGGATTATGGTGATATGCCGTGACTGTAGCCATAGCCGTACAGTAGCTGTGGATGGAGAAAAAAACGAAGAAGCAGAACTAGATTGAGAGTAAAAAAAAAAAAGTAATAACACAGATGTAGATGAAATAGATGTAGAAAAAAAGGATGGCAGTACATAATGATTGGCTTGCTGAAATGAAGGTGGTAGTAGTGGTTGGAAATGACTACTGGTGTGATTTTTTTACAATTATTTTACAGATTCAATTCAATTCCGTTTTGTTTATTTAATAGACTCATGTCTAAAACCACACAAGACGGACCGATGAAAGCAAGCTAAATTCAAAGAAAAGTGAATGCGATTGGTGGATGGATGGCTTTTTTGATGTGTCTGATTGGAGGATTCCCCGCCCCTTCATCCCACCCCACCTCTCCTCTCCTATAGGTTCCCCGTCTGCTCTCCCTCAACCCAATGCGAGGACCAGTTTCCGGGGGAACCATTGTCAACATCACCGGGAGCAACCTGGATGCCGGCAGCAACGTGTCCATCACCTTCAAGGACCAGACGTGCACCTACCAAAGGTATGCACCGTACCCATACCGTTGATGTTCACTGTGTAGGATGGTGGCCAGAGTAGGTATTGCCACTATGCTGCTCTTTGAAACTTGTCTTTTCACAAATATTTACAAAGTAATAAACTAATATTTACCAGTATGACCAACGTACAGTAAGTTTTGCAGCTAAAAATGTCTACTTCTGGAAATTCAAAATGGCGGACAATGGAGAAGATCCCCCTTTTCATGTATGTAAAGTGCAATTTTCCAGAGTCATAATGAATACTTGGAATTTAACAGTGGTGGTAAGGCAACATTTGTGAATGGGCAGTATAAATAGTATAATTTCTGGAAATAAACTACTAAAAAATATTACACAGTGCACCTTTAAGATGTCATGACATCTGATAAACCCCATGCAGCCCTGAGCAGCAACAACCTGACAAATCACTGATATTGTCATCACCAACACGACTGACCCAGGCACAGCCAGAGATCAATAAGGACATTAAGACTTAAAATAGTTTCTGATGCCAAATCAATAATGCCAATAACCATCACTGGCTGTTCCCACTGAGGTCGCAATCTTGTCAGCAACCCCCCGGTAAAAGTGAAGGATGGCTGTAGCATTGCCTTGTTGAAGGGTTGTCAAGCAAAAAAAAAACCTCCACTCATACTTGCAATGCCATTAAAGCCCATGGCTATTTCTTTTATTAAATTCATACATCTTGTGTGAACCACAAATGTGTTGAACCGGGATTGATTTGCGTATCAGAGGGAAAAGGGCACGCATGTTTCTGTGGCATGTGTCCTCTGTAGAGCTCATGCGTGTATGATACGTTCTTCAGGCATACTTTATGCAAATGAATTCATTCCTGGTCGTGTGCTACGCATATACTGCACATATTATATATGTGATCGGTAGATATAGCCAAGGGGGATCATGGAGTACAAATAGGCAAAGTGTTATGCCAGGATTAGAAAGCAAACTGATGACCTTGATGCTGTTATACTGTAGCGTTTGGCTTCATTGGTTGAGAGTGACATTGACAAATGTATATACTGTATTTATTTGTGTATTATTGAGATGTCAATGAACAAAAACATTGAAAATTATCCACTCATTATTTTGAGTGCTGACATTTTCCCCATAAATCAAACTATGTTGACCCACACAAATGAATACAGTATATACATTCATATTATATTTATATTATTATATTAATCATTAGTATGGCATTATTATAAAATTATATTATATTATAATTATATGATTACATTATATACCATAACTTTGTCTTAATATCATACTAATACTTGTACATGCAGTGCATTATTGATTTTAATGTAAAGAAATCATGTAGCACTACCTGTACATCGACTCTCAGCTTCTTCTCCATGCTAGTCTGACGTGTACTTACACCAGTGATTGTCAGCCAGGGTCCCGTGGCACCCTGGGGTGCTGCACGCCCCCTTCAGGGGTGTTGCGGAAACGTGGCTGACACAGTATGTGAATTTGACCTAAATAGATAAATAATGTAATATAATTCATATTTGTCTAAATTAATAAATTAATGCTTAGTTAGTTAAATCTTTCATCTACCATTTACGCACAATAAAGTAAATTTAGATCACCACAGTATGACCTTCATATAGCCTGTCTGAGATAAAGCTGCAACTTCAAACGTCTCCAAATGTCTTACTTTTTTAGGCTTGTGTGGTATCGGATGCGATGCCATGTTACGGCTTGTTGGTTTGGGGTGACTTGAGATTTTTCATGAATTGAAGGGGTGCCTTGCCTATAAAAAGGTTGAGAAACACTGACTTACACTATACATGTTGATGGATGGCTGATTGGTTTCCTCAATTACAAGTCACTTTGGATGAAAGCATCAGCTAAGTGTAATATAATGTAATGTAAGGAGAGAGAGAGAGGAGGCAGCATACAGTAAAGAGAGTTTAGAAAGAGGAAACATTAAGTGCACATTATCGTTTTCCAGTAACCTCACCCTGTTCCTCTTCTCTTCTCTTCTCTTCTCTTCTCTTCTCTTCTCTTCTCTTCTCTTCTCTTCTCTTCTCTTCTCTTCTCTTCTCTTCTCTTCTCTTCTCTTCTCTTCTCTTCTCTTCTCTTCTCTCCTCCTCTCTGCTCTGCTCTGCTCTGCTCTGCTCTTCTCTTCTCTTCTGTCCTCACATCCCCTCTTCCCATTCCCATTCCCATACCCATTCCCATTCCCTCCCCTCTCCTCCCCTCCCATCTCCTCTCCTCTCCTCTCCTCTCCTCTCCTCTCCTCTCCTCTCCTCTCCTCTCCTCTCCTCACCAACCTTCTCCTCTCCTCACCTGTCCTCTCCTCTCCTCTCCTCTCCTCTCCTCTCCTCTCCTCTCCTCTCCTCTCCTCTCCTCCCCCTGTCCTCACTCTCTCTCATGCAGGAGGGCCGGAGTGTGGATCACCTGTAAATCCCACACCGCCCCCAATGGTGTGGGCAACGTGACGGTGTCGGTGAGCGTGGACAGGGCCCACCTGCAGAGGGACCTGCGCTTTGAGTATGTGGAGGACCCCACCATCATCAAGCTGGAGCCAGAGTGGAGCATCTTCAGGTAAGGGAGAGGGTGCAAGACCAAGACCCGAAGGCCTCATAGCCCCAAAATGTGGTTCTAGTTCAGTATAGAAAAAAACATGCACATCCGTCTCAAACAAAAATATTCTGGGTGCAGGACCAACAAAAGTCACATGAAGATAGAAAATAAAGTCCGCACACCAGGCTCCCGTTTCTTTACATGTAATGTCACGTTTCGGGCAGCATGCCCTTCAGCATGCCCTTCATTATTTTCTATTTCCAAAATATGGTTCTCCAAACAAAGTGGTCCTCTGGTGGCATCTTTATGCAACTTTACCAACCAACATTGGTAGCAGATGTTGTTTGGGCACTTCATCACTGTTGGTGGACAACAGGTTTTTAATCAGAACTGAGAAAGATCAACAGCTGGGATATTTCTTTAATTATTATCTAACAGTATCTAGTAATTACCCATCTACATAAGTGTAGGTGGGTAAAAATCATGTTGTTGCCTAGCAACATTGCTCAAGAAGTGTCCCCACACATATAGTACAGTAAGCTATCGCCCCCTGAAGAGTGAGACAACTGTTATATCTTGTTTTTGTTCTGAAAGCACTCATAGGTCTCAGAGAGACAGAGAGCTGTATACAAACTTCGTTAGCCATAAGGTTGCGTGTGCTTGTGTTTTCGCTTCACCACATTTTATTAACACATCTGGATTCCCAATTAACACTGCAAATAGGATGCCTCAGGGGCATGTTTCTGATGCATTAGCAACTTCCTGGCAAGTAGCTTAGAAGCAACAACGAAGCAGTTTTTCACCCTGAAAATAGTTCCCAAAATTGTGTGATTCGTCAACTTATATGACACCTTTGAATTTACCTTATGTGCACTTGGGAAGTTTCAGCGAGCAGCGCACGTCTTTGTAGTTTTATATGAGATAGTACGGTAACGCTTTATTTTAGGGATACATCTATTAGCACTAATACATACAATTATCCTGCATAAGTAACTTGTAAGGCATATACAAAGCAAAATCAAACATTTGTTAGGCATGTATTCGCAAATGTCTTGTTCATGCAAAATAAGGGATTTATAACCAATTTAACCTTAGTAAGGACCTAGTAGGCCTCAGCATTTGCTTAGTACATGCCTTACATGATACTTATGCAGGCATTAACCCTATCCAGACCGGGGGGGGGCTAAAAGTGCCCGCACCAACTTTGATGTCGTATAATTCCTTAACGACTTAAGCTATGACTACGAAACTTGGTGACTTTTCCTAAAATTTTGTTGGCTACAGTTTAGTACCAAAAGATTATGTTTATCATTTTTGACGTTGCCATGGCAACGGTTTTCTTACAGGTATGTCTGACCAAAAATCACTAATCTAAGTCTCATTATTGTTCCTTTTTCATATTTTTTGTTATTTCCATTAGCATCAGACAACTTTGTGAGCATTAAAGTGGTCTGAAGCATATAATCATTAAAATTTAAGTGCATTACCTAAATTTGATGGAAAATACATTATGGCGATATTTTAGGCATTATAATCATATGATGTCATAATGACGTCATAATACCAGATAATGACACAAAAATTATGTCAGTCATAGATGTCCATATGTAGATCATCTCCCCAAAGTTTGGTGGTCATACCGTATTCCGTTCATGAGTTATGAGGGGGGGGGGTCAAAAGAGCCCCCCCCCCCAGGCCCAGGAATGCCAAAAAAGCCCAGTCTGAATAGGGTTAACATTGTATGTAGTAGTGCTAATAGATCCCTAAAATAAAGTGTTACCGATAGTTCCACTGGCAAGCTGTTGGGCACAAAAGCTTTGTTTTGGCTATTGGTTTTTAGTTAAAGCGTTGCTTTACCTACTGCCTTGTGATTTCAACTTGCTCTGGGTGTGTGTGTGTGTTTTGTTTACAGTGGGAACACACCAGTGACAGTGACTGGAACCAACCTGGACATCATTCAGAGTCCCCTCATCAGAGCCAAGTACAAGAACCTCGAGACTATTAATGTGAGTCAAGAAAGCCTCAGACTTCACACACGCGCGCGCACACACACACGCACGCACGCACGCTCTCTCTCTCTCTCTCTCTCTCTCTCTCTCTCTCTCTCTCTCTCTCTCTCTCTCTCTCTCTCTCTCTCTCTCTCTCTCTCTCTCTCTCTACTCTAGACAAGATCATTCAGTGCTCAATCAGACCTCTGTGCAGACAGTCTTTTTTCCGAGGGCCTTGGTGGCTGCCCTCATAGCAGGAGACCCAATGAGCAAAAGGCGCAGGCTGGAGATGGTGCTGCTTAGAGGAAGAAGAAAGTAGAGCCAGGGGCAGAGGGAGGTGAATGGGGAGCATATTCCAAGAAAAAAGAGAATGAGAGAGAGAGAGAGAGCGAGAGAGAGACTGCAGGAAGCGTGTCCTGTGCAAAGAAAGAATAACAGAGTGAAATGAGGAGGGAGAAAGAGGGAGTGTTATAAGAGAGGCTGTAGGGAGTTGAGATGGGACCGTGAAAAAGGAAGAATAATAGAAAGGAGTAGGAGAGAGAGAGAGAGAGACAGACAGACAGACAGACAGACAGACAGACAGACAGACAGACAGACAGACAGAGTGAGAGAGACTGAGGGAAGAAAGGGAGAAGGAAAAAGAGATGCCAGGCCTTGCCAACTGTGACAGCCATGACCCATCTGCTCCACACACGCACGCACGCACGCACGCACGCACACACACATGCACGCACGCACACACACACACACACACACACACACACACACACACACACACACACACACACACACACACACACACACACACACACACACACACACACACAGCTCAACAACTGTCCCCTCTGTCCCTTTTCTCTCAGCGGACCGAAACACACACACACACACACACACACACACACACACACACACACACACACACACACACACACACACACACACACACACACACACACACACACACACACACACACACATATACACACACACATACACACACACACACACACACACAAACACACACACACACACACATAACAGAAAAAAAAACTCTTATAAAAGAAGGAAACTTTTGACACGGGCGAGGGGAGATCACATTACAGTCCCCACAGAGCAGGCAGGCACACTGTGGGAGCGCTGTGAGGGCTTTGAGGGGAACGTTTTCTCTCTCTCTCTCTCTCTCTCTCTCTCTCTCTCTCTCTCTCTCTCTCTCTCTCTCTCTCTCTCTCTCTCTCTCTCTCTCTCTCTCTCTCTCTCTCTATCTATCTATTAGACAGGTCATCAGCTGGGAAAATTAGGCCTTTCGTCCTACCGCACTTTTCTCTGTGGATTACTGACCAGAAGCCCTATTGGAAGAAATGAAAACATGGGGCCACGTCAATTTTTGCTCAGAATTCAATATGGCCGCCATTTTCCAAAATGACTTGTTTTCATGCATTATTACATTGTACTATAAGGTGATATTCATGAACAATTAACAACTTTATGCACTATTCTGTCCTATTTCCTTACATACATGTTTACAAAGGTTGACTAAACTAAAACAAATTAAAATAAAGTTGGCCACCTTGAAATATCCAAAGGAAAGTGCTGAAAATAATGATTGAAATGCACATAGAGAGTCTATGGCTGGGAAAATTAGGCCTATTGTCCTGTCAGGGTTTTCACAGTGGATTACAGACCAGAAGGCCTATTGAAAAAGAACTTGGGGCCATCTATGTCCTCCAAAATTCAAAATGTTCTGTTTTTTCAGAATGGCAGACTTTCACACATTTTTCTCAATACTGAAAGGCCATAATTATCAACATAGATTACATATTTTTCAGTTTAAAATTGTCCTATCTCCTTACAGACGTGAGTATAAACGTTGTCAAGAAAAAGGCATGAATATATTTATCTTGGCACTTTGAAATATCCAAAGGAATGATGTCAAATGATTGAATTTCACAAACACAGTGGACTGCTGAAAAAAAAGGCATATTGTCCTGCCAAACTGTGTGTGTGCGTGTGTGTGTGTGTGTGTGTGTGTGTGTGTGTGTGTGTGTGTGTGTGTGTGTGTGTGTGTGTGTGTGTGTGTGTGTGTGTGTGTGTGTGTGTGTGTGTGTGTGTGTGTGCCTGAGTGCGCTTTTTTCAAGTGTGTGTGGCCAGTGTGCTTCTTACACTGACATAGACACAGTAGACCGGGGGTGTGTGTGTGTTGGGGGGTAGGCGGGACCGAATGATGTGGAGGATAGGGGGGATGAAAGTAGGGGTGAGCGGGGATAGGGGGGCAGAGTGGGGGGTGGGGGGGACTGAGTCGGGTTGAATTAGGGGGTGGGGGGCAAACTTTTCACATTGGATGGGGGGTGGGCGAGTATTTTGTGGGGGGGGTGGGGGAATGAGTCAGGTGGGCAGAATAGTGGGGGGTGAGTGAGGGGTCGGGGGGGCAGAGTAGCATGGGGAGGTGAGTGAGGGGGTTGGGGGGCAGAATAGTGTGTGGGGGGGAGATGAGTGAGGGGGTGGGCGAGGCAGAATAGTGTGTGGGGGAAAGACACTGTATAGCAGGGGAAGGATGAGCGGGGGATACGCGGGGATACGCGCGGACACACACGCACACTCACCCTTGCTTTGTGCAAAAAAATGTAGGCCTGAAAAACTTTTGGTCAGTAATCTAATGTGAAAAGTTTGGCAGGTCAATAGCCTTTTTTTCAGCAGTCAACTGTGTATGTGTAATTCAATCATTTTCTGACAACAATCCTTAGGATATTTCAAAGGGGCAAGATATATATTTACATCATTCTGTTGCCAACCTTTTTATTCACATCTGTAGATTGGATATAGGACAGAATTTCACTGAAAATAGGTTGCCTTTATTGATAATTATGGTCTTAAGGGCCGTACACACACGTCGCTGCTATTTACAAGCTTCTCGCTTGCTCGCCTACTCGCTTCTCTACTATCATGGAACGTTCGCTAAAAGTTCCCGCGGCTTTAATTGCCAATGGACAGGCGAGAAGTACCAAACTCTTCTTTCCAATTGGTT
>NC_085871.1:36019241-36034241 GCF_034702125.1 Engraulis encrasicolus
CTCTCACACACACACACCAGTTTCCCAGGGTACGATCTGACGCAGGTAAGCAGCAAATGATGACAGGAGAGACGTTGTAAAGGGGTACCTGCGAGTCGTGCAGGTATGGTGATGGACTGGCTGTCTCTCACAGCAGGCAGGGCCCACAATGTAATGTAACATAGCCAGTGGAGAGTAAAGGAGGAGGGATGAGAAGAGTGAAGAAAAGGAGGACAGGGTAGGAGGAAAAGGGGGATGAGTGTAGAGAGTCGGAGAAGAGAGGAGTGAAGGAGAAAGTACTAGGAGAGGAGAAGAGCGGAGAGGAGAGGAGAGGAGAGGAGAGGAGGGGGAATTGGGAACGAGTGTAGAGACTGGGAGGAGATGAGAAGAGAGAAAGGAGGAGAGGAGAGGAGAGGAGAGATAATTGGGAACGAATGTAGAGATGAGGAGGAGGAGGAGGAGATGAGCAGAGGAAAAGACAGCGTGTAGAGGAGAGGGGAGGGGAGGGAAATGGGGGACGAGCGTGGAGATGGAAAGTGATAGACAGAGGGATGGAGAAGGAGGATGGAGTCTTTTCTTCCTCGGAGGGAAATGAAGGTGAACTGGTTGGCAGTTATCACACGCACACAGCAGCCGCACACCGCACACATCGGCTTCTGCACACCGCACACATCGCCTTTTGCACACCGCACACATCGCCTTTTGCGAGACGACAGCAATCGTGCCGCAGATCAAAGGCCCATTATACAGAGGGAGGCCTTTTCCGTGTGTGTGTGTGTGTGCGTGTGCGTGTGCGTCTGCGTGTGAGTGTGTGTGTGTGTGTGTGAGTGTGTCTGGCCGTATGTGTGTGTGTGTGTGTGTGTTTGTGTGTGTGTGTGTATCTGTACGTGTGTGTCTGTACGTGTGTGTCTGCCCATTTGTGTGGGTGTGTGTGCATGCATGCGTGTGTGCCCGTATTTGTGTGTGTGTGTGTGTCTGAGTATGTGTGTGTGATTTATGCGGCCTCTGAGTGTGTATCACAGTCCCACACTAGCTGCAGTCCCGAGACGTCGACAACAGTGGTGGTAGCGACGGCTTTGAGATCAGCCGCTTCAGTGGGATTACATTAAATCTGGCAACCTGATTGAAATGTAAAACCCACCTCACGCCTCGCAAGCGGCTTTCTGTATCTGCCGTGCGGTGCGTTGTCGGCAGATCAAGAGTGTGCGTGTGTGTGTGTGTGTGTCTGTCTGTCTGTGTGTGTTGTGTGTGCGATCGTGTGCGTGTGCGTGTGTGCACCAGCCTGTGTGTCAGTGTGTGTGTGTGTGTGTGTGTGTGTGTGTGTGTGTGTGTGTGTGTGTGGGTGTATGTATGTGTGCGTGTGTGGGTGTGTTTGTGTGTGTGTGCACCAGCGTTTGTGTGTGTGTGTATGTATGTGTGCGTGTGTGGGTGTATGTGAGTGTGTGTGCGTGTGCGTGTGGGTGCTAGCGTGTATGTATGTGTGCGTGTGTGGGTGTGTTTGTGTGCATGTGTGTGTGTTTGTGTGCATGTGTGTGTGCCTGTGCCTGTGCCTGTGTGTGTGCATGTGCGTGTGTGTGTGGGTGCGAGCGTGTGTGTGTGTCTTTGTGTCTGTGTGTGTCTGTGTCTGTGTCTGTGCGTGTGTGTGTGTGCGTGTGGACTACCTGCTACCTTAACCTTGCTGCAGCAGTGAGACACTGTGTCCCAACAAAGCCATGATGAATGGGCACGCTGATCAAACGCTGTAGAAATCAGATACTGCATTCTTGTACTATCGGAGGAAAGAGACGGTAATTCACAGCGGTAGCTTTGCAGGTATTTAATTTTCATTTGTTCAGTGTAATTATGGAAGGTTTTTTTTTTTTGTCCGTCCTCTCCTTTGTGAATATGCAGCTCAGTTTTCGTTTCAGATTTTTTTGTTTTTAATTATTTTTTTACCTAAGCCAACCGTTCTCAACTGGCCTCATCTGGTTTCATACCTATGAAGTCATGATTCCCTTTGTTGTAATGGGACCTTCTTGTGTTTGTTTGTGTATGATATACTCTCAGCATCTGGTCTGCAGAGTTAACTTATATTCTTATTGCGTGACCCGACATATCATACTGTATAAAGGGGTTGCAACATTGTTTCAAACTACAAAGGGTGTGTAGTACAGCTTCATGCGTATTGTATTTTCATATGCTGTACAGTGCAGCTGGTGTCTGTAATATAATATGTAAAAAAATAGGGGATATAATCATATTTTAACCTGTGTGTGTGTGTTTGTGTGTGTGTGTGTGTGTGTGTGTGTGTGTGTGTGTGTGTGTGTGTGTGTGTGTTAATGTGTGTGTTAATGTGTGTGTGTGTGTGTGTGTGTGTGTGTGTGTGTGTGTGTGTGTGTGTGTGTGTGTGTGTGTGTGTGTGTGTGTGTGTGTGTGTGTGTGCCTGTGTGAAAGTGTATGTGGGTCAGTGATGTTTACAAAGTAGCACACGACAGGGTGGCGCAACGCCAGCGAGTGCCAGTATTGAACAGATGTTTTTTTTTATTGGACTATCTAAGAAGCATATTCATTGCTGCATATCAACCACCAATTGTGCCATTGTGCAACCTTGACGTCCCAGAAACAGTCTTTGACCCATGTCTTCTGTCTCTCCCTCCAGTCAAGTGAAGTCAAGTCAAGTCAGCTTTTATTGTCACTTTCATCATATGCACAAGACATACAAGGAAAAATTAAATTACGTTTTCTCTCTACACCATGCCAGGACAAGACATATACAAAACTGACATTTTCAGACTGAGATAAAGTGCAGACAGGACAGGTACAGTGATGGACTGGTAACAATGGACAATAATAAATAATAAATACAGTACAAATGAACATTTAACATTCAACATTTAACATTCAACATGTAACAGATAAGGTAAATAAAGAATGTAGACACTACAATAAAGAAATAATAACAGTGAAAGTAACAGTATAATAACAGTACTCCGCCTCTCCTCCGTCCGCAGACGTGCCAGGTGCTGAACCCCACCACCATGCTGTGCCAGGCGCCCGAGCTGCCCGTCTCCCTGAGCCGCCAGCAGGAGGTGGTGGAGCGGCCCGACGAGTTCGGCTTCATCCTGGACGACGTGCCCACGGTGCGCGCCCTCAACAACACCAACTTCCTCTACTACCCCAACCCCGTCTTCGAGCAGCTCAGCCCCTCCGGCGTGCAGGAGCTCAAGCCCGGCTCGCCCATCATACTCAAGGTAGCGAGAGGGAGAGAGAGAGAGAGAGAGAGAGAGAGAGGGAGAGAGAGAGAGAGAGAGAGAGAGAGAGAGAGAGAGTTTGTGTGTGTGTATGTATGGTGAAGGGGTTGTATGTGTGTGTGAGGGTGAGGGTGTGTGTTTGTGTGGGGGGGTTATCTGTGTGTAATAGTGGGGAATGGTGGGTGTGTGAAATGATGAAGGTGACTAAGTATTCAAACAGCAACAGTAGTGGTGCAGTAGTATATGTGTGTATGCGTGACAGTGTGCGTGCCCTCATTCGTTCGTGTGTGCGTGCGTGTATCCCCCCCAAGACTGTGTACAGTATGCGTTATCACCTTTACAAACGAGGCAGTCTTTTCCAAAATTAGTTAAATACATTCAAGTGTAGACACTTGAAATAAATATACAGGGGAAAACATTTGTCTTTTCCCCAGTGCTGAGAGAAAGTGTGTATTTTTCTGTTGCAGCAGCACACCACTGTTTTCCACCAGACCCCACCACGGGGGAGCCATATTTTTTCTTGTTTCAACTCCGAGCCCAAATATTCTGTCCCCCCTGCCTCTCTGCAGGTGCGCTTTGTGTTTTGGTGATAAACAGTGTTTACAGTTATCGCAAACCAGGACTGATGGCCGCTGTCCCAACTTTTGGGTTTTTTTTCCTCCTGCACACCACCCGTTGCTTCCCCAGTGACCAAGAAACTCTAATGTTACTGAGAGAGCAAGGAAAAATTCCCCCCACAGCCAACAAATGCCAACCGGGGACAAACAGAGGTGTTGATGGACCGGCAACCAACAAACACCACTAATGTTGCTGAACAAATGGAGAATAGCCCCAAGCAACCACGAAACACCAAGTAGCTTATTTACAGAGTTACACATTTGTTGTCACCAGAATGGCAATGACCAAGTCGTAGTACCTTACTAAAGGCACCGTGTTGTCATTGTAGTGTAGGAGGTTACTTTTTTACCACTGGTGGAACGCTGTGCATTATGAGGGTACCCCACCCATCATCATCCACAAAGTCTTATCACCCAGTGAGCAGACGGAACGTCTTCTGATTGGCTGAGCAGGTGTCCTTTATTCCCCGATAGCAGGACACCTATGATGTCATGCGGGCGTGCAGGCTTCCTAGTTGCTTCTTTTCTAACTTACTGGCGAAGTGCCGATACTAATTCTATCACATCTGGTTGTCTAGTCAAGACTGCGTCGTTAGTTCTATCGCATCTGGTTGTCTAGTCAAGACCCCGTTACTAATTCTATCGCATCTGGTTGTCAAGTCAAAAACCCAGTCGTCAATTCTATCGCATTTGGTTGTCAAGTCACCCCAACATTCTGTGCGCGTTCTTACATGCCTCCGATAGAGGCGCGTCTCCCTAGATTAGGAAGTGGTGCCCATAGCAACGTACCAAGCGCAGTGGCTAATCTACTTTCTCACGAAGCCTTAGATCAACATATTCATAAATTGATACTTAAATGCTCGTAGCCGGATGATAAGCGGAATAGCGGTCTTCGAGGTATCCCGATATCAAGGGAAAATGGACTTGGCGAAGCGAACAGCCCTTCGGCTGCGACATCGGGCTGTTAGAACGCTCCGCCTCGTCCATTATTTCCCTTGATATCGGGACACCTCGTCGGCTGCTATTCCATACTTGCAAAGTTGTTATGATGTTGTTCAGCTTTTTCAGGAAAAGTCGTAGTAGTTTACTAAAGGCCCTGTGTTGTCATAGTAGTGTAATACTTTAGTTCCCTTTTCAATGACTATGACAGCATTCCACTGGTGGAACTCCCATCCATCATCCCCAATATTTTATGACATAGTAATGTCATACGGTAGCATTATTGTCATGAGGTTGTTCAGCGTTCTCATGCCTCATGCTGTATTGTGTTCATTTCTTCTTTAGGGAAGGAACTTCCTGCCTCCCACCCCTGGCAACGGGAAGTTGAACTACACTGTGATGATCGGGGAGACGCCATGCACACTTACTGTGTCGGACACCCAGCTGCTCTGCGAGTCACCCAACCTGACGGGCCGACACAAAGTTCTGGTGAGCGTGTGTGTGTGTGTTTGTATGCATGCATGCGTGCGTGTGTGTGTGCGCGTGCGCACATGCATGCATGCGCGTTTGTGCGTGTATGCATGTGTGTGTGTGTGTGTGCGTGCATGGGTGAGTTACAATGTCACTAAATCCTACTGCATGTGTGTGCATGTCTATTCACATGTGTGTTTTACAATGGAAAACAAGGAGTCATTGTGACATAAGCATGCCACTTCATCCATCCACCAAGTCCACCCAAGCGACTAGTATCCTATGTCCCCTCCCTTATAGGGACCCATCTAGAAAAGAAAGAATAATCCACCATCCACCCACCAAGTCCAACCAAGCGATCAGTATCCTGTGTCCTCCTCTCCTCTCTAGACTAACTCCACCCATCTAGAAAAGAAAGAATAATCCACCATCCACCCACCAAGTCCAACCAAGCGATCAGTATCCTGTGTCCTCCTCTCCTCTCTAGACTAACTCCACCCATCTAGAAAAGAAATAATAATCCACCATCCACCCACCAAGTTCAACCAAGCGATCAGTATCCTGTGTCCTCCTCTCCTCTCTAGACTAACTCCACCCATCTAGAAAAGAAAGGACAACAAAAATGAAAGAAAGCCTTTGTGGTTATTGTCTTCCCTTAACAGCAGTCGGAGCGACAACAAATACGTCTTCAGACGGAGCGTATTAGCGTCAAATCAAACCCAATAAGGGTTGTATTTGTGGAGCAGCATGTGCCACGAGCACACTGGGCAGACGGCATTGCTTCCTGCCGCAGCCACCTGCTTTGTCTTGTGGGCACGTGGTGGCTGAGAATCCCCAGATGCTTCATGGTCAAATAGATCCAGCAAACAGAGGGGAGAATATGATGTCCGTCCGTCTGACTGTCTGCGTCATTGGTGTTTGATTTAATCAACTTCCCTCCCCTTGGAGCAGAGTGGAGCAGAGCAGAGCGCTGTGTCCATGTGTTCATGTGGTCTCTTGCACATCCGTTGTGTATTTTTCCTTTCACGTCTGGCTCTCCTTTCTTCTTCTTTCTTCCCTTGTCCCTTTCTTCCCTTGCCATATCTCTCCTCTCCTCTCCTCTTTCCTCTCATCACCTCACTTCTCCTCTCCTCTCCTCTCCTCTCCTCTCCTCTCCTTTCCTCTCCTCTCCTCTCCTCTCCTCTCCTCTCTGCCATCTCTCTCCTCTCCTGTCCTCTCTCCTCTCCTCTGCTCTCCTCTCTGCCATCTCTCTCCTCCCCTCGCCTCTCCTCTCATCACCTCACTTCTCCTCTCTTCTCCTCTCCTTTCCTCTCCTCTCCTCTCCTCAGCTTTCATTCTCTTCCCTCAATTTACTGATTTTCTTTTATCACATGTTCCCTTTCCCCGCTGCATGCCATAAATTGGCTCACAGCTCACGTGTTCTCGGAAACATTTATTAAAGTTTAATCGAGTTCCTCCTATGTCTCTGCATCGTCTGCTCGGGAAACAGACGTCAATATTGGACGATACACTACACACACACTCACACATATGGATCACATCAAATAAGTCCATGCAACTTTGATTATGTTTGTCTTGAGCACTTTAATTTGACTCCATAGACCGCACAGACAGATTATTACATTTCTTTTCCACTCCATCTACTCAGCAGCACCTCGCTCCTACCCCTCCTACACTGGTGTACAGATTACACTTCGCAGTGATAATTCAACACTTAGAGAGTCTAATGTAACACACAGTGTTGGACTCTGAATTAACGTTTTTCATCACCAGTCAAAATGATTGGTAGATAGATGCTGATCTTATCAGCCAAACACACACTCACTAATGGGTCAAAGTGGCTTGTAAGTTGGTCTTTTCTACCAACCAAACTGAAATTTCACCAGCATTTGGCCAGTTGGCTAGTGTTAGTTTAGAGCCCTGTACACAGTGTTGGCCCTATTCTTTTAACAGTGCAACATTTTATTCGCAGACATGGCCCAATAAATCAGCGTACAAAAAAATAGAAAGTGACGTTAAGTTCTTAAATTTAGGAGCCAAAGTCCGACCATCTGTTCACTCTTAACACAGGTGGCGGTTTTAAGAGCTTGGTCATTTAACACCAGTGTTTCTCAGTCTTTTTTTAGAAGAGGCAACCTTTCAATTCATGAAAATGTTCAAGGCACCCCAAACCAACAAGCCGTAACATGGCATCGCATCCGACACCACAAAAGCTTAGAAAAGTAACACATTTGGAGACGTCACACGACCTACGTTCAAAGTTGCAGCTGACTGGGGCGACCTATATTTACTTTATTGTGCTTAAATGGCAGATGAAAGATTCCACTGACTAGCATTAACTTATACATTTAGACAAATATGTGTCATATTACATCATTTATTTTATCAGCCACACTTCTGCGGCACCCCTGAGGGGGGCCTGCGGCATCCCAGGGTGCCCCGGCACCCCTGTTGAGAAACACTGCTCTAACAGACTGAGTAAGAATTGTGCTAACTAGTTCAGTGAATCACTGTATCTGGAACAGCCATGCGTGCTGAACTTTTGCTTCTATCAAACGAGGACAAAGGCCTCCATCATTACACCGGATCAAACAGGCATATTCATCATATTTCTTGTCATCATGCAATTCGAATTCCTCAACTGCAATTTGAATTCCCCAACTGCGGAAAGGGAAACAAAGGCCAACGTACAGTATATGGCATCATACCGTCGTCTTACATACGGTACATACATACGTCTCTCTCTCTCTCTCTCTTTCTCTCTCTGTCAGTGTCTTTGAGTATCATAGAATGCGCTATGTAAAACAGATGTATTATTATTGTTATAATATCTCTCTCTCTCTCTCTCTCTCTCTCTCTCTCTCTCTCTCTCTCCCTCTCTCCCTCCCTCTCTCTCTCTCTCTCTCTCTCTCTCCCTCCCTCTCTCTCTCTCTCTCTCTCTCTCTCTCTCTCCCTCTCCCTCCCTCCCTCCATCCCTCCCTCCTCCTCTCCACAGGCCCGGGTGGGTGGCATCGAGTTCTCCCCGGGCGTGGTGCACATCACCTCGGACAGCCCCCTGAGCAGCACAGCCATCATCAGCATCGCGGGCGCCGGGGGCCTCCTCATCCTCATCATCGTGGTGGTCCTCATCGCCTACAAGCGCAAGTCCCGCGAGAGCGACCTCACCCTCAAGCGCCTGCAGATGCAGATGGACAACCTGGAGTCCCGCGTGGCACTAGAGTGCAAAGAAGGTGAGTGAGCGGGGTGTACTAAGTATACTAGTTGTGCATTATAGGTAGTTGTAGAAGGAGTGATGGTGGAAGTAGTAGTGGTGGTAGTAGTAGTAGTAGTAGTAGTAGTAGTAGTAGTAGTGATAGTGATAGTGGGAGTAGTATTAGTTGTATTGTAGTAATAGTAGTAAGGAGTGATGGTGGGAGTAGTAATAGTTGTATTGTAGTAATATTAGTGAGAGCATTTGGACAACCTGTGTTTACGTGTGGCCCTGGAGTTCAAAGGAGGTGAGCGGTGGGGTACTTTGTATGATATTATACTTTTTGAGCAATGGTGAGAGTAGTACTGGTGGTGTTGGTAGTGGGGGTAGTAGTCGTAGTTGTGGTAGTTGTTGTGTTGTTTGGATAACCTGCGGGGATATTCATGCGTGACTCACGTGACAGCTATTCCTCCATATTATGCTCCAGCTTGTCATGCCTGATAGAGCTCGAAAGTCCCGCCCCTTAGTTCCGCGTTTCACGGGACCTAAGCTGACCATCTAACAACATGGTAGAGAGTAAATATCTTCTGATCTCAGTCATGATATGCTCTGGGCTACAAATCTGCTGTTTAAGAGGCTAGATAAAGATTATTCATGCAGAAGTACCAATGTTTTGTTCCGAGGCCGTCAGCATGAAAAATGTGAAGAAACACAGCTTTCTAAAAAGTTTGGGGGTTCGTACGAAAAATTAAGCAAAAATATCAGAAACAACATATATGGAGCTCGTGGCACAACTCGAAGGGGATCGAAATATCATTTTAATACCGCCATTAGATTACATGCTACGATTTTCGGCTAAAAACGCCGTTGAGGTCCCATGAAATCGGGGGAAGTGACGTCACTTTCGAGCTCTATTGTGTTGCATATTTTGAGGAGTGCTCTTCCTCCCTCCCCCCTCCCCTCCCCCCACCAGCCTTTGCCGAGCTGCAGACTGACATCCACGAGCTGACCAGTGACCTTGACGGCGTGGGCATCCCCTTCCTAGACTACAGGACCTACACCATGAGGGTGCTCTTCCCCGGCATCGAGGAACACCCAGTCCTACGAGACCTCGAGGTTAGTAATCAATCATTTATACCTACTAGTATATCCATGTTAAATAAGACAGCTGTAACTTAGACTGAATAGCACATTGCACTTTGGTACTGAATGCTGCACTTTACTGTGTTTAAGTTGGCTTTTTTGTCAACCTGTCTTCTTGTCCTATAGGGTGAGGGGAGGGGGGGGGTGGTGGTTGTGTTTGTCTATTGTGTTCTTGTTTATTGTATTGCACTGAAAATGGCACAGATCTATCTATCTATCTATCTATCTATCTATCTATCTATCTATCTATCTATCTATCTATCTAGTATCCACTGTAGCTTCTTACTACAGATGGGCCCATCGCCGGGCCTATTTACTCTTTGCTGAAAACAATCAACAACCTTATATCAACACATTGCTATGACAATTCAAGGAGTCTTGGGTAACTGATTAAGACTTGGTCATTAGAGGCCCTGCCATGGCCAACCGGAGGGGCGTTCGCCTGCCATGCGGCTGACCTAGGTTCGATTCCCGGCCTGGGTTCTTTGGCGACCCCTCCCCCTCTCTCTCCTAATTCGCTTCCTGTCCACCTCTCACACTGTCCTATCAAATAAAGTCGAAAAACACCGGGGAAAAAAAGCAATTTGGTGACAATGAGGTTATAAAAGAGGCTCTGTGTTTAAGGGTTAATAGCCCGCCCATTAAAGGTGGGGTTGCAGGTATGACATCACGTTGGGGGAACTCCCCCAGGATTCTAAGGTTCTACATAGACTCCTATGAGCCTGCGGAACCACCAACGTGATGTCATAATAGTACATATTCTTAAAATGGTTAACCTGCAACCCCACCATTAACCCAGCACATTCCAACGTTTTTTCCGTCCTCTCACAGAATTTCTGGTCTGCTCGCTAGCTCTGGTTAGGCAGACCATAGTACTTTTCAAAGATTTAGCAACCTAGCAACCGTCAGCAAAGTACGTAGTAACGGCGCCACCCTTGTTGATAGTGTTGATAGTGGTGGTGGATAGTAAAATAGCGATACTTTGTTGCTCCTCTCTCTGGACTGCAAGATGTACACTATTAGGGTTCTTCTTTGCATGCATCAAGCAATACCTAGCCTTAGGAGACCACAAGATTAGTAGAGTAGGAAAGTATTGTGGAGATACTTAATTGATCCTGAAGGAATTGAAAGGTAAGATTTGACACGACTAACAATCAAACATGGATGCCTCATTTTATTATCATTCATCTTCTCTTTGGTGGATAAATACATATACAGAACCAAGCAAGGGAAGGGAAAAAGTCCCACATGCACATCCATTTAACCTCAACCTTGAAAGGACCTCGGAAGAAAAACGGCAGACATTAGAAGAAAGGGAAACATCCATTAGGGTGGTATACACAGAGGAGAACTTTGAGAGCAAGTGCCGCATTAGTCAACGAGCGCTAGTCTTTATCAAAGATGCGTATTATAAATACTCGCGCACAGCGGGCAGGGATTGAAATGAAAGCTGTCAGCGGCGCTGTTTGCATTCGTGCTCGGTAAACAAAAGGCAGCGATTCTCATTAGATTTCCGCTTCGTCTCCAACACACACACTCCCCTCTGTCTCTCTCTCTCTCTCTCTCTCTCTCTCTCTCTCTCTCTCTCTCTCTCTCTCTCTCTCTCTCTCATAGCCTGTCAATCTCTCTCACCTCTCCTTATCATCTCTCTCACTTTTACCTCTCTCCCCATCTCCCTCTCACCTCTCACCTCTCACCTCTCTCTCTCTCCCCCTCCGTCTCTCTCTCTCTCTCCGTCTCCCTCCCCTCTCCCTCTCTTTCACTCTCGCACCCCCTCCTTCACTGCCTGTCTTCTCTTTTTTCTGCTCCTCTCCCCCTGTGTTTTCTGTCTTTACACATAATGAGCTACTCTCCAAACTCACTTTCAGTTCTCTCATTAATATAAGTAATGACATGTGACACAACAGTGTGAGTAGGAGAGCAAGAAAGAGCAGAGAGAGAGAGAGAGAGAGAGAAAGAGGAGAGAGGGGGAGAGAGCTAGAGAGAGAGGGAGAGAAAGAGAGAGAGAGAGAGAGAGAGAGCTAGAGAAGAGAGAGAGAGAGAGAGAGAGAGAGAGAGAGAGAGAGAGAGAGAGAGAGAGAAAGCTAGAGAAGAGAGAGAGAGAGAGAGAGAGAGAGAGAGAGAGAGAGAGAGAGAGAGAGAGAGAGAAAGCAGACACAGGCAACGTGTGAAAGCAGGAGTTATTTATCCTAGCTAATGGCGCTGATGGACAGTTCTAATTGAATATCCCCACTCCGTTCCCTCCTTCCCCTCCGTTCCCTCCTTCCCTCATTTTTCAGCACACCACTCCCTTCGCTCCATCCCTTCGTCCGTCCACCACTCCCTCGCTCTCTTACGACCAATGCTGCTGCCACAGAGCCGCGAGATACCTCACCGCCGTCTTTCCCCAGAGCCTGATGATGAGAGACAGTGGCCATAATAAGCTCACATTAATTACGGCGTTAATTGGCACAAACATCCCCTCTCTCTGGAAACTTTAAGGCTGCAATCTGATCTAATGAAGGCAGCAGCAGCGGCGGCAGCTCAGCACAGTAACAGTACAACACAAGTCGCTACTAGTTACTCGCTCAGCGAATGAAGTCAATAGAATGTCGATGTGTTCCAGCGAGACTCGCAGGCGAGTAGGTGAGTACCGTACAAGCGATACGATGTGGGTGGATCCCGAGTTTAAAATATTTTATGTTCGAGCGAGGCGAGTAAGCGAGTAACCAATTGGAATGCAGAGTTCGGCTTTCAGCGAACGTTCCATGAAAGAGTGGCGAGTAGGCGAGCAAGCGAAAAGTTAGCTTTGTGTGTGTACGCCGCTTAACAGTACAACACAGCACACAGCAGCTCAGCGCTTTAGGCCATGCAGGTCGCTGACTGCTTTGCCCTAATGGTAATTGATGTGGCAAATTACTGGGGTGCGGTGCAGTGTGATGGGTGTCGACGACGTGACTGCTCGGTGGCTTTAAAAGACCGTTATATTTTGTGCATCTGTGAAACCAGTTGCTGCTCAGCACGGCCATCTTGGACCTGTGATTGATAGATGTAGCGCTAATGAAATGGGAGGGCCATGAGAAAAGCAGCACTCACTCACTTTTATGCAGTAATGGGGACCCTGGATTTAGAATCTTCAAACCAGTGCCACATGATCCAAAAGAACCTGGACCCCCGTTTCTTGAAAGCGTCGTTGCTAACCAGTTAGCAACTTATTAGGTTTCCGATGGGATATTGTGTTGCAACCAAGTAAGTTGCTAAGAAAGGAAAGGGGACATTCTACCACAACAGATGGCCATGTGGCATTTCTGCCGTCTTCCTGTGTGTGCGTGTGCATGTGCGTGTGCGTGTGTGTGTGTGTGTGTGTGCGTGTGCGTGTGCGTGTGCGAGCGTGTGTGCGTGCGTCTGTGTGTGTCTTTATGCTGACATATATATACTGTATGTTTGGCTCTGTGTAGGTGGACCTGAAGAACTTTGGGCTGTGTGTGTGTCTGTGTCTGTGCGTACGTGCATGCGTGTGTCTGTGTGTGTGTGCGTTTGCGTTACACTTACACATATGCACGTTTGGCTCTCCTTCCGCCACGCAGGTGCCTGGCTACCGGCAGGAGAAGGTGGAGGCGGGCCTGAAGAGCTTCGGCCTGCTGATCAACAACAAGGTCTTCCTGCTGAGCTTCATCCGCACGCTGGAGTCGCAGCGCGGCTTCTCCATGCGCGACCGCGGCAACGTGGCCTCGCTCATCATGACGGTGCTGCAGAGCAAGCTGGAGTACGCCACCGACGTGCTCAAGCACCTGCTCTCCGACCTCATCGACAAGAACCTTGAGAGCAAGAACCACCCAAAGCTGCTGCTGCGCAGGTACACACATACACACGGGCACACACAAACATACACATGCACACACACACACACACACAATAGCATGCATACTGTACCTAGAGAGCAAGAACCACCCTAAGCCACACACGCACTGACGCACACACACACACAAGCACACACACACACACACACACACACACACACACACACACACACACACACACACACACACACACACACACACACACACACACACACACACACACGGGCACACACAAACATACACATGCACACACACACACACACAATAGCATGCATACTGTACCTAGAGAGCGGGAACCACCCTAAGCCACACACGCACTGACGCACACACACACACAGACGCACACAAGCAAAAACACACACACACACAAACATGCACACACAAGCAAACAAACACACACACACACACACACACAGATACACACACACACGCACAAACACACACAAACACACACACACACACACACACACATACACACGGGCACACACAAACATACACATGCACACACACACACACACAATAGCATGCATACTGTACCTAGAGAGCGGGAACCACCCTAAGCCACACACGCACTGACGCACACACACACACACACACACAAGCACACACACACACACACACACACACACACACACACACACACACACACACACACACACACACACACACAGACACACAGACACACAGACACACAGACACACACAAGCACACACACACACACACACACACACACACACACACACACACACACACACACACACACACACACACACACACACACACACACACACACACACACACACACACATACTGTGTATGTATGCACCTGGAGAACCAGGAGAGCTTTGGGTTGCACACTGGAAAGGGATTCATTCTAGAACATTCTGGAAATTGATCAGCCAATCATTAGCCAATTTGCGTCCATAATATTATCACGACATAAAAACGCAACCTTTTTAAACACATTGTACACATTAAATACTATATGCACATTCAAACTTACATGCACATTGTGCATACATTCAACAGCGTATGTGCACATGTTCATACGTGTTCACACATATTTATTCTCAGATGCACATATTTCTTTTGAAGTGCAAGTTCAGAAACAGGGATCTACAGCATGTGCACAGTTCTGTACTCTACATTGGCAATGTCCTTTGGGCCACTTACTGTAAAGAAAACCCTATGGCATGAATGATTGCGTTTGGTGACATTGAAACACACACATCCCTCCTCTGAAACATGAAATGCTCTGCCACGCAGATGATTAAAATATAATTAGGATTAATTAGCAGTGAATCCAATTATAAAAGCAGTAAAAAAATAAATAATAAAAGATAAAGATACAGCTGCTGAATGGCGGGGAATTCTATAAAAAGCTCAATTCCCAGTGCAATCATCTTGATCGCATCTAACTGTACTGTACGGCTCTCGCTTTTCTATTTTCATTTTTTTTTTCCTTCCACCAACTCCCTCAATGTTTTTTTTTTCACTTTTCCACGTTAAAGGAAGGAAGGATTTGAATGCCTGAGTGGACACACACACACACACACACACACACACACACACACACACTCACACTCACACTC
>NC_085871.1:36041741-36044241 GCF_034702125.1 Engraulis encrasicolus
AACCCCACACATACAGACGTAAAGCACACACACACACACACACAAGCATTTTTTCGCACACATCTGCCATGGCACACCCAGGCCCCCTCCCTCTATTGCCCCATTCCTGTGTGGCATAAAAATGGCGGTGTAGTCATGAGTGACGAAGCACCTATCGTTTCACGCTCCGTCCCAGCTGTCTTTACGCCTCTCTACCTCTCTATTCTTTTACTACCACCAGCTCCTCTTCTCTCTTTGTCATCTTAATTTGAAGGAGCACTCTCCTCCCTGAGTCTCTCTCTCACCCTTCTTTTCTCCCCCATCACTCGTTTTTCTTTGTATCTCTCCTTCTCATTTCCCAATCACTCGCTACCATCTCTTTCTCGTTTTTTTCCCCATTCGTCTCGCTTCCCTCTCTATATCGCCCTCTGCTTTTTGAAAATCTTCCATAACCATAAGGCTTTCTCCCTCCTGTCCCACAATTCCACGCAACAATGGAGGTGTAGTCATGAATATCAAAGCACCTATAAACCGAAATCACCAGAGCATCAATTCATGTGTCCTCATGTTGAGCCCTGTATCTGTATCTATACCTCTCTGCAGTCCTTTTTTAAAGTTCTTAGTATAAGTTATTATTGTGTCTTTTTTTGTCTTTGTTTCATTGTTCCAGACTGCATTGTTGTTTTCTTTTGGCTCAGTCTCTCTCTCTCTCTCTCTCTCTCTCTCTCTCTCTCTCTCTCTCTCTCTCTC
This sequence comes from Engraulis encrasicolus, assembly GCF_034702125.1. Lineage (NCBI taxonomy): Eukaryota > Metazoa > Chordata > Actinopteri > Clupeiformes > Engraulidae > Engraulis > Engraulis encrasicolus. The sequence continues at coordinate 36,042,471 of NC_085871.1, forward strand.
TCTCTCTCTCTCTCTCTCTCTCTCTCTCTCTCCCTCTCTCTCTCTCTCTCTCTCTCTCTCTCTCCCTCTTTTCTGTCTCTATTTCCATCCCTCTCTCTTTCCCCGAATCTCTGTCTGTGTCTGACTAGGCCTGGTATGCCAGTAGCTACTCTATGTGATGCCAGGCAGTGATGGCACAGTGCTGCCACACTCCCATGACATTGCACCAACACAGCATCTATTCACATGTGTGTGTGTGTGTGTGTGTGTGTGTGTGTGTGTGTGTGTGTGTGTGTGTGTGTGTGTGTGTGTGTGTGTGTGTGTGTGTGTGTGTGTGTGTGTGTGTGTGTGTGTCTGTGTCTGTGTGTGTGTGTGTGTGTCTGTGTCTGTGTCTGTGTCTGTGTGTGTGTCTGTGTGCTAGTGTGTGTGAACCACTTGTTCTCAGAGGTCAGGTTGAGTGGTGGCCTTAGTCAGTATCTGTAATTACACCAACAGCATAAACAGGAGAAATCATCCCTCCACTAAAGCTAACTGGAGGAGGTGGTCAGAAACTAAAGACGAGAAGAAAGGAAAACGCTGGTTCCTCCCTCTATTTTCTCTCTCTCTCTCTCTCTCTCTCTCTCTCTCTCTCTCTCTCTCTCTCTCTCTCTCTCTCTCTCTCTCTCTCTCTCTCTCTCTCTCTCTCTTACTCTGTGTCTCTCTGAAGAAATAGTACCTCCACTCCTCTCCTTCCATCCCATCCCTCCCCTTCACCTTACCTCCTTTATTCTCTCCCCCACTAAGTTCTTTTCTTCTCTTTCTTTCTTTCTCGTCCCCTTTAATAAATAGTTGTCCCGCTGTTGACAGGGGTAACTCAGTGAGCGGTGGAAATCGGTCAGAGGTGTTTCATGATTACAGGGCGGGAGATGAAATGGGCTGGGACGGCTCGGATGAAGAGATGATGGAGAGAGGGGGGAGAGAGGGGGAGAGAGAAAGAGAGAGAGGGAGAAAGGGAGGGAGAGAGAGAGAGAGGGCCTTTTAGAAGCGATGGCAGGAGGGATGATGGCAGCAGTTGGTTGGTGTGTGGGGGGATGGCGGGGTGGATATGTTGTGCAGGGCCGAATTAACGCACAGGCTAGATATTGCTGCAGCCTAGGGGCCCCCACCTGCCAAATGCGGCCCCTGATTGGCCAAAGTGAAAAATTACAGAATAGTGACTGGATACAACATTGAAAAAATCTTGTGTCGTGTTGAGTAGAGTTGGTAGACATATTATCCTTAAATCCTAGATCATAATTATGACACTGTCTATGTAAATTTGTCGCAAAATTTGCCTTCCGGGGGGCCCCCACAGCAACCTGTTGCCAAGGGGCCTCAGACCGTGTTAATCTGGCCCTGATGTTTCGAGTGGGTTTTTTTTTTTGATAGGGGTAGAGGAGGGTGGGGGTAGGCTGGGCTGGGCTCTGGAAGCCAAGAAGAGGAGAGGAGAGGAGAAAAGGAGAGAGATGATTCCGCTGAATGGTGGATGGAGGGGGGGATTGGATGGGTTGGGGATGGGGATGGAGGGGGGGATTGGAAGGAGAGAAAGGGAAAGAAAAAGACATGAAAGGAGAAAAAGATGAAACGTGACCCCTGCCGACCTCCTTTTGGATTTGGACGACGGGGACTTTTCATTTTGGGCCACAGCAGCAGCCCTGTAGTTGCAGTAGTGTATTGGTGTAGGCAGGGACGCCGACAAGGGGGAGGGACAAAGGGGTATGTTGTGCTGGTCCCAGGTAGATAGGGGGCCCATAATTGTGTCCCCATTACATTA
>NC_085871.1:36049241-36054241 GCF_034702125.1 Engraulis encrasicolus
TCTCTGTCTCTCTCTCCATAACCTCCACTCTGCAGTCCTCCTGTCCTCATCTCTTCACACTGTTTTACTTTCATGTCTTCCCCCTGTCGTCATAAATGGAGGTCATGCAGAGTTTAAACTGTGTGTGTGTGTGTGTGTGTGTGTGTGTGTGTGTGTGTGTGTGTGTGTGTGTGTGTGTGTGTGTGTGTGTGTGTGTGTGTGTGTGTGTGTGTGTGTGTGTGTGTCTGTGTCTGTGTGTGTAGTGTGTGTAGTGTGTAGTGTGTGTGCATGTGTGCTTAGTATTTGCACATAACTACAGTATGTCGGGTTGTATCAGTGTGTGTGTCTTTGCATATACGGTGGGTCCACTGTGCCTATCTCCATGCAGGCCCATAAGCCAGCCATACAATCCCAGTGTGACTACATGAATATCGTCCCCGTCGTGCATTTATGCGATTTAGACGATAGCCCTGCTGTTAAACAGCGGCCCTCCTTGGCAATACCCCTCGCATCAAAACAGACAAATCACGGTAACTGTGCCGCTGTTGCGGCCCGCTGCCTCTTATTTCCTCCCCTGGCTTTCCATGTTAGTTCCTCCCTTTACATCCGTTCCAATGATCATCATTCGCTGGCAACACCTGGCCTGGGTCCACAAACTGAAGCACTGTAGCAGCCATGAGCTCTAAATGGAGCTGCCATATTGCCAAGGGAATGTACTGTACGCACCGGGGACTCACTAATTCGACGCTCTTTCGGAACTTACCGCTTACGTCATACGACCCTAACCCTAACCCTAATCCTAACCCTAAACCTAACCCTAAACCTAACCCTAACCTTAAATCGCTTGTTTGAAATGTTTGATTACCATGTGACGTACCACGTAAGTACAGAGAAGGCGTCAAACTAGTGGGTCCCGTATGTACCGCTGTACTGTCACAGAGACGATAGTGGCCATATTGGAAAGGGAATATACACACCACTGTACTGTCACAGAGAGGATAGTGGCCATATTGGAAAGGGAATATACACACCACTGTACTGTCACAAAGAGGATAGTGGCCATATTGGAAAGGGATTTTTGCCTCTCTGCACTCACATTTCAGGCCATCATACAGTGGCAGCTGGGGCAACATACACAGCACACACCGCACTGCCTTTATGCTCACAGAATCCTGTCACAGAGACACCTGCTGTCACCTTTACAGCCTGCTCTCCTCTCTTTGTCTCTCTTTTAATGTCCCCTACACACACACACACACACACACACACACACACACACACACACACACACACACACACACACACACACACACACACACACACACACACACACACACGCCCGCACAAACGCAAACACGCGCACACGCACGCACCCACACACACACACACACACACACACACACACACACACACACGCATGCACACGCGCACACACACACACACACACACACACACACACACACACACACACACACACACACACACACACACACACACACACACACACACACACACACACACACACACACACACACTGTAAATTAGGATGCCCGCCACACCTTGATGGGACAGCCATAGCGTCGTGATCCATCTCGGGTCTCTAATCAGGCGTCTGTAGGTGTGCATTTATAAGTGGGCCGCCGCAGACTGATGGCCTCTCCACTCCTCCCCTCCACCTGTCCTCTGCACTCTTTCTTTTTCTCCTCTACCTCTCTTCCTCAGCTTCTCTCCAACGCTCTCTTTCTCTCCATCTTACTCACGCCGTCAGTCTGTCACAATCTCTTTATCTCTCACCTGCTTTTCTTCCTGTGTCCTCTTTTTCTTTTTCTCCCTCTCTTTCTTTTCATCCCTCTCTCTCTCTCTCTCTCTTTCTCTCTCTCTCTCTCTCCTCATCTGACTTTACTCATCCACCTGTGCCTCTTCATTCCTCTTTCATCTTTTCTTCCTTCTCCTCTTCATCATCACCCTCCTCTTCCTCTTCTTCCTCTTCCTCCTCCTCCCCTTCCTCCTACTCCTCTTCCTCCTCCTCCTCTCCTCATACTATCCCCCCTCCTCCTTCTCTTCTAACAATATTCTCCTCCTCCTCCTCTTCTTCCACCTCTTCCTCCTTTCTGCCGCCTCTGAGTGCCCATGACAAACAGCAGCATGTCGTGCCAATGACACACTTTAGAGATGAGCCTGGCTTAATGAACACCCCGCTGTGCCCCTCTTTACTCCGTGTGTGTGTGTGTGTGTGTGTGTGTGTGTGTGTGTGTGTGTGTGTGTGTGTGTGTGTGTGTGTGTGTGTGTGTGTGTGTGTGTGTGTGTGTGTGTGTGGTGTGTGTGGTGTGTGTGTGTGTGCGTGTGTGCGTGCGTGCATGCATGTGTGCGTGCGTACCTACGTGTGTGTGTATATGTGTGTGTGCTTTTGTCTGCGTGCATGAGTGTGTGCATACATGTGTGTGTGTGTGTGTGTGTGTGTGTGTGTGTACCCCTGTGAGTCCTCAAAAACTAATGAGGGATGACAAACCTCCCCTTTCTCCATACAACCATTTATCACAGCGCTACTGTATACCCTTGGTGTCAATCAAACTCCAATTCATTTTTAGTTTTTGGGAAGGAGGGTAGAGTTTTTCCCATATTTTTTGGAAAGGTACTTTGTTACTTTGACTCTTGGGCTTACTATATGCAGTGCAATCATTTATTATTAAATTGACATACTCTAGCTGTCAGTCAACTTCCTATTCTTTTTTGGCTAGTGTGTCTAAATATATTAGTATGTGTTGAGAGAGAGTGGTAGACTCACCCGGGCCGAGGTCGACAAGCTGTAGAGGTGACACACACACACACACACACACACACACACACACACACACACACACACACACACACAGACACACACACACACACACACACACACACACACACACACACACACACACACACACACACACACACACACACACACACACACACTGCAGTAAAAAAGGTATTTTCTGCAATATTTTTTGTTTATTTTTCGTTGTTAGTTTTGCCTTTTCTTTTTTACTGGAGTCAGTGTGAGTTCAGCAGCTACGGTAGCTCGGCCAAGTCCAAGCCAAGTCTGTTGTTTGCCTTTGAGCCAAATGCAGCAGGTAGGGAGTCGCAAAGAGAGGCTGCACACACAGCACAGCACAGCACAGCACAGCACAGCACAGCGGTGCACTGTACTGTACCTCAAAGCTGCAGCACCACATCATATCCATGCCAGCTATGGGGATTGGAGCAGCAAGGGAAGGGGGTCCAGGGGAAAGTGCCCAAAATGGTGCCCGCAGAGAGAGAGAGAGAGAGGGAGAGAGAAGGGGAAAGTCACTTTAGCAGCACGAGAGGCTGTTACACAGAGGTAGAGAGACCCAGGGAGATAGGAAGAGAGAGAGAGAGAGAGAGAGAGAGAGAGAGAGAGAGAGAGAGAGAGAGAGAGAGAGAGAGAGAAGGGGAAGGGGAGATAGCCCCTTTGGCAGCATGTAAACAGCCCCTGCTAAACACAATTTCCATTTTCATCTTACAGGCCACAGGCAAAGAAAAGGCACCTGCATCTCTACAGTGAAGAAGTGAAGAAAATAACTTAACTTTTCTTTCTTTCTTTCTTTCTTTCTTTCTTTCTTTCTTTCTTTTTTCTTTCTTTCTTTCTTTCTTTCTTTCTTTCTTTCTTTCTTTCTTTCTTTCTTTCTTTCTTTCTTTCTTTCTTTCTTTCTTTCTTTCTTTCTTCTCATCTCTCTCTCTCTCTCTCTCTCTCTCTCTCTCTCTCCCCCTCTCTCTATTTGCAGGAGTGTGCCGGTGAGCCCCTCTTCTCCCTGTTCTGTGCCATCAAGCAGCAGATGGAGAAGGGTCCCATTGACTCCATCACGGGCGAGGCGCGCTACTCCCTCAGCGAAGACAAGCTGATCCGCCAGCAGATCGACTACAAGACACTGGTACGGCACTGCACTGGTTCATAACACTTCCCACTGCCCGCCCCCTCTCGGCTAAGCAGGGAACACAAATGGCTGATTGTTTAATGCACTACAGCACAAGATATTGGTATGCGTTTCCATTGGTTCGACTTCTCATCACTCGTCATCTCCCTCTGAATGCCCTCTGGGTTGCAGTAAACTGACCAACAGACATTGGGATGGCCAGGTGTGCTCCTTGGGTGCGGGCCGATCGGGCAATTGCCCAGGGCAGCATCCCAGAGTGGGCAGCAATATCACGAAGCCTTGTGAAAATGACATTGTGAAAATCGCTATAAACATGTGAAAATACTTGCCGATCCTTCCTCGTCTCTCTATCCCATCTCGCTTCCTGAAAAACAAGGCGTGCATGCTTGTGTGTGCGTGCACTTGTCTGTTTGCGTATATGTGTGCGTGCATGCGTGCTTGTGTGCTTGGAGATGACTATTTGTGTGTGGATGTGCTTGAGTGGGTGTGCAGACGCAGTAGACCTGATTACAGATTCTGTTGCTGTATGTTGTTTACCATGATATGAGACTGTTCAGCATTCAGAGACGGTGCTAAGATGACCCGCACCGTGCTCTCAGACAGAATAAGGAAGCGAGAGAGAGAGAGAGCGAGAGAGAGAGAGAGAGAGAGAGAGAGAGAGAGAGAAAGAAAATCACAAACAAATTGGGTCTAGCCTGATCTCTTTTTCGCCTGCATCCTCTGCAGTCTAGAACAACACAACAACATGTTTCAAATCGCCTAGTATAATAATATAGATAGCAATATGTTGTATACCTGAAAACCCACAGTCTAGATGAGTAATTGTGCAGTAATGGGGATAGCAAGAGCAGTTACACTATGCTGTATGATCGTGCAGCCATGGTCTGGTCTTCACTGTCTTGGGTAAAAATATGGTTAATATCCTATTCTGGGGAGAGAGTACTTACGTATATATGTGTACAATTAGATAGCAATATGCTGCGCAAATGAAAACCCATAATGTTGATAAGTATAGTAATTGTGATGCCCATGTCAATAGTACTGGAATGCTGTCTTCACTGCCTTGGAACACACACTAGTATGGGT
>NC_085871.1:36056741-36059241 GCF_034702125.1 Engraulis encrasicolus
TCACTGAGCAGCAGCGAAAACAGAGGAAGAAGAGGGAAGTGGGGGGCAGAGATCTGAGGAGGGTGGATGTGTAACAGTAACGGCCAGGGCTGGATTAGGATGGCCTGGGGCCCCTAGGCTACAGGTTGCTTTGGGCCCCCCCAAAAGGCGTATTTCGTAACAAACGCACATGCACAGTGTCATGATTGCAAGCTAGGAATTTAAGATAGCATGCCTACCAACTGTACTCAACACAACAGATTAATTCAATATCATAATTCTGCAATTTGTTCACTTTTATCATATCAGGGGCGCCTCCTGGCAGGTGGTGGGGGGGGCCCTAGGCTGTAGCCATATCTAGCCTGTGCATTAATCCGACCCTGGTAACGGTCCTCCATGTTGAGTGGCCCTGGCGGTCTCTAAAAGCCTCTGTCTCTCTCTGACTGGAGGAGTGATGAGACTAAAGGGTCAGGAAATCGCTGATGGCCCATTTAAACGCAACAGCAGAGAAGCACACACACTGCTATTCCGCACGTCAGCGTCCGCCCATCTCGTCGGCCATTTGGCTGTCGGGTTCCTCCGAGGCGGAGTAAACAACAACAACCTGCTCGCTCTTCTCAAGTGTCACGCTGGGCAGAAACGGAGAGATGATGGAAGGGAAAGAGGGTTAAAGAGAGGGGCTCAGCAGAGGAGAGAAAGAGAAAGAGTCTTTACCTCTCCTCACATGAAGGGGGGTAGGGTAAGAGAGAGAGAAAGTCTCTACCTCTTCTCTACTGTCGCCTCCTCCTCCCGTCACCTCTCCTCCTTCACCTCTCATTCCTCGTCCTCTCTTCCTTCACCTCCCTCCTCTGCTACTTGTCCTCCTCTTCTCCTCCTCTTCTCCTCCTCCTGTTCCTCTCTTCTTCCTCCTCCTCTATTCCTCCACCACTCCACTGCGTCTTCTCTCTGCAGTTTGCAGTAGGAGCGGCAGGTTCAACGCCCTCCCCGTGACCAAGCAGGTGGCCGCTTGCTCCTCTTACTGACAGGCAGGCAGGGCCGCTGACAGCTTTTGCCTGGCCCAGGGCAAAGTCATCTGAATGGAATGAATCATCAAATATAAACAGTATACCATGTAATGAGAATCAAAATCTGGGCCCCCTGTCTCCCTGGGCCCTGGTCAACTGACCCCTTGGTTTGCCCCCCCTAGTCATCTTCCCTGACAGGCAGGCAGGCAAGTGGAAGAGTGTGGATGAGTGGGAAGAAAAAAATGAAAGGAGACGAGAGGAGTGTAGAGGAGAGAGATGTGGCTAAAATGGAGGCATGCAGAAGAGGTGGATGAGAGGAGAGGAGAGGAGAGGAGAGAGATATAATGTATATGGCTAAAGCTAGATTTATGCTTCGGACGCATAGAATCTGCGTCCGTCCGTTTTCTGTCTATGCGAGTCCACGCCCCCCTCTCAGAGGCTCTGCGCCCGTCGTCGAGCGCCTCGAAAAAATTCTAACTATCCGTCGGACGGACGCGGAGTACGCAGACAAAAAGGCGCTATGATTGGTCGTCTCGCTACTTCCTTGTTCTGTTCTTCTGGCAGCGCAATGCCAGTAGTTTGCGAGAGCAGAGCTGTATTCTGTTAAAAACTTTATTAATGCCTTGTGTGTAAATGTGTGTAAATACACGAAGCTACAAGCTAAGTAACAAACAATGCATCAGTTGAACACTTGTGGCACAATGCCTGCGGTTTTACTACCGTTCCTCCACCGAATGTAAACACACATCGGCAGAATCAACTGTCTTTACATGCTTGCATTTTCTGCTGGTGAAAACAGACTGGGTATGTCAAATAATGATACCAGTGCATTGCCTTTGCAATTTGTGTGAAAATACCTAGCTAACCGGGATAGAAAGCAACATTGCTTAATAATGACCGCAGTGCTTTCAATGTAGTGAAAGTAGCCTAATCGCGCAATTTCAAATGTGGCTCGCGACGAGACCTCGGACCTCGCAGAACTCGCAGATGCATGAATACAATGTTGGTTCGTGGCCACTCCCACGCGAGTTTTGACGAGCGCAGTTGCAGAAGTCTAATCTGACCTTAAGATGGATGCATACAGAGGAGAGGGTAGAAGATGGAATTTTTGAATGGAACATTTCAGGGTGTTGAGAGGAGGGTGGATGAAAGAAGGACAGGAGAGGTGGGTAGGGGTGTGGAGAAAAGAAAAAAATGGAGGAGAGGAGGAGAGGAGAAGTATGGCGCAATGGTATGGGTGGGTGGAATGGGAAGGAGAGGGTGGATGGAGTAGGTGTAGGGCGCAGAGGGGGATGGGTAGGTGTTGTAATGATATTATGGATAGGGACTCTGCAGTGGAGTAGAGTATGGATAGAGGGTGGAGGACAAGATGAGAGGAGAAAAGGGTGGGGGTGGGGGGGGGGGGGCTAGCAAAGATCAGGGGTGGGCAATTATTTTGGCCCAAGGGCCACATTGGGAGTAGAGTATTGACTGAAGGGCTGAAGGGACTGAAGATGTTGCAAGCAACTTGCCCATGT
>NC_085871.1:36071741-36081058 GCF_034702125.1 Engraulis encrasicolus
TGCTAATCTGTGGGGCTCTTGCCTGGATATCGCACATCCTATCTGACTCCCTCAGTCTCAAATCTGTCTTGTTCATACCGCTCTCTTCATCTATTGCTGTCTCTTTTTCCCTCTCTCTCTCTCTCTCTCTCTCTCTCTCTCTCTCTCTCTCTCTCTCTCTCGCTCTCACTCTCTCTTTCTCTCTCTCTCTCTCTCCTCTCTACTGCTCCTGTCTCTCGCTCTCTCTCTCTCTCTCTCTCTCTCTCTCTCTCTCTCTCTCTCTCTCTCTCTCTCTCTCTATCTATCTCTCTCTCTTCCTTTCTCATTCTCTTTCTTTATTTCACTCTCTCCTTCTATCTATTTCTCTATATTGTTTTCTCTGTCTCCCTGTCTCTCTTCTAATGTCTCAACTCTATATACCCCCCCCCCCCCCCCACCCAGGGGCGGAGCTATAGGAGGGGCAAGCAGGGCATTTGCCTCTGGGCCCAGGGCCCTCCCATATTGGTGATGGGGGCCCTATTATGATTTTGGCAGGCCGTATGGGGGCCCCTATCAGTGTTTTGGGGCCCTCAGTACAGTTTTCCCGCCTTTGCCCTCACTCCCACCCCCACCCCCTTCTTGTTCCCTTCCTTCCCTCCGAGAGCAAAATGGAACGAGAAAGGGAAACACGGTCCCACATTATCGTGGCTGCGAATCTTTAGATCTTCATCTAATTGGTTTGTGCAAAAGCCTTTGAAGACTTGGCAAAAACACGGCTATTGTTTCTCTTTAGTCTACAACAAAAAGGTGCATTTGTAAGATCTTGTAAGGTAGCGTGTTTCTTTTTCTAGAACTACAAGGGACTGCTTTGGGGGTAAGCCTATGAAGTTGAAACCCCCATTGATCAATAGGTGCTAATAATATTTGCGCAAGTTTGAATTCTTTTTAAACTCTGAATTCATTCAAACTAATTTTGACAAGGCATGATGACATTTTTTTTTCAATGTTGTCTACAATGATTCTTGTACTTCTTTGTTCTGTTATTGAACTGTAAACTACTTACAAGATTTATCCAATATACCTCTGCCTTATTCAATTCTAATATTTTTTAAACAGCACACACAGTCTCAATTACCATTTTTATGGGTTTCTTAATGTCTGTCTTAAAGACTATTTTACCCCTGAGACACATGCTGCTTTATTCACCCCAAACTAGTTTTGACAGGACAAGGGAACCACTTACACTCTTTACAACTCCATAGATGCCCAGAGCTCTGCCAGACGTAATCAAATTAATCTCAACGTTGAACCCTTCCAACCCCTGACACCATTCTGTCTCCAGCCTGGAAGGCGTGTGTCAGTCACTCCAAATTACATAGAAAACAGGTGATGATGATGTCTCTTTCCCTCCTTTCACAGTAAATCTTGAGAGAGAGTCGAATTTTAACACTCCTGGCGTTGGACCTACTCTCTATAAGTGTTGAATTAACACCGTATAATTTAACCCTTTCACGCAGAGCCTCTGTTATGACCTTATTGTAACCAAAATGGTTGTTACATTATCTACTACTGAAGGCTCTCAGTAATGCCACAGAAATATTTGGTAGCCCCTTAACGCACACTGTCACACCAGTGGAGAACTGTCATAGTCACTGAAAAAAATGTAAAACCACAGTACTACACCACAGGGCCTTTAGTAATACACCGCGACTCGGTCATTGCCATTTTGATAACAGCTCATTTTTAACAGGGCCCGTGTCTTACTGGGCTAGAAAGTATTTTCGCCATTACAGCAAATAGTGAATGAGATCGCCGTCTAGTCCATCAGTATGAAATGGCTAACAACACGTATGGGGGCCCCTGTCAGTGTTTTGGGGCCCTCAGTACAATTGTTCCGCCTTTGCCTTTCCCTTTTTCCCGCACTCATTCCCTGGCTTTCTTATTTCCCCCTCATTATGGCTACTTGGCAGTGACCCCAAGTAACCCCACAACCTTTTTAGTGAGTCTGAGGAAGAGCCACACATCCAGGTCACCTTCATCTGGAGCAGGTGTGTGTGCATGTGCGTGTGTGTGTGTGTGTGTGTGCGTGTGCGTGTGCGTGTGTGTGTGCATGTGCGTGTGTGTGTGTGTGTGTGTGCGTGTGCGTGTGCGTGTGGTGGAGAGTGGGGGGCTTGATTGACAGTGACCTCCACTCCAGGGAGGGGGGTCAACACCGGCACCCCCTGCAATACCAGATAACATCTGAAATGTCATTCAGATTGACGACGGACAATGCACACACATGCGCGTGTACCCTCACACACACACAGACACACACACACGCACACACGCACACACAGACACACACACAAACACACACACACACACACACACACACACACACACACACACACACACACACACACACACACACACACACACACACACACACACACACACACACACACCACGCAATCAGCCCTCTCTCAATCATACGGACAGCCACAATTACACTGATAAGAGTACTCTGTCCAAACTGTTTTCCCTTCACGCCTCTTGTCTATCTTGTCTGCCTGCTGCTTGCCTGCCTGTCTGTCTGTCTGTCTGTCTGTCTGTCTGTCATTTTTTCTGTCCGCCTGTCGGTTGTCTGTCTGTCATTTTTTTCTGTCTGTCTGTCTGTCTTTCTGTCTGTCTGTCTCTCTCTCTCTGCCTTTCTGTCTGTATTTTTTCTGTCCGTCTGTCTGCCTGTCTGCCTGTCTTTCTGTCTGTTGGTCTGTCTGTCTGTCTGTCTGTCTACTTCTCTGTCTGTCTGTCTGTCTGTCTGTCTGTCTGTCTGTCTGTCTGTCTGTCTGTCTGTCTGTCTTTCCACCCCTCTGTCTGTCTGATGCCACAGAAAACAAATCGGCCCTGCTGTTCATTAAGGTGTAAATCATTTCTTGTGGCAAAGCCAGCCACCATTCCCGAATGAGAATGACGAGGGAGGAGATAGCACAAGGAGGAGGGGAAGGAAGGGGGACAGCGCCAAAAAGAATGAGTGGAGTAGGAAGTGCAGGAGGAGGAGGAAGAGAAAGATTTCCCCTCCGAATTGTTTTTCTAGGAGGAGAATGAGGGAGTGTGAGATAACATATAATAGGAGGTTTGCAAAGGAGGTGAGGAGAAGGAGGAGGAGGAGGAAGAGGAGGTATGAGGAGAGAGGTCGAGATATGAAGAGAGAGGAGGAGATATGAGGAGAGAGGAGGTGGAGGAGGGGGAAGAGGAGAAAGGAGGAAGAGATATGAGGAGAGAGGTCGAGATATGAAGAGAGAGGAGGAGATATGAGGAGAGAGGAGGTGGAGGAGGGGGAAGAGGAGAAAGGAGGAAGAGATATGAGGAGGGAGGAGGAGGAGGAAGAGATGTGATGAGAGAGGAGGAGAAGGAGGAGGTGATAACAGGAAAGAGGAGGTGGAGGAGGAGAGAGGAGGGAGGGGATATGAGGAGAGAAGAGGAGACATGAGGAGGAGGAGGAGAAGGAAGAGCAGGAGATGTGATGAGAGAGGAGGAGAAAGAGGAGGAGCAGGAAAAGTAGGAGCGTATCCCTAAATTAAATGTCACCCATTCGTGGCGTGAGCTGTATGGGAGAGACGAGAGACGAGAGACGAGCGTGAGGGAGGGAGGCAGGAGAATGGATTAGGAGGAGTTGATTGGAATCGGAGATGAGATAATGAAGACAGAAGCTAATTCATTTCCAGATTGGGAAAGGGAGAGGGTTCACCTTATCCTTGACCAGGGGTAAAAAAAATAAAAGAAAAACACCAGACCCCCCCTATCAGACACTCAAAAGCCTGTTAACACTCAGGGAGGAAGGAGATTGTGTGTGTGTGTGTGTGTGTGCGTGCGTGCGTGCGTGCTTGCGTGAGTGTGTGTGTGTGTGTGTGCGTGTGTGTGGTGTGTGTCTGTGAGTGCATGAATGTGTGTATGCGTGTGTGTGTGTGTGTGTGTGTGCGTGCGTGCGTGCGTGCTTGCGTGAGTGTGTGTGTGTCAGTGCTTCGTTGGCCAGCCTTCAGCATCTCACATAGTTATTAGTTTCCCATGTCCACTTCCTCTCCTCATTATCCCTTTTCCTGTCTCACTTCCTCTGTGGGAATTGCCTGTCTGTTCCTCTCTTTCCTTCTTCCTTCCTTCCTTCCTTCCTTCCTTCCTTCCTTCTTTCCTTCTTCCTTCCTTCCTTCCTTCCTTCCTTCCCTATTTCATTTATTCATTCATTCATTCATTAATTCATTCATTCATTCATTTATGTATTTATTTATTTACCTCTGAGGTCATATACTTTCAAGTTACTTTATTTCATATTACATATACAGCTCCAGGCCTTTTTATTAGAATACCATGAAAAAGTTGATTTATTTCCATAATTCCATCAATAATGTTAAACTGTCATGGATTGTAGATTCATGACCCAGTTTTTTAACTATTCCAATCATTAAATTGTTTATTTTTACACATTTTGGTCTTCCAGCTCAAAAAAAACATGAATTGGGGAATTCACATCATTAGAATATTGTAATAAAATCACAATTTTCTTCATCAAAATTTGTTTCACATCAGTGCACATCAAATCAGTTGAACTTTGGTACTTTCTACACAACATACAATGTTCAATACTTGGTTAGGACTCTCTCTGTCTTAATATTATTAATAATAACGGCCATGATGCGTTTAACATTGAAGTCAATGGCAGAAACAGTGCATGGGAGTAATGGAAGGCCAGATATCCTTGATGCTTTGCCGTCAGCTGTTTTTGTATAGCTGACCTGGTGTCCCACACTTCCCTCTTCAATATACCCGAAGATTTCCATGCCACGTTTTGGTGTTAACTCACCAGTTTAATTCTAACTCAACAGAAATTAAACCCCATTCATTTTCAATGGAGTTTCATTTCTGGTTATTTAGAATTAAACTGGTGAGTTAGCGCCAAAACGTGGCATGGAAATCTACAGGGTATATTGAAGAGTGAAGTGTGGGGTACCAGGTCAACAAACAAGAACAGCTGACAGCAAAGCATCAAGGATATCTGGGCTTCCATAACTGCCATGCACTGTTTTTCCATTGACTTCAATGTTAAACGCATCATGGCCATTATGAAGACAGAGAATGTCCTAACCAAGCATTGACCATTGCATGTTATGTAGAAAGTACCAAATTTCAACTGATATAATGTGACCCGAATTTTGATGAAGAAAAATGTGATTTTATAACAATATTCTAATAATGCGAATTCCCCAATTCATGGGTTTTTTGAGCTGGAAGGCCAACGTATATAAAAAGAAAAAAAATAATGATTGGAATAGTTCAAAAACTGGGCCATGAATCTACAATCCATGACAGTTTAACATTATTGATGGAATTATGGAAATAAATCAACTTTTTAATGGTATTCTAATAAAAAGGCCTGGAGCTGTACATATGACATTGTTATTATATTACATTAGTATTACGTACATTATAATTATACCTTGTATTATACATTATATTACACATACAGATGCTTTTACACAAGGCAGACGATATGTATAATAATAGCAAAGGACACAGATCAAGATACAGAGGTGCCAGACTTTTTCCCTGACTTTTTGATCTCGAGCCCCTTTCGTAATCTAGTCATTTCACTAACCTGGTGGGGCGCAGTATTACTTTTTGCTCCCGGTGCTTTAAAAAAAAAAGAAAAAAAAATCCTCTTAGATCTCGGATCCCACCAATTCTGCTATATCTACCCTGCCTTCTCTCCTACTGTTTGCCTATCTCTCTGGCTTTTCCCCTCCAACACACATGAATGCATCAAGCCCTCCCCAATGGGTTTCTTCCTTCACTTGTGACTTTGGGGTGTGTGTGTGTGTGTGTGTGTGTGTGTGTGTGTGTGCGTGCGCGTGCGTGTGTCTGTCTGTCTGTCTGTCTGTCTGTCTGTGTCTGTGTCTGTGTCTGTGTGTGTACTGGTATTTCGGCGGAAGATGGTGACATGGGTCCTTGCTTTCTTCATAAAAGGAGAAACGCAAAAACACAGAAAGACAGGAAGACAGAGGCAGGGTAGTGCAGGCCAGTGTGTTATTCAGACAGGCGTGTCTCTATCTCTATCTCGACCAGGGCCAGAGCTGGGCCTCCCTAATCTTAATGTGATCTCTCAGCCGACCACCCCCAACAGGATTTAACACATCTGCCCTTATCCATCTCTTTCGGTGGAAGAACATTTGCGTGCGTTCGTTCTCTCATTTTCTCGTTTACTCTTTTCCTCTCACGCTCTCGTTCTATCCCTCTCTCGTTCTCCCTATCTCTTCCTCTATCTTTCTTCCACCTTACATACCTACCCTCTGTCTCTCTCACTCCCTTTCTATCTACCTCTCTCTCTCTCTCTCTCTCTCTCTCTCTCTCTCTCTCTCTCTCAACCTCACTCCATCTTTCTCTCTGTCTCTCTCTCTTTCTCTCTCTCTCTCTCTCTCTCTCTCTCTCTCTCTCTCTCTCTCTCTCTCTCTCTCTTTCTCTCTCTATCTCACCCCCCGCCCCCTACTATCTGTGCTCCCCCAGCGCAGTTGGGTAAACATCGCACATATCCATTTGACACGCACGCCATATCTGATTGCTTTCATTTTGGACACTGCGGCACCTTGTAGAAGGAAGATGGCGTTAAGAGAGAAGACTTCCTCTCCCCATCCCTTAAGAGAGAGAAATAGTGAGAGAGAGAGAAAAATAGTGAGAGAGAGAGAGAGAGAGAGAGAGAGAGAGAGAGAGAGAGAGAGAGAGAGAGAGAGAGAGAGAGAGATTTCAAAGAGGACTCAGGCAGCATTGTGATACACTCTGTGTGTTAAACAAGGGGTCTGCGACCTTGCGTAAAAGAGCCATTTGGATACTGCATTTACACAGGGAAAGTCACAAAAAAAATCATTACTACATTCAAAATGAAAACACAGTAGCATTGGATAATACAGGGTTTTATCTGCATGCTGTATGCTGTAGAAGTATCTGCATTGTGCTACAGTGCATGTATGAAATCAATAAATTATGAAATCATGGAAAGCATAATTGTATTTCTGTGTGTAGCAAAACATTTCAAACATGTACAGTACACATGAAATAATAAAATAAAAGATATGAGGAAATTTCCAGGATCCACACACAACGGAAATAGAGGACTTGCTATGCATTAGTGTTGCTAACCGCAGGTTATGTTAAAGCCCACAAATAGTGTAAAAACAAAGAAGAATGTCCGCACACTGCTCCCGTGTTGCTTTTTTAAAAAATTTTCTCAAGTAACCTACTGAAAGCCCACAAATAGGCAATCATATACATACGTGTGTCTTTATTGACAGTGCTGGTTTCTAAGTCGCTTCATAAGATGAGATTAGCTGACACCTACAAATGCATGTGTCATTTGTAAAAACACTATATATTCATAAAATAACCAAACAAAAAAGGATATATGCAAGTACTTCTATATATATATTTATAAAAATAAAAAAATCAAAGGACTGTACAGTTTATGAATCAAAGAGCCATGTACAGCTCTGCAGCCGACGCCAACCCCTAGTGTGGAGAATTTGTGCAAATGTCTAACCGATTGAGATATGAGAAAAGGCAGATCACCATTTTTATAGAGAACAAAAAGCCAGACAGTATAATTCCCGGTTTTGATATGCTCCCATCCCCATTTCCTTGCCTTCAGGCAAAGCAATCTTT
The DNA here is from genome assembly GCF_034702125.1 of Engraulis encrasicolus. NCBI lineage: Eukaryota > Metazoa > Chordata > Actinopteri > Clupeiformes > Engraulidae > Engraulis > Engraulis encrasicolus. The sequence continues at coordinate 36,079,383 of NC_085871.1, forward strand.
TCCTTACCTTAATTGTCCTCCCCCCTCCCTCCCCCCTCCCCTGTCTTCATTCTATCTATTACCCCCCCTCACCTGCTACTACCCACACACACACACACACACACACACACACACACACACACACACACACACACACACACACACACACACACACACACACACACACACATGCACGCACGCACACGCACACACACACACCCATCTGCCCCCTCTCCTCTCCTTGTCGCCTCTCACCAATGTCGAATTCCATCAGTCGTTCCTCTTCACCTCCTACAGTAGAAGCACCAGCTGAACAAAGAAGCCTCCAGTGTGTGTGTGTGTGCGTGTGCGTGCGTGTGTGTGTGTGTGTGTGTGCGTGTTCGTGTGTCCATATGTCAGCGTGTAAACGTGAGAGTGCGTCTTTGTAAGTGTGTGTATAGAGTACATATACAGAGAGTGCTTGAACTCTGGGATCTGCCAGTGCCATACTAGACCATGTCTCTCAGAGGCCCGGGTGCTAGGACTACAATCCCCCCTGGGGAAGAGGCAACTACCAGGGGATGGAGGCCTCATTCAAGGAGGATGGGGGTGGAGGTGGAGGTGGTGCTAGGGACGGGGATATGATGGTGGTTAAAGACATGGCTGTGGGGGTGTAGCGCAGTGCGCTGATACACCCCATACCATACTGTACACAGTATATGGGCAACATTGGCTCTCGTGTTCAGTTCAGTTCAACTTTATTGGTACCCGAAGGTAAACTGGGTTTGCAGTATAAAAGAGAAGATGGCTGTCCTTACATCAGAACCACAAGACACATGACACATAAACATGGAGTCTAAAAAACACATGTAGGCTTCACAAGGAAATAAATAAAAATGTTTGACATTTGACTGAAAATACACATACAACATATACACACAGGGGGGGGCGCCATGGCAGAAGTGACACCACACTCCTGGTGCAGCTAAAAGTGCAAAGAGCATTTTTACAAATAGCCTACATTTTTTATTTTATTTTACATCTTGTTTAGCAAAGTAATTGCAGCTGGGACAAAACTGCTTTTGAACCTATTGGTTCTGCAACCAGGAACTACCAGCCTCCGTCCAGAGGGGAGGTACTGGAACTCACTATGCAGAGGGTGTTCTCTCAAACTGTCCTTATTAAGGCAAAAGTTAAAAAAAATGGAAAGAAAGAAAGAAAGAAAGAAAGGAATAAAGAAAGAAAAAAAGAAAGAATTCATAAATCATTTATTTACAAAGGTACATGTTACACTATGCAGTTGAAACCACACTCAACCCAAAAGTAGGAAACAAAGACAGAGAGAAAAAATAAAGAAAGAAAGAAAGAAAGAAAGAAAGAAAGAAAGAAAGAAAGAAAGAAAGAAAGAAAGAAAGAAAGAAAGAAAAAAAGAGATTGGCTGCAGTGTGGCACAGAGGAGGAGGAGTAGAGTAGAGTAGAGTGGAGCTGGGAATAGTATGGAGGTGGTGTGGAGAATGGAGGCAGAATTGTAGTTAGATTGTAAGCCAGATAGTGGAGATGGGGGCAGTTGGCTTTGCATATAAGCTGATAATAATGTATGAAAATCAAGCTGGAGGGGCTAGAGTGGAGGGGACGCTGGACTCGGATGGTGGGGTGGGGGCCACGTACGCCAAGTGTGCCAGGCCCCTTATTCCCTGCCCAGGGGCCCCCGCTTAGGA
>NC_085871.1:36081158-36083658 GCF_034702125.1 Engraulis encrasicolus
AAAGGCATGTAATGTGTCAGCTGTATGGCAATGGAAAGTCCTTGGTGTGCTAACTGTATTAAGAGTTTTGCAAATGTCGCTGAGGATTGGACAAAAGCTTGTTAGGAATTACAAAAAAACTGTAAAACAGCATTATGGGCATTGGTGGCATTTTATTCTGTTTAGTCCTGCTAGGTGCTGAGACACGTCATTGGTCCTCATTGGACGCAGGCCCCACCGCCGTGTTCCTATTTTAAAGCCTGGCAATAAAACAAATGATAGAGTGAGAGAGGGGGAGAGAGATTGGGAATGGGAGGGAGAGAGAGTGGAGGATGAGACAGACGTACAAAAAGAGGACAAGAGAGAGACGGAATAGGAGAGAAAGCGAGAAAGAATGATAGAAAGAAAGTGAAAGCAAGAATGATGAGGATGAGAGAGAGACTAAGAGATGACAACATTGCTGGAGAAGATGAGATGGGCGAGAGAACGGTGTTGGCAGACCTGCTGATGAGCCTGTGGGGAGTAGCTACTGTGGAGAGAGAGAGAGAGAGAGAGAGAGAGAGAGAGAGAGAGAGAGAAAGAGAAAAAGAGAAAAAGAGAAAAAGATGAGGCAGGTGCTGCAGAGAGACAGAAAAGACAGAAAAGAGGGGGTTATGGGAGAGAGAGAGAGAGAGAGAGAGAGAGAGAGAGAGAGAGAGAGAGAGAGAGAGAGAGAGAGAGAGAGGAGAGAGTCCTGTGTGTCTGGTGTAATTGTGCTGGTAAACCATGGGTGGTGTGTGTTTTGAAGGGGGGGTGGGGGGGGGGTGTTGTCGGCTGGGAGATGGCTGAGTGGCCAGCTAAAAATGTCACATGATTAATGTGCTCTGGCTGTCCATGCAAACGAGACTGCTGCTGCGGTGACACACATACTGGCAGCACTACACACACACACATACTCACACAAGCATGCACGCACACACACACACCTACATGTACACACATACATACAGACACAGTCAGTTTCACACCCAAGCAAGACAAGCACTGTACATGGTGTACCCTAATTGGTACGTATATATAGTACACACTATATGATGCTTTACACACATGTCACATGCATGCAAACACTGACAGACAGACAGACAGACACACACACACACACACACACACACACACACACACACACACACACACACACACACACACACACACACACACACACACACACACACACACACACATACACACAGTTAGCTATGACGCTGTTCAGAAACAGCCGCAGCAACCAATTGGAATGTCATATTGCTTGCATTTTGCTTTGAACAGTCATACTCTGTCGCTTTTGTCGCTCGTATTGTACTCGGCAGGGCTCTAAATTAACTTTTTTCGTCACCAGCCTAAATGGCTAGTAGATTTTAATTTTACTAACCAAATGCACACACACTAGTGGGTCAAAACGGCTAGCAATTTGGCCTATTCTACCTGTCAAACTGAAATTTCACCAGCATTTGGCCAGTTGGCTGGTGTTCATTTAGAGCCCTGGTATTCGCTCTGAAAACAGTCCAGCGACACTTTGTAGGTTTTGTTTCTTTTGGTGTGTTCGTGCGGTTGCACATTATACGCACACTCACACCCCACCCCAACATGGTGTTGCCACTGTAATGGCCGGGGTTGCCAGATGAGGCTGACGATTTCCAGCCCAAAAAATGCTCAAAACCCGCCTGGAAGTACTAAATCCCGCCCAATTCTATTGGTTTCTATGGCCAAAAAAATGGACAGGTTTTTCTGCTGAGTGCCATTTTTACCCGCAGACGGCCATCCTAAGCAGCCCAATTGAGCGGACTACCAACCAATCTGGCAACACTGCTAATGGCCAGGTTTGTGTAAATCAGTGTGTATACATGCAGTTCAGTATCCCGAATATGATCGGGATATTAAGTATCCCGAATTTGCGTTTGCGCATATAAACACTTCAGTATCCCGAATAAGCCCTTATTCGGGATACTGAGAAATCGGGATATGCTAGGTGGAGTTCTCCGAAAGAAGCCGGGATACTGCCGCATGTAAACACCTTATCCCGAATACAGGGGCTTCCCATGGAACGCTGTTGCTGGTATCCAGGCTACACGCATTTGAAGAGAATTCTATAACGGCCAAGAATGTAGACTGGGATATAACGTTCTGTGCGCATATAAACACCTTATCCCGAATATGATCATAACCGGGATATGCCTCATATTCGGGATACTGAACTGCATGTAAACGCACTCAATGTCTGGCAATAGTGGGCTGTGATTGCAGGCTTGGAGGCGAGGGATCCCAGGGTTGATGATGATGGTGGTGCCAGTCTTCATGCAGACATGATATGACACCTGTCAACTGTCACCGTCACTGTCATGCCCAAACATACATGGCCACTGTCGCAACACCCCCCCCCCCCCTTTGGCTACATATGCACACACAGTCATGCACACATGTGCACGTGCACGTGCACACACACACACACACACACACACACACACACACACACACACACACACAC
>NC_085871.1:36091158-36098658 GCF_034702125.1 Engraulis encrasicolus
TTGTGTTGTTGGATCAACACCTTGAGTTTCTGGAAAAGAATGAATGGGATGATGGAAAATGGATTAGTTCTGGCGTCGCTGACATCTGGGTGTGTTGTGCCTGTCGTGTGTGTGTCAGGTCAAAAAGGGTGGCATCTCTTGTCATCCATGGTGTGTGTGTGTGTGTGCTTCCGTGCGTGCATGCACGTCAGCCTGTGTGCATGCATTCACTCACACACACGCACACACACACACACACACACACACACACACACACACACACACACACAAACACACACACACACACACACACCGAGTCACACTGGATGGAGGGGCTAAAACCTGTTACAATCCAATCTGCACCGGCTTCAGCAGATCCAGGTTCAGTCCTCCGGCCTTGACCTTAATAATACTCAACATGAACCCAAAGTCATACCTCTGCCTTGGGACCAGTTATAATGGCATTACCTTCCGGAGCGTCCAAGCTTTGCTTATGACTTGCATCATGCAGAGGGCAGAGGGAGGGGTGGGGCGTCCTGTTTCTAGTGATTAGTATGACGCACACAGACTTTTTACCACCTGCTCGGGTATCTCCCAGGGTGCATTGCATGACCTCATCTGGAGTCATCATCTGGATCACCGCTGACTGCTTACCAGGGACAGCTTTCGCTGGGCCCAGGACAATGTCAGCTGAAAGAGCCGTCTACCCAATACATACAATGTAATGGGGACCCAATTCCGGGGCCCCTATCAACCTGTGCCCAGGACAACGTTCCCATTTGTCCCCTCCTGCCGGTGGGCGTGCTGCTAACTGTGAGTGATTGTCGGGCATTAGGTGCAGTTTGACCCCTTGCCTTCCCCCCCTGTAGTTGTATGCACATAGTACATCGTCTGGCCCTCTAGCCTGGGTCGCGCCAGATTGCCCCACCAATCAAGACTCCCCTGTTGGCCTGTTAATATCCCTCTGATCCCATCGTGTAATCCCCCAAGATTTGGCCAGATTCATTTAAATTCATAATGTCAGGCCCAATCTTATTATTCCTCTCTCTGGGTCTCTGTCTGTCTGACGGTATCTCTCTATCTGTCTGGCTGTCGGTCTAGCCTCCTCCCCTTCTCTCTCTCTTTCTCTCTCTCTCTCTCTCTCTTTCTCTTCCCCCTTTTCTACGTATGTCCTCACTCTTCTTGTCCTCTCCTGAGGGGTCAGCGCAGATACACTTGTCTCATGTACTCCTATCCTCTAGGTGTCACTGTTGTATATTGACACACATGTGCAATGCTTGCCTGTGCTTGTGCGTGTGTGCGTGCGTGCGTGCGTGCGTGCGTGTGTGTGTGTGTGTATATGTATGTGTGTGAGAGGGAGAGAGATAGGGAGATGGCGGCATGCACAGCCGCCCCCAGATGTAGACAGTGTAGTGTGGTCAGGTCAGGAGAGGGAGAGGCGTGGAGTGGAGTGGTGGAGTGGTGGTGTGGTGGAGTGGTGAGGTGCTGCTGTGCTGCTTGGCAGTGTGCACTGCAGCCAGATGGAGAGACAGACGCCAGCGCAGGCTCCCTGTTTCCTGCATTCACAGATTAGACCCCTTTATTGAATCAGACACACACATCTACACATGCATCTACACCCATGCACATTTGTGCACACACACATCTACGCATCTACACACACATTTGTGCACACACACACACACACACACACACACACACACACACACACACACACACACACACACACACACACACACACACACACACACACACACACACACACACACACACACACACACACACACACACACACACACATCTACGCAGCTACATACATGCACATTTGTGCACAGACACACACACTATCACACTATCCCTACTAAAGCTTCTCACACACACTAATACAAACACTCATATAAAGACACGATTGAGCAAAGTAGCACAAAACACACATTCACACTAACTCCCTTACCCAGAGACACATTTACGCATCTACACATATACATTTGTGTGCACACACACGCTATATCACACTAAAACACACACTGACACACTATCCCAGCTAAAGCTTTGCGCACACTAATACACACACAACTTTATATACGTACACACAGTTGAGTGCAGGAGCACAGAACACACATTCAAACTCACTCCCTTATTCACACTTTTTCTGCATCTAAACACATAGACATTTGTGTGCACACACGCTACAAGTATATCACACTTAAACACACATTATAACACTATCACAGCTAAAGCTTTGTGCACACTAATACACACACACCCCCTTATAACACACGGTTGAGCACAGGAGCACAGAACACACAGTTACACTCACTCCCTTAAGCCAGGCTCAAACTACACGACTAGTGATTGTGTGTCCGATTTTGGCGTCGGGGTGCACCGCACACTAGAAGAGAATCGCAACTGTCAATCCTATCCCTGCTCGCAACCACCGAGACAATGCCTGACGTTCTATTTCCAGTCGCAAATATCAAACACTGTTTGATTTCTACGATTTGCGATCGGCGACTCTTTGAGCTGCCAAAGTTCTATCTTAGAGCGTCGCTCACGACGAGAAAATCTTTCCCGACCATCGCTTGCGATGGTCCTGTCGGTAACGTTCCAGCAATTGTCGTAAGGGGGGGTTTTCAGCCGAGAATTGGGCCAATAATCGTAGTTTGAGCCAGGCTTTACTCGCAATCCCACAACAGAGACAAATGGCTTTTTACCAGGCAGGTCTGTTCCGCCACCAGGCAGGCCAGTCATCCGCTCACCTCACGTCCGTGTCTGCTTTTGTCTGTTATCACAAAAGCACCAGAGTTGTGTGTGTGTTTGATGGAGGTAATCATCTGTGCTGCTCTCAGTCTCGTTCCACTCGCCCGCTCGCTCGAGGGAACTTCCAGGTCTTTGTTGGTGTGTGTGTGTGTGTGTGTGTGTGTGTGTGTGTGTGTGTGTGTGTGTGTGTGTGTGTGTGTGTGTGTGTGTGTGTGTGTGTGTGTGTGTGTGTGTGTTTCAGTTTTTCTGTGTTCTTCACAGGGCTAAATTAATGGCTGATAACTAACTGACATTATGCCGGCATTACCATGGGGTCATTTTCGAAATGACACCCGTGTTTTGTCATGCTTTGGCTTCTTGAACTTCTTAGCGATGGGGGATATGGGGAGCATATTGCTTCAGCTGATAGGCCCTCATTAAAATTCACTACTGCTGACTGCCACCCGTTCTGACCTTGAGCGTTTTTCACTCAGTTGATGTTTTTGTTGTTGTTTATTTGTTTGTTGTGAGATTCTTGTGATGTTTGCAGCCTCGTCTGCCTCGTTGCTGTTGGTGTCTGTGAATGTTGTAAATAACACACCATTTATTTTTTGAAGTACGCTTCTGGGTCTGTCATGCCTTTAGGACTAGTAGCTGGATGTGGAATGGGTGGTGAGAAGAGATGGATGAGGAATCAGTAACGGAGTTTAGACCAGGGGTCTTATTGACGATGTGAAACTGGCAAGCCTGGGGGGTATTCCAAGTAGTAATCCAGATTTAACATTGAGGTAGTGGTAAATCATCTAATACAAGAGCCTGGAATCCTTATCTCACTAAATGTCAGCTGTGGGCTCTATTAGCAGATATATCACCTCGTGCAGGTTAGCTTAGCCGGGTTTATCACTCAACCATGGGGCATATATACTACAAAGCTGGTTCAGGAGTAAACCATGTTAAGTTACAAGGTAAATCTTCGAATGGAAGAGCCTGAAGTCCTGATTTTCTTAAGAAAATGCGGACTTCAGGATCTTCTATTAGATGATTTACCTCTTAACATAACCTGGTTTACGCCTGAACCAGCTTTGTAGTATATGCCCCATGTTCTTGGAATACTCCCTAGGTGTACTGTATTTAATTAAGTTTCCATTGTGTGTATCTTGTGTCTGCAGCCTACCTCTGAAGTTAACTTACAGTTTCTTTATTTGTTTCCCTTGCGTGTGTGTCTTGTGTCTGCAGCCTACCTCTGATGTTAACTTACAGTTTCTTTATTGGTTTCCCTTGCGTGTGTGTCTTGTGTCTGCAGCCTACCTCTGATGTTAACTTACAGTTTCTTTATTGGTTTCCCTTGCGTGTGTATCTTGTGTCTGCAGCCTACCTCTGATGTTAACTTACAGTTTCTTTATTTGTTTCCCCTTTGCACGTGTGTCTCATGTCCTGCAGCCTACCTCTGCGTTTCTGGGTGAACGTGATCAAGAACCCGCAGTTCGTCTTCGACATCCACAAGAGCAGCATCACGGACGCCTGCCTGTCGGTGGTGGCCCAGACCTTCATGGACTCCTGCTCCACCTCCGAGCACCGGCTGGGGAAGGACTCGCCCTCCAACAAGCTGCTCTACGCCAAGGACATCCCCAGCTACAAGAGCTGGGTGGAGAGGTGAGAACGGACGCGGTGGAGGTGGAGAGGGAGAGCGAGTGAACATAGAGAGAGAGAGAGAGAGAGAGAGAGCCTGTCTGCATCTATATGTGTGTCTGAGTATGTGTGTACAAGAGCTGGGTGGAGAGGCGAGAATGAACGCGGTGTTTGTGGAGAGATAGAGAGGGTGGGGCAGAGTGAACAGAAAGAGAGAGAGAGAGTTAGCAGAGAGAGAGAGAGAAAGAGAGAGAGAGAGAGAGAGAGAGAGAGAGAGAGAGTTAGAGAATGTGTTAGAGAGTCTGTCTTCATCTATTTGAGAGAATGTGTACTATATGTGAATGTGTGTGTTTGAGTATGTGTGTACAAGAGTCGGGTGGAGAGGTGAGAATGAACGCAGTGGAGGTGGAGAGCGAGAGAGAGAGAGAGAGAGTCTGTCTGCATCTACAGTAGCCTATTTGAGAGAATGTGTACTATATGTGAATGTGTGTGTCTGAGTATGTGTTTACAAAAGCTGGGTGGAGAGGTGAGAATCAACGGTGTTTGTGAAGAGATGGAGGGAGGGGGAGAGAGAGAGAGTGTGTCTGTATCTATTTGAGGGAATGTGTGTGCCTGAGTATGTGTGTAGTTAGTATGTATGTACATGTACAGTGTACTTGTGCATGTGTGTATGCTTGTATGCAGGGCTTCTGACAGCTTTGGCTGGGCCCAGGACAAAGTCATCTGAAAGGGCCCCCCAGTCCAATAAATCCAATTCCAATATAATGACGACCCAATTTCGGGCCTCCTCTCTCTCTCTGGGCCCGGGAGAACTGTGCCCTCTGTCCCCCCCTGTCGGCACCCCTGCTTGTATGCTTGTACTGTACGGCACTATGTTTCCATACACCGTGTATGTGTGCTGTGTTTGTGGTTGCCTTGCGCTAGATTTCACATGCAGTGAGGCGGTGGGGTAGCAGTGTTTTGATTTATTAGCCTGCTGTGCGCGCTGTTCTCAAAATGTAGAATTGTAGTCAGGACAGAAAAGGCGAGCCCTGTACACAGAGCTCTCAAACACGCACCGCAGCCAGTCTAATGCACATGTGTGTGTGTGTGTGTGGGTGTGGGTGTGGGTGTGGGGGTGGATGTGGGGGTGGGTGTGCGCTTGCGTGTGTGTGCTTGCGTGTGTGTGTGCGCTTGCATGTGTGTGTGTTTGTGTGTGTGTGTGTGTGTGCGTGTGTTATGCAGATGCATGGAGGTGATTTGTTAAGAATGAGTGTTTTATTGCGTTTCTATCTTGAGGAGTGGGGCCCTGGTGCACAGCAGATGATACCCGTGTGGTATGTAGAAATGGATTTGTTAGCAAGACACATTCACCCCGAGGCAGGAGGTAGTGTTATTGGGTAGGGGGGTTGGGTAGGCACTGTAGGGGTACGTGTGTGTGTGTGTGTGTGTGTGTGTGTGTGTGTGTGTGTGTGTGTGTGTGTGTGTGTGTGTGTGTGTGTGTGTGTGTGTGTGTGTGTGTGTGTGCGTGCGTGCGTGCGTGTGTGCGTGTGTGTGTGTGTGTGTGTGTGTGAGTATGTGTTCCTACGGCCCCATGCGAAAGTGTTTGAACGTGTGTGTTTGCACTGGTAAGTGTTTGTGTGTGTATGTGTTTAGCGTGTGCGCAGACGTGGGTGTGCATGCATGTGGATGGGTGAATGTGTGCGGGAGGGGGGATGGGGGTGCAACCCAAACTTGCCACTCTGATATATGTCTCCCTCAGGTCGCGTTTCTGTGAATCCCTTCTGGCCTCTGTGTGTGTGTGTGTGTGTGTGTGTGTGTGTGTGTGTGTGTGTGTGTGTGTGTGTGTGTGTGTGTGTGTGTGTGTGTGTGTGTGTGTGTGTGTGTGTGTGTGTGTGTGTGTGTGTGTGTGTGTGTGTGTGTGAGAGCACAGGGGCCATGATCTATGGCTTGTTTGGAGAGATGATGAGGGTGGGGAGAAGACCCCCCAGCTTTGAATATAGATGAGCAAGGCTTTAACACACCTCCTAATGAGACTGTGTGTGTGTGTGTGTGTGTGTGTGTGTGTGTGTGTGTGTGTGTGTGTGTGTGTGTGTGTGTGTGTGTGTGTGTGTGTGTGTGTGTGTGTGTGTGTGTGTGTGTGTGTGTGTGTGTGTGTGTGTGTGAGAGAGAGAGAGAGAGAGAGAGAGAGCGAGAGAGCGAATGAGGGAGGGAGCAGCGCTTGGTTATAAAGTGCACTTCTGAAGCACTGGGAATCCAAAGATCAGCTGTTTATCAAAATCCCCAGCATTAGTCACTGGCATAGATTAAAAGAAAGAGAGAGACAAAAAGTAGACGAAAGAAAGAAAGAAAGAAAGAAAGAAAGAAAGAAAGAAAGAAAGAAAGAAAGAAAGAAAGAAAGAGTGTTTTAGAATGAGTGCACAGTGCCAGAGAGAGAGAGAGAGAGAGAGAGAGAGAGAGAGAGAGAGAGAGAGAGAGAGAGAGAGAGAGAGAGAGAGAGAGAGAGAGAGAGAGAGAGAGAGAGAGAGAGAGAGAGAGATTGGCAGAACCCCGCCACTATTCATTGAGAGAGTGACAGACATCAACATTGTAAGAGAATGCAAAAAAATAAAGTTGAAAAATGAGTTGAAAGAGCGAGATTGAAAGAGTGATGAAATGTGGAAAGAACGGAGGAAAGATAAAAAAAAGAGAGATAGCGAATGAGAACAAGAGGGAGAGAGATAAAGTTAGAGAGGTGTTTTGCTCGATACTTAAACTCCATGCCAACCAGCCTTTGGCAAAGATGTTTTTAGTACCAGCAGGGCGGCTGATAGCTTTTTCCAGGCCCCGGACAAAGTAATCTGAAAGGGCCCCCCCACCCAATACATATAATGTAATGAGGACCCAATTCTGGACCCCCTTTTCTCCCTGGGCCTGGAATAACGGACCATTTTGTCGTCCCCCCCCTATCAGCATCCCTGAGTACCAATCGGTCAATCACGGTGACGGATGCTAGTGTTGAAACGTTCAACAATGAAATTCCTGAATGACATTTTTCTTTATTGGACGGCCCCCAATGTTATTACATTATCCCGTCTGGCTCTCAGGACGGAATTTGATTTTCCGAGTCGACGTCAGATCAGAAATGTGTTCAGACAGTCTTTGTTTGCGGTACAGTCTGAGTGCTGCTGGACT
>NC_085871.1:36103658-36131158 GCF_034702125.1 Engraulis encrasicolus
TGTTTGGGGAACATTGTTTCACAAGTTTGTGTGTGTCTGTGTCTGTGTGTGTGTGTGTGTGTTAGTGTGTGTGTGAGTCTGTGTGTGTGTGTGTGTGTGTGTGTGTGTGTGTGTGTGTGTGTGTGTGTGTGTCTGTGTGTCTGTGTGTGTGTGTCTGTGTGTGTGTGTGTGCGCGCGCGCGTGGGCGCTGGGTTGTCTTTTAACAGAAAAGCGTCTCAGTGAAAGTTGGTGTTTCAAGGGCACCGCCTCATTAAGAGTCCCAGCCACTCGCCTCCCCCTCACAACGCACACAAACACACACACACACACACACACACACACACACACACACACACACACACACACACACACACACACACACACACACACACACACACACACTGATGAGAGTTGATGCCAAGGCATCTATTCTAACGCCTCTGTGGCCATGTTGAAAGTCGGCCATCTTCAGAGGTGGCAGTGTGTGTGGGAGAGCTTGGTATGTGTGTGTATATGTACTGTGTATGTATGTACATGTTGTGTTTGCGTATGTACGTATGTGTATGTGTGTCCTCTGTATATGGATGAAACAACAAATGTATTCATAGTGCTGTCGGTCTAAATGCCATTCTCTTCCTCTTTTGGTTTGCTTGTGTGTGTGTGTGTGTGTGTGTGTGTGTGTGTGTGTGTGTGTGTGTGTGTGTGTGTGTGTGTGTGTGTGTGTGTGTGTGTCATACTACAGATACTACTCGGACATCAACAAGATGCAAGCCATCAGTGACCAGGACATGAATGCGTACCTGGCTGAGCAGTCCCGTATGCACATGAACGAGTTCAACAGCATGAGCGCCCTCAGCGAGATCTACTCCTACGTGGGCAAATACACTGAAGAGGTACACTATGGTTGTTTCTTTTTTGCCTATGAATCATTGTGTGTGTGTGTGTGTGTGTGTGTGTGTGTGTGTGTGTGTGTGTGTGTGTGTGTGTGTGTGTGTGTGTGTCTGTGTGTGTGTGCCTGCGTGTCTGTGTGTGTGCGTGTTCTTACCTTTCCATAGTAGAGATACGTATTCGCACGTCCATGTATACCTGTATGTACCGTACGTGTTTATGAGCAGCCAACATTCTAAAACTCTGTGGTCACCAAGGCAACAAGCCGCCATCGATTCAGTCAGATAAGCCTGCAGCCTCAAGGTCCTGTCTGTTCATCCTTCAGATTAATTACTCTTTGCCTTAGCAGCACACACACACACACACACACACACACACACACACACACACACACACACACACACAGCTCCGAGCATGACAAGCATCTTCACTGCTTCGCCTGTCATTGGCACTGCCGCATGCTTATAATTTGCATACAATGAAAGTTATACTTAAATGCCAAGGAGTATAATAGACTTTTCATCCTTCCCAGACACTCACATGGTTAAGGTACTGCTTAGACAGGAACGTGCAGTTCATCATACATATTTTACGACTGCAGTACGATTCCTGTATATAAATTAAGTAGGCCTATACTATGTATGAATCCCCTGCTTTCCAATCTGTACAGTTCAAACACAATTATAACAAATGATAAACAATTTTGCAGAATCTGGTTTTATTCTGACATTTTATTTCATTTTATTATTTTCTATTCTGATCTATTCTATCTATTCTGTTCTATTTTATTCTAATATGTTCTAATGTATTCTATATATGGTCTTTGTACCCCTACCTTTGCATACGACTGACATTCATTCTGATATTTGATGTTATTCTGTTCTGCTCTACTCTGTTCTCCTTGTCTATTCTACCTTGTCTATTCTATTCTCTTGCGTTCTATATATGGTGTTTGCACCACTACCTTTGCATACGACTGACTCTGTGTCGTCCTCTTTTGGCAGATTGTGTGCGCGCTGCAGCAGGACGACTCGGCCAGGAAGCAGAAGCTGGCGGCGCGGCTGGAGGCGGTGGTGGCCAACATGAGCATGGAGAGCTGAGGACCGCATTTCCCAGAAGGACACTGGGAAATCCCTGCCCCCGTCAGTGCCTGAGCGAAGAACCTGTCCATCTATCTCATCATATCTCTGTTTAACTCCTCCTAAAGAGACTGCAAGACTACAAAAACCAAGTTCCTTTTTTTGAAAAACTTCTCCACTCAGACAGACAGATGAAACAAACAAACAAACAAACAAACAAAAACTTTTGCATCACTTTAGCTCTGCTTCCTAGACGAGTAGAGGTGAAGGGGCTAGAGAGCCGCGGCAAGCAAGAACTACATCTCCCAAGATGCAATGGGGGAAGATTGTGTTCCTGTTCCGCGGCGTAGGAGAAGTTGAGTTGGGTTGCCTGAGGGAGCGAGGTGACCTGTGGTGACCTCGTCTCTTTTTTTGGACTCTCGACCGCTTGGAGAAGGAGAGTGAGCAAGCCGTCATGTTTATGTTGCCTTTGAAAAATAACACTGATAGCAAAGTCTTTGAAACCGCCAAGTTGGCTGTTCGATTTGTTCTGACTTTTATGATTAGGATAGTGATCAAAGCTGTTTCTAGAGTCCAGTTAATTGTAGAACCTTATTAAAAAACGTTCATCATCACATGCAAAGAGGAGGACTAAGGAATGGTTCATGCATACAAGGACTGCACACCCAGTGACCATGCATCTCTTTACCAAGGACATTTATCGCAAAATGACAGACAGCAAAACAAACAAACAAACAAATGGAGTTTACAAAGGTACCTTCTACAAGTCACCTGAATTCTACATATCCATGTGGGTGGAGGCTGGTGGAGTGTCTCCGATGGGGAATCCCACAACCCACACGTGTTTTCAAAAAGAAGACGCGTGTTCAAAAAAAAAGACTCCAAAAGTAGGGTTTCTAGAGAATCGATTAGTGCTTCTAGGACTTTTTTTGTTTTGAACTCCTTGGACTTTTGACTGTGTAAAACCTTTGGGGAAAAAACAAGTCCTTTGTGACATCAGCAAAATGTGCCCACCTCCCTTCCACCTCCAATCATTTGCCCAGTCCTGCCCAAATGAAAAAAACACCAATCCTTTGTGATATAGCTTCTCATACCAAACTGAATTGGGTAAAACAGTCCTGCTGTTAGATATTGCATGGGAAACATGCCAAGTGTGATTTTCTTTCGGCTTTGTTTTTTTTTTGTTTTTTGTTTTTGTTTTGAACACCCACCCCCCACCCCCCCACCCCACCCCACAGAGGAAGCACACATCCAACCCAACCTCAGTGACCTGACTTCAGTCCAATGCAAAGGAGAAAACACCCTCTCTTGACTTTTCTCTCCCCTCTTTCTTTCTGTCGGCTCTCCACTGCCCTGCTATCTCCCCCTTTTCTCTTCTCTCATCTACTCTCTGGTATCTTCTCCTGTCCTTGAATGTCTTTCTCCTCCTATCTTCTTCTCCTCCTCCTCTCTTCGTCTCCTCTTTCTCCCCGGCCCCTCCCTTTATTCCACCCTTTTGCTACTGGATGAAGACTCACTGGTCTAAAAATGTAAAGCACAGATCTTAACAGTCAGTTCCTCCTTGGCTGGCAATGGGAACCTTACAAGGTAAAGACGTAGAGGACTAAAAATATGTACAATTGATTTGAGGACAGGGGCACCATCTGACAGCTTCCCACCGTCAAACTGATCCAAGGACAAAAAAAAACTGTGTGTGGCATACAGAGTAGTGCAGTCAGATTTGACCTTTGAACCCGCTTTGATTTTTCCTGAAGACGGCCTCTTCACACTGCCACAGCGAAGAACTGTGACTGTCAATGGACAGACCTGTGTGTGACTTTTTTGGAAATGAGCAACTTGGTCAGCAGCAGATTGAGAGAAAAAAAACCAAAGGAGCCCGAATTATTGATAAAAAAACAGACATTTGTTGAAGGAAAAACTTCAAAAAAAGTGCCACTACAAAGGAAAGGAAAGGAAAGTAAAAAGGGATGACGATGATGATAATGATGATGAGGAGGAGGATGGTGATGATGATGATGATGATGATGATGACGAAATATCCATACCCTTCTCCCGATATCGTTCACACAACCCTGCTGTTCCCTATTGTGAGTCAGACCTGAAAAACTACAGTGTGTGAAACTGAAAAAAAAACAAACAAGGAAAAGACACAACTGTGATTGGTGACCTCAGTGTGTGTGCGATTCGAAAGGGCTGCGGTGGAACGTTTGAGATGTTCCGTGTTCCATGATCTTATTCCCCCGTGCTGCTCCTGACTCGCTCCGGCTCAGCATTCCGGTCGACCCTCGTCCCCTGCCCACCACCTCTCCACTTCCTTCATGTCAGTCTCTTTTTGCACAAAGGCGGAGACAAGCATTCTCATCCCCAGCGCTCTTCGTTGGGGAATCTTGGTCGTAATCTGTCCCTTGTTTTGTGGACAGCCAGCCATCTTCGCCTGCCTCAAGAGCTGAACCTCAAATATGCGAACATCCACCAAAACCTTGACATGACACACACACACACACGCACACAAACACAAACACGAAAACTAAGAAACAAAGAAACAAAAGGGACAAATACGCAAGAAACGCAACAACAACACAAACTAAGAAAAAAAAAACAGCACAATCAAGACGTGCCCAGTGCCGACGAGGGACGGCAGAGAGAGACAATTAGAGCTGCCCTCCTTTCCGTTGCCCTTTCACCTTTCTTTTGCCTTGACAACGTGCCCCATGTGGTGATGTGAATGTGTGAAGACCGGCTTAGGTCCACCTTGGGTCTTTATTGGCTTTTTAAGCGCATGTACTTCAATTTAAAAATGAAAAAAATGAAACAAAACCAACAAAAAAAGAACAAAAAATGGAATCTAGAGAAAATAAGCCTTGCCATGATGATGTGGATGTGTTCTTTTTACTTTCTTTTGCTCGGAACCAGACAGAGTTGGAAAAAAATAAGCGGATAGTCATGTTGAAGCTTAACTTCCGTTAAGGTGGAAACTTTATCCCAGTGCGCCCATTCGACCATCAAATACTACGTTTGGTGGAAGTGTTCAAAGATCAAATATTTTTTTGATTTCTTAATACAAATACCTTTAAGCAGATATACTATATACCCTTGCATGTTGACCTATTTGGATGTTATGAAATGGAACTGCCTTGCAAATCAAAAACTATTTATCGAACAATACTCAAAAAGTTTTTTGCAATGACACAACCAAACTCTCCTCTCTCCTTTATTTTTTTAAGATCATCTCTCTGATGCTATTTCATCATTCCAGTGGCTTCATGAAAGTTGATAGTTTCCTCATGTGTGTCAAGGTTGTCCCTTCAGCGAGTTGACAGCCTCTATCGACTTCACAAATGTATGCTGACTGATTTTTCTTCTGGCAAGTTTTCAAAAACCTGCTGGAAGATTTTTGCAGTGCAGTGCAAGAACTGCTCTGACAATTTAGTTCTGTTCTTCCTGTCTCCATAGTTTACATATTACAGAGTTTTTCCTATGTGACCTATGAGGACATAAATGAAAGATATGTATTTTATGGAGTTAGATTTTCAATGTGTTTTTATATAATTTATTTGTGGGTTTCCTTTGTATGTTTTGTTTTTGACTGTTCCTTTTAGAGTTTCTTTGGTACATCATGCATTGTGTGAGTTGATCTCAGATGTAGCAAATTACCTCTGCTGATTTTGCCTTCCATGCACTGAATTATTTTTTCCTACAAAAAAATAGTATTTTTTGGCATTGTTCAAAATTTGGTTTCTGCTCTTTTGTTTCTGTTTCTGTAAGTTGTGTACGTTGTTTTTGTTAAAGTCTCGGTTATTTTTTACAAATGTGTTTGTAAGTGTATTGTTTATTTTTTTCAAAACTCAACCCATCCATGATTACAGTTAACAAGAGTGCAGTATGCGATGTACATATATATCATGATAACCTTCGGGTTAAGGGGCCTAGATTTGTGGCTGTTCAATGTCACAAGTTGGTATATGTACAAATCCAAAATGATCCCCTGGCCTCTCAGGGTCGATAATATACCACCGTGTTTAGTTTTTACACATTATCATACAAGAGAGCGTATTTATTAAGTAAGCCCGTTATCAAAGCCCCGTTGCCATGGTAATGACAGAAGGCTTTGTTTTGCTATTTTTCTTTTGTCACCGGTGGCAAGCCATTCTTGGGACCACCTTATGACGTGAGTCTCACAACTTTGTTGTGATCCTATTTCGTTTTTTTGTTTTTCTCCATGTAACGCTGCAATGGTCGACGTTCTAACTAGGACGCACCAATCCCTTAACAACCCTCCCTTCCCCCCTCCATTCCCTCCAAACCCTTTCTTCCTCCCCTCTTACCTCTTGCCCACTATAGGTCAGATAAAGCTTCCACCTTCAACGTTTCTTAAGAACTTGAAAAAGCGTCCTTCTAGAGCTCAGTGTTATAGTGGGTGTTCCAGAAGCAAGGTAGAAAAGACTTTTACTATGTCCCAATTTGATGATGACTACTATAATGATGACGAAAGATGATGACATACCTGTTACTAGAAGGGGAAAAAAATAAATGTCAAAATGTGGGGGGGAAACAACAACAACAACAACAACAACAACAGGACACCGGGTGGATAAAAGGCGAGCTTCTCTAACTTTGTTATAATTAATTGTATACCTGTGTATGTAAATATAATGCATTCCTATTTTGCAGTCAAGAACAAAGTACTATTTGTAATATAGAATAAACTTTATTATGAAAAATCATGGGTCTTGTCGTCTGTCACTGGAGGTTGTCATTTTCTGTGTGTGAGTGCGCGCGTGCGGGTGTGTGGGTCCGTGCATGCGTGTACCTGTGTGTGTGCGTGCGCGTGTATGCGTGTATGCGTGCGTGCGTGCGTGCGTGCGTGCGTGCGTAGGTATTATGTTCATATGCGTCTGTATTAGGGCTGCACAATTATGGAAAAAATCATAATCACGATTATTTTGGTCAAAATCGTAATCACGATTATTAATCACGATTATAGATTTTTTGCAGATTTTTCTGAAAATTATAACAAGATGAAATATAACCAAGAATGAATTATATATGGTATGAGCAAAATAAAATGAATTGTAATAATTATGTAAAGGCAATAGCCTGAAACATAGGTGAACAGATTTCTGTCCAGAAACACCAGCCTGTCAATATGTTCTGGCTTCAAGGACGCTCTCAAAGGGAGGTCACTATTGCCACGATTAAATCACGATTGAAATCAAGACTTCGATTTCACGATTTTATCATGATTTCGATTATTTTCGATTAATTGTGCAGCCCTAGTCTGTAAGCATGTAGCCCTGTAGGTGTAATTAAATGCATTAAGTTTAGTATATTAGCAATTATACTTCTTACCTCAAGACAAGTGTAACACACATGAACACACATTTCAAAACACACTCCCTCTGGTCACACACACACACACACACACACACACACACACACACACACACACACACACACACACACACACACACACACACACTTTCAGTTGAAATACATTGCTCCAGTCCAAAGACAACCCCCATTGCAAATTAGCTGTTGTCAATAATTATATGTTATACTAAATAGCAAATGGAACGGGAGCGTTTTCTATGTTTCAACTGTGCTTTAATGTGACGGTGTTGTATTTGATAAGGTTTAAGCCATGGCTTTAAACAGGTTAAAAAAATACGAAAACCATAAACTTTTCCCATTTTGCTTTGAACCAAAACAGAACCGGAACAAAAAAAATATGGTAACCAGTTAATTATGGTTTAGTCTGTGTAGGATAACCTGTTGAGGTTTACTTCCTGTTTAGTCCACTCAATTCATGGATAGACCTTGGAGAGTTTTACTACCAGGGCCTCGTTTCCGAAAGGGCCTTAAGTACTACTTAACGCTACGTGCTACTTAAGTTTACACGTAACACCATCGTAGAGCTCACGGAGCGTTTCCCAAAGCCAACTTAGCTAAGAACCATCGCAGGTTGACACGTAACTCTAAGAGCAATCCACGAGTGGTCTAGAGTAGTCTTAACGCGCTAAGATTGATCATAGCGGCATGGCACAGTGGAGACACCCACAGGATATGAAGGGAAAAGAAGAAACCTGCGCATAAGATTGCTGTTTTAAGACGCGAGTGGCATGGCACAGTGAAGACACCCATAGGAAAAGAGGAAACTTGCACTTCAAGTTGATGTTTTAAGACGGGAGTGTAAATATCATGGCAGCACAGTTGACACTGCAACGAAAATAAGAAGGTAACATTAATTGTGGATGTGTAGGCCTATAAAATAAAAGCAATGTGTTTGGAAATATGTTACAGGTAGTAAAATAGTTCGACTGTGTTTGATAAACCTGGGCATAATTAAACTGTGATAAATCATAATTTGTGTGGGTGCTTCATGAACAAGAACAAGGCAAAATGAATAAGGGGCTTCGGAAACCAGAGACAAGAGTGTTGATGAGTGGTGATGAAACTTTATTTGTTTTATTTTTTATTTATTTTTTTTAAAGAAAAATGGTCAGCGAGTTGTTGCACCCTCTTTCATTTTCAAGTAGCCTAAGTAAGGGAAGGCGACGCAGAAAATACATGATAGTTGTAGGCGAAGGGTAAGCTATGACAAAAAAGGCAGCGATGGGGATTCGTGTAGATTTTTTGTTTTAATAACAGCAGACTGCCGTGCAAAAATGTCCTCACAGTTGTGAAAGCCTTGAGCGCACGGTACTTTGCGCACCGCTCACCACATGTGCCAAGCTCTGCTCTCCCTATTCCGACTCTAGTAGGCTAAGCAATAACAAAAAGGCAGCGAGGGGATGTGTCAATGTTGATGGACATTGTTTTTCATAACAGCATGCTGACGTGCTCCCGACAGTTGTCAAGCCTTGAACGCCTTGAGGTTGTAACTTTGCGCATCCCAATTTGGAACTCCAACTAGGCCTACTTGTCTTCTTAAATAGGCCTATTAAGCTGCAGTAGCCAACTGCTTTATCTGGGTCTTAACGGCGTAGCTCATGGTTATTACCGTCAGTTGGGAGTTTTGCATGATTTCATTGTTTGTGTGCATTTTATTTCATTTGCCAACAATAACTCCTATCAATAGTTGCAAACAGCTACAAATGTATTCCACCTTTTATGGAGAGCAACTTTTGACACTTACACACGCCTTACTTTTTGTAAATGGTTTAGCAGCAGATGACGGCGCAGTTCACTCCGAGGACACTTCAGCACCACGTAAATGGACAGCGATCCTTAAGAGCGACGCTACGAATGATCTTAGAGGCTGTGCACGCGCGTTCATGTACGAATGTCTTTGGGAAACAGTCGTAGAAAATCTAAGAACATTCGTAGGATCACTGGTTAACGACACACGTAAGGCTAAGAACCATCGTTATAGGGAAACGAGGCCCAGACCATCAGAAGGTCTACAGAAGGGGTGTCAAACTCAAATTGACTGAGGGCCAAAATCACAATCTATAATGAAGTCGCGGGCCGGGATTTATATTTTTTTAAGACTAAAATTGTGCGTACATGCACTTCATACTCATAGTTTCACACACTCTTTCCCATCATACTGTATATTATAGTTCAGATGTGTCTGCACATCCTGTGACACACCAAATGTCATGTTCAAGTCTTGTTACGCTATACATTAATGATGTACGGTATAAGGGCCAAGTGTAATACACATTTGAAATGATCTTGCGGGCCGAACAAAATGGCTCCGCGGGCCAGATTTGGCCCCCGGGCCTGAGTTTGACACCCCTGGTCTACAGTCTTCAAGTCGTTACCTAAGAGATGTACAAAAATAGTGTTGTCTGTCAATCGGCCGTAGCCTTGTGGTTAAAGAGATGGGCTTTAGATCAGAGTGTTGCAGGTTCGACCTTCCAATCCCTATCTCAATCCGTGGCTGAGGTGCCCTTGACCAAGGCACCTTACCCCACACTGCTCCAGAGACTGTAAGTCGCATTGGATAAAAGCGTCAGCTAAGTGTAGTGCTATGTAATGTAAATCTTTCTTGTCTGTTTGAGTTCGGAACGAACCAAACAAATTCTGTTTCAAAGTCCTGGTTTCAACATAACACACCATGTGAAAGCACAAGACGAAGTATCTTGCCTGTATCCCCATCAGAAGCGTGGTATCACATGAGCACTGTGTGTAGTGTGCCCAGTGTGACCCTGCACATCTCCCCCTGTTCGCTGTGGGGATAATGGAAAGCCATGGTGAGAAAGAGGAGAGGACAGAGTGACAGACACAGAAAAAAATAGCACGAAAAACAGGGAGAGAGGGACAAGCAGCAGAGAGGGAAAGAACACGGGAGGCGGGAGGTCAAGAGATACAGGAGAGAGAGAGAGAGAAAGAGAGAGAGAGAAAGCAGGAGGGGGAAGAGGAAAATGAGACCAGAGGGACTCATGGAGAGGTGCAAGGGAAACGCAGGGAGAAGGAGAGGAGGTGAAAGAAAGAAAGATGGAGAAGAAAGCACAGAAAGGAGCTCCCCAAAGGGCTGGCTTTTTTTCTTTAATCACAGCAGCGCTGGTCAGCGTTTCACACCCCATAAGCCCCATGTTGAGTCTGGGCTCCCAGAGTTCCAAGGGTTAAGGCACCATGGCAACCAGAGGCAGGTGAGAGGTGACACCTGTGGCCGAGTGTAATCTCAAAGAGGCCACCATGGATATGGATCTAGACACACACACACACACACACACACACACACACACACACACACACACACACACACACACACACACACACACACACACACACACACACACACAGGTCCGCTGACAGCTTTTGCTGGGTCCAGGACAAAGTCCTCTGAAAGGGCCATCTTCTCAATACATACAATGTAATTGATGAGGACCCAGGGCCCCCTCTCTCCCTGGCCACGGGACAACTGGCCTGTTTGCCCCCCCACCCCACCCTGTAAGCTTCCCTACACACACACACACACACACACACACACACACACAAACACATTTTAAGTGGTGTAGGTTTCCTCATCCCAATGGGCCGTCCACGTGCTGAGACCTTTTGATCCTTCTATCCCTCTTGGATGTTCTCCTTATGGAGCCTGTATGGACTGACACAGCCAGAAACTGACAGCAAAACACCTTCCAGCCATCATAGCTATCGATTAGAATCAGTCACCAAAGAATGCCAAGCCCAGACCTCTGGGCTGTAACACTCAGGCCCGCTGGCAGGGGGGGACAAACGGGTATGTTGTCCCGCCCCCCAGGGAGACAGTGGGCCCAGACTTGGGTCCCCATTACATTGTATGTATTGGATCGGGGGCCCTTTCAGATGACTTTGTCCTGGGCCCAGCAAAAGCTGTCAGTGGCCCTGGTAACAGTGCAGCAAAGAGTGAGGAGTGTTGTATTTTATTAATGAGCTTTCAAGTCGATATCCAAATGGCTCACTATAACAACAAATGGAAAATGGCCTCAAAGCATATGTGTATGAACGGTTGATCAATACAGCGCAGGTTACCCAAAGCATGGTTACTTATGATAAGGTCAGCAGCAATTAAACCAAATGTTCCTGTAATTACCATGGGAAATGGGACATTCGTATTTCTACTGTTTGAACACTACATTAAACAATGATTTGAGAATCCCAGGACAAATGCCTCTTTTCCACTGTTTTTTTCTGGTAGGCCTACAGCTCGACACAGCGCGACTCGGCTGCCACTTATTGCTTCATGATTGGTCTGTCGCGCCTATTCGAAAAACAAAATGTGGCTGCCCAGTCGCACTTGGTTGGGCTGTAGGCCTAACAGAAAACCAACAGTGGAAAAGAGGCAAAAGTGGATCATCTTCAGGCAGACAACCAAAAACATGAAAGACATATTACATTACATTGCACTCAGCTGACACTTTCATTTATTCAAAGCGACTAGGAGTTACTATTTTTTCAGGGTATTGGTTACAGTCCCTGGAGCAATGTGGGGTTAGGTGGTCAGGGGGGATTCGAACCTGCAACCCCTAGATTGAAAGACCAACTCTCTAACCACTAGGCCACTGCTGCCCATATATGTATGTATATGTATACAACATGCGTTATAAAGTACTAATGCTATACTACTAATAATAGTTAGACTTTGTACAACACTTGTGGTTCCCTTCCATTATGTGGTTTTCACATTGTGTCACTGTAAACTAAAGCGTAAAATATCCTCATGTATTATTGTGATAAAATCAGCACTGTCTGCAATAACCTCCTTTGACTTCATCACACTTGCAGCTTTATAAACTCGACTCGTGCGCAGTCAGCGTACCGCACTGTAGTAGCTAGCAGGCGTCATGTCATGTGAAAGGACAGCTCTGAGCACTCGAGTGCATATCGATGTCTCCACACCTCATCACCTTCTTACTCACGCCTCCGTCGCTCTCGGCTCAGCAGTGGAGGTCCGCTCAACCGTGAACCCCCAAAAACTTCTTCCTCCTCCTCCTCCTCCTCCTCCTCCTCCTCCTCCTCCTCCTCCTCCTCGTCTTCCATGACTTTCAGCTTCCTGGGTAGAGAGAGACAGCACTTTAGGAACCCCCAGGGGCCTCATTTATCATCAGTTCGTAGAATGTCTTCTAAAGTGTGTCTTACGAGTGAAATTTAGAATGTTCGCAAGTACAGAAAAATCGGGATTTATGAAACGTGTGTTGGCTGTTCCTACGCACACGTCTGCATGATAAATCCCACACCTTCCAAATCACTGTGCACGCGCACATTCGGGGTAATTTGCATCCCGAAACGCCTCCAAGTAGCCATATATGGTATTGAAATATATTCAAATGCCATGTGAATTCGAAGGCGCCACCCTGTTTGGACACACATGAACACACGCGGACACACGCGCCAGTCGAAGCGCTGGCGGGAAAATTGGAGATAGAAACATTTCCGCAGCAGAAGTGGAGGTGCTTTCGACAGGAGGAGGACAGTGTTTCAAAATAAGTAAAAGAAGGAGACACACATGGACGAAAACACTGTAAAATAGCACACTGTCATACTCCATTGTCATTCAAAGCAAGCTGTACCTTGCACGGTCAATATTATTTGCAATTTCGTGTTTCTTCCACTCGCACGCATGGTCTGAGGTGTGCGTAGATTTAGGCACATTTCTACGTTCAAGTACACGTTCATAAATCCCATACTTTGCTCAGGAATGATCGCACGCACGCTTTACGCACAGATCTGTACCTAAGAACGCTTGATAAATGAGGCCCCAGGAGTCTTGAGTCAGATGATGTGAGGATCAGAAGGAGGCAAAATGAAGAAGAGAGAGAAGTGAAAGAAGTACACCGTAAAAATGCTGTGCTGATTCCACGCTTTTCGGAGAATATATTCATACGTATAATTCAACTCTGTTAGTGTTGCATGGACTTACATAGTTGAATTCAACACAGTTTCAGTATATGGCATCGCAGTGTCAAGTCAACACTCAAAGAGCTGAATTTAACATTATAATTGAGTGGGACCACATAAATTCTCAGAATAGAGTTAAGTTAACACTGCATTATTTTAGTGTGTAGATGATTTTTTTCTTTATTACGATACGTTTGCTGAGCCATACTCTGGAAATTTAGAGTTCATCTGGGATGTGTCACTCCGTGGCTGCATAAAAAGCAGTGAAAATTGAAGTGAAAATTCAACACTTTGAGAGTTACTACAGGACCAAATATAATACACCCTAGATGTTAAATTGGTTCTCTACGAGTTGATTTATCACTGCACAATTTTCCGTGAAGTAGACACTTAAAAAAAAAAACATACAGCACACACAATAAGTTTGCTGAGCCGCACTCTGGAGATTTGGAGTTCAGCGGAGATGTGTCACTCGCTCTGCTGCAGCCTGTTGCTAATGGGTTTGTGATGTTCTGTGCCGCTCCATCCCGCCCCAGCTCTCACGAACTCTGTGAACCATGTAGTGCTTTGATGGATGGATGAAT
Organism: Engraulis encrasicolus; assembly: GCF_034702125.1. Taxonomy (NCBI): domain Eukaryota; kingdom Metazoa; phylum Chordata; class Actinopteri; order Clupeiformes; family Engraulidae; genus Engraulis; species Engraulis encrasicolus. The sequence continues at coordinate 36,117,517 of NC_085871.1, forward strand.
GGATGGATGGATGGGAGCGAGGGATGCGAGGAGCAGTGGCGGAACAACTGCACACGGGGCCCCAGGGCAAGATACTTATAGGGCCCCCTATACTTTATACTCCTTTTAAATCCATCTCTAACAATGATGTTTTTTTTCACATTTGTTAAGCACTTTGAATTGCATGCCTTGTATGATACAGTGCCATACAAATACAAATATTATTATTATTATTATTATTATTATTATTATTATTATTATTATTATTATTATTATTATTATTATTACAGCTTGCCAAGCTTACAATAGGGCCCCCACCACCAATACCGGAGGGCCCTGGGCCCAGGGGCAAGTGCACTGCTCGCCCTCCCTAATAGCTCCGCCCCTGTTGAGGAGGGAAAGTGGGTACAGAGGGATGTGGGAAGTGATGCTGAGGATGAAAAACAGGCATGCTGCTAAAGGTGCTACATCTTCAACAGGTGCTAAAAGCTGTTTTTCACTCCTTCTTCTTCCTCCTGACCTTTCTGATTGACTGGCGGAGAGACTTTTTTTGGGGAAAGGTACATATTTCGTAACGTAAACACTTATCCTGGGTGTATCCCACCTGTCTTGTGTTTTCAAATATTAATCTAAATACAATATAATACTACACACACAATATGATTTATTGCAACCTAGGTCAATTTTACTTCATGGATTCTTCCAGAGAAGCATGACTTTAGCTCTTTGTATAAAATGACATTGATGATGGACGATCCATTTATGCTACTGACTAGCATACTACTAACTTGTGGTGGGCCTGCCTCAGCAGATGGTATATTGTGTTAAGTGGCCGAAACACCCAATGTCACCCAGGTACACAGTTGACGATGTGTCCCGCTGCAAAAAGATGTGTAGAACGCAACGCACGGTGTTCTGTACGGCGCCTCCTCGCAGAATGCTGTTTTCGCGATTAAAATAAACTTTTCAGTGTGATGACAACCATCACACCTATTGTATAGCTCATTTGAAAGAGGAGGTTGTCGTCTTCAAAATAAGACCAACTAGAATTGCGGTGGTTAATGTATGGGTTGATTGATTAAATCAAATAGGTAACAGTATTCCGAACACATCTGACCAAATAAGTAACAGTACTCCGTACAACTTCATTACATTAAAACGGTGCACTACCAATGGTTTTCATGACCGATCTAATGTGTATGTGTTTGTGAAGTGCTAAACTAATTGTTATTCGTTCCATGAAGAGTTTAAGTGAATATAACACGGTAAAAATAACATAGCAACCGCGTATGGAAGTGCCGTTCTTGGCTGCAATGTAGCTTGTTGCAACAAGGTTGCAACAAGCTACTTCCGGCTAGCATGCATGTTGCTTTCAAAGTTATCTTTACCGTGTTGTAGTCATTCAAACTCTGTTTTGAAGGGATAGTTTGACAACAAACAAACACACCAACATTATAATTGCATGAAAACCATTGCTAATGCAGCATTTTAAGGTAAATCAGATGTACGGAATACTGTTACTTATTTGTTCAGGCCGACGGAAGCTAGCGGCTCATGGCTAACCGGCACTTGGCACAAATAATCAATCCATACATTAACCACAATGCTCCACTGTAAGTCGATGTGGTCTTATTTTGAAGACGACAACCTCCTCTTTCACATGAGCCATTCAATACGTGTGATGGTTGCCATCACACCGAATGGCATTGTTTTGATTGCGGAAACGCCATTCTGCGAGGTGGCGCTGTACGGATCACTGTGCGTTATTTCTAGCACTAGCACCCACCCGTCCTACAAATGGTGCAAAATATAGGGAGTTGTTCAGCATCCAGAAGGCTACAGGTTCAAGCCCCGCTCTGCCTGACCCCATCGATGTGTCCTTGTGCAAGATACTTAACCCCAAGTTGCTCCTGGAGGCAGGGTGGTATCCTGCGTGGCAGCCACTGCCACCAGTGTGTGAAGGTGAGTCTGAATGGGTGAATGTGAGGCATACAATGTAAAGCGCTTTGAGTGCTCGAATGAGTGGAAAGGAGCTATATAAATGCAGTCCGTTTATGATTTTACCTGCTATGAAACACTAAGTCAATTCAATGAGATATTAGGTCAGCATCCAAAGAAAATGTACAGTGTCTCAACACAACAAGATCCGTTCAGCTCCTCAGAGCCTCACCAGAATCTCAGGAGCTTTGACAAAAAACATTTAGCAGAACACCTCTGCTAAAACGCCAATGACACAACATGTACTTGCTGGTAGAAGAGCTCTTTTCCAAAATGAGATATATCCATTTTATAAAATGTTGGGAAATTTAAATTTTTGTATTGGGCATTCCGTTGAATTGCATAACAAAATGCATTTTATAGAGGTTTAAAAAGCATGTTTTCAAAGCATTTGAATGGCAAGAATTCACACATAGATGATAGGACTACTTATCAGTCAATTCCAATAAAAAAAGGCAAGAAGTCAAACATGGTGGATATAGCGTTTTGGAGAAGAGCTCTTCTATAATTTCCAAGACAATTTTGAATTTGGCATCATGACATTCTAGATCTGGGCTACATGCATGCTACATGCTCACTCAGTGCGGCCCATAGCTGAAACACAATCAAGACAAAAAATAATGAATAATGACCTGATTTTTTTAAACCACTACAACCAGTCTGATGTATTTTTATTGTTGGCTGGTAGAGAGCTGTCCTATTCCTTCCAGACAATGTTTGCAGTCAGCGAGCAACCAACCACACTTTGAACTCTGTGAGTTGCAATCACATCCGTGGTCATATTAGCCTTACTTACTTGTTGTGAAAATCTACTCATTCTTACGTCTAATTCACAATGTTAACTCATAAAACCACAGCGTTATAAATTTACTGTTACCAGAATGGCAATGACCGGGTCATGGTGCATTACTAAAGGCCCTAGAGTAATACTATGGTAATTAACCTTTCAATGACTATTACAGCGTGCCACTGATGGCACGGTGTGCATTATGGGGCTACCATTGCTGCAAATTGTCCCATGGTTGTTTTTCAGAGGTCATGTTGAAAATGTTGAGATAGCAATTAGTTCCTTGGTCATCTGATGGTGGCTATGAAAAAATGTGGCTGTCCGTCTCATGAAAGTTGCCCATCCCGGTTCTGGGGTCCGTATCTCGAAAGCGTCTTTGCTAACAACGGTAGCAACGTCCTTCGTAAGAGCGACTCAACTCTCTCTCGACAGCGACGCTCACCACTAAATCCAAGGGAATGGTGTTACGTCTTGAGACGGTCTTGAGACGGTCTTAAGACGGTTAGCAACGACAAGAATCGAGAAACGGACCCCTGGACCGTATCCAAAATAATGCCCACTATACTATATGTGTTTATGCCACCAAATGCAACTTCGATTTGGACAAGTGTCTGCCAAATAAACAAAATTGAATTGAATTGAATTGAATTGAATTATACCTGGTTCAAATACTGAAACGTCAAAAGACAAAATGGCTGCAGGTCACTGTAATAAGTCTGAAATAATGGGCCGTGTTTCATGGTCGGGAATGCTAGGGAATGCTTTGCTTCAAAGCTTTGGAACCAGCTTACAGATGGCGTAAAAAATGCACCCACTATTGATAGCTTTGAATGTAGACTCAAGACAAAGCTTTTCTCAGATGCTTTCCCCTAGCTTAAATTATATAATTACCATTCTTATTATTTTTATGTTTATGTTTATTTTTTATTTGATTATTATTATTATTATTATTACCTTATGTTTTATCTTAATGTTTTAAATGTTCTTTGACTCTAATTTATTTCCTTGCACCTGTGTATGAAATGCGCAATACAAATAAATTTGCCTTGCCTTGCCTTGCCTAGTGTGGGAGGAAGCAGCAGTGATGTTTTTTTTTAACATGGCATGGGGTTTAATCCAGGGCTGATGCCTCAGATTAGCTGCACGCCTGTCAGACAGCTGTGCTGGGACCAGCAGGGAGCGGTTGGCGGCAGTTGTGGTATGTTTGGTGGCATCCTCTCTCTCTATGTGTGTGTCTGTGTGTGGGGGGGGGGGGTATTTGTGTGTTTGTGTGGAGCGTTTCTTAGCAGTCATCTGTTTGGTGGCACCCTCTCTGTTTTTGTAAATATCTGTGTATGGAGAGACTGGAGCAGGCATGGCAAACCCTCTCTCTCTCTCTCTCTCTCTCTCTCTCTCTCTCTCTCTCTCTCTCTCTCTCTCTCTCTCTCTCTCTCTCTCTCTCTCTCTCTCTCTCTCTATCTCTCTCTCTCAAACTCACACAGACACACAGAAACCAATCTGCAAACACATGTGGGGCTTCCATGGCAAAGGAAAGTCCTGCATAACTGTGATATTCATCATCATGGAACATCCCAAGTACCAACTATAAATCCAGTGTAGCCTGACTTGCGGGACTATAACATGAAGTGTAATCTGGCACAGCACCATTGATGAAGCCAAAGCATTGTCTAGTAGAGTAAGATTCGTCAAACCTGTGCATTTCCTGGATCCATGTGATGTCATGTGAACGCCCCTTTAGGAGACCTTCAGTTAGAGGACCTTTGAAGGGGGAGCGCTGTGGTGCAGTGCACTAAGCCCCCCACATTTGGGCTTGCATGCCCACGGGGACCCCGATTCGAGTCCGGACGGGGTCATTTCCCGTTCCCACCCCATCTCTCTATCCCACTTGCTTCCTGTCACCATTTCAGACTGTCCTATCAAATAAAGGCATAATAGCTCCTACATTTAAAAAAAATAAATAAGAAGACCTTTGAAGACTTTAGGATGAGAATCGAGTTCCCTGGCAGCTGTTCTCTTGGCGCCCCCTTGGCGCACATCTCATGCAAGCCATCACCAAGTGCCACAGAAAGAGAAGAAGAAGAACGTCACCGTAGCCCCTTAATGCACGCCGTACTTCCTGTGGCACGCTGTAATAGACATTGAAAGTTAACTACTTTAGTACAACACTACTATGACAGTGCTCAGGGACTTTAGTAATACATTACAACGTGGTCATTGGCATTCTGGTAACAGCTCATTTATAATGCTTTGTCTTAAGGGGTTAAGAGACTGAACTTGAGCACAGCTCCTTTGCATTGGGTGTGCGGAGTTTGAATTATCTTACTCTACGAAGAAAATCTTTGACAAAGCTCTGAAACCAACAGTTGGTGATCAAACCAGTTCAAACTTTACATAGTAGACCAGCACAGGTGTGTAACCACAGCGCAAAGCCCTCCCTGATAACTCGCTACACATATTCAAAAAACATGTAAAGGAGTATATCTCAAATGGTGCACTTGTGCACTTAGGGCAGTATCTTTCAGTCCGCGCAGTCCACACCAGCCTGATCTCCAAAAATTCTGTGCTCCTGGACATGGATGTTAAGAACACAAAATCCGTGTCCAGGAGCACGGAATTTTGGCAAAATTCTGTGTTCCTGGACAATGTAACAATGCAATAATTATTTATCTGTAACAAATATTCTGGTTCAAAAAAGATAACCATGGCCACCAAACTCTTCATTGAACCACCAGACCCCAACGAAGGATCCATCTCAAAATATCAAACAGTATATTGCGACAGCGCTTCTCTCTCTCGCTTCTGTATAATAACTGGATGAGCGAATGTGCGTTCCTTCCAGGAGTCATGTGACGCCGTGACGTCACAAAACTGCGTTTAGTGAGAAGTGAATCTGCAAGACAATAACAACACAGGACATGGTGCCATGTTTCCTTTGGCTCGTCTTTGGTGGACAAAAATAAAATGGATTACTATAAAGTATCAAACTTGTTGGCCGTTGGGCCTACTTCAGGCGACTCTTGCATAGAGACAAGGAGTAGTATGGTGTTTAGTATTTTAAAAACCCTTTATTTTAACTGGGGTACATAACTAAAAACGCCAACCGGTTTCAACCTCACAGGGTCTTCATCAGGGCGTGACGAGAAAGAGTTCATTTGCGTGACCTTTTATCAGTTCACATGGTCACATGATGGTTCCGCTAGGGTACATGGATATTGTAATTTTCAGTGAAAGTATGAAAGCACATTGATATAAACACTGCAATAGAAAAGTATAATATAAAAGAATAGTTAAGTATAATAAAGCGTGGTATTGCGCATGGGCTACCTAGCGATTAAAGAGTAGCCTACTCAAATACATGCACATATTCAGACATATCAGGCATAAAAAGGAGGGTCATCCATACTTATGGTGGTCATTCAGTCATTACAAAAAAGGTCTAAAATCTATTTCCTCATTGAGGCCTGGGTAATTCATTGCATCCAAAGTATGAATCCAGAATGTTTCCTTTTGTAATAATGTTTTGAGGCGGTCACCCCCCCTAGGGGCCGTAGGGATGTGTTCCAGGGCTTCAACTTTTAGTGCCCTGGGATCATTGTTGTGCGCGCTCTGGAAATGTCTAGCCATCGGGTAGTCCTCATTGTTGGTGCGTATTGCGTACTTGTGTTCGGCTACCCTTTCCTTCAGGCGCCTCTTCGTGCGGCCAACGTAAAAACAATTGCAAGGGCAAGAGAGACGATATACTATATGCGTCGTGTTGCAGTTCACAAAGTGTTTGCATTTGTAAACGTGTTTAGTTTTGAAGTCAGTCCATTCCTTGTGTTGCATAATATTCGCGCAATGGTTGCATGAGGATTGTAAGCATTTAAAAGGTTTTTTCAGCCAAGTGTCATTCTTGCGCGCGGGGAGGTAGCTGCGTGTGAGCTTGTCCCGTAGGCTGGGAGCGCGCCTGTAGCAAAACGTCGGCATATTTCTAAAAGTGTCGTGCAGTGAAGGGTCGCTTCTTAAAATGTCCCAGTTTGATTTGATAATTTGTCTGATTTGTCTCGCTTGGGAGCTATGTTTAGTGACAAAGCAAATGGTGGGTTTTTTCTTCCTTCTGCTGGTGGGTTGGAGAAGGCTCTGGCGGTTGATGGAAGTGGCCTTTGCCTGAGCTGCGCGCACAACAGACTTTTTGTATGATCTGTCCCGGAAACGTTTTGCCATGGCATCGGATTGTTTTTCGAACTCTGTTTCTTCATCACAAATCCTCCTCAATCTTTGGAATTGTCCATATGGGATATTGTCTTTCAGGTGTTGGGGGTGGAACGACTGATAGTGTAGGATAGAATTACGGTCAGTAGGCTTCCTGAATAGTTTAGTGTGTAGTCGTTGATCTTGTCTATAGATAGTGAGATCTAAAAAGTTGATCTGTTCCTTAGAATAATCCAATGATAATTTTATATTTTTATTAGTATTGTTCAAGTATTTATGAAATTCTAAAAGATCTCTCTCACTTCCCTTAAACAAGATCATGACGTCATCAATAGAGTAGAGTAGAGTAGAGTAACTTTATTGATCCCCAGGGGGAAATTCAGGTATCCAGTAGCTTACATAAATACACAAATACACAAAAGCCCACATGGACATTTCAAGACAAAAATAAACACAGGAATAGTCATCAGGGTGGGGAAAATAAAATAAAATAATAGAGATAAATGTAGAAAAGGTAATTGTGCAAAAAGACATTCTGTGAGTTGGGATAGACCAAAGCAGAAAAAAACATACTCTGTCAGTTAAGGTAGACAACAAGTGTTGATGGATACATCTATGATATAGTATAGTATGTAGAAGTAGGCAGTGTACAGAGTATGATAGGGGTTGAACATTCTTACAATGTCACTGTAAAGTACAGGTAAGTGTTTTAGGCAAGCACACACACACACACACACACACACACACACACACACACACACACACACACACACACACACACACACACACACACACACACACACACACACACACACACACACACACACACACACACACACAAAGAGGTTCCCCAGTAACTGGGCCAGCTCCGACAGATCACAGTCTTTGCTTGTGGTAAGCAGGAAAAACAAGTATGTCCAGTGGTCAAGGGTCAAAAGTTCCTTAGTGCAGTTATTGGACAGCACACACACACACACACACACACACACACACACACACACACACACACACACACACACACACACACACACACACACACACACACCACACACACACACACACACACACACACACCAAGAGGTTTCCCGGGCTGGGCCAGCTCTGGCATCTCAGGCAGTCCAGTCCCCTATGATGATGTTCTTCTTAGTGTCCTTCTGTGTGTTGTTAAACAGCTGAATTGCCCATGGGACAAAGGACTTCCTTAGTCTGTCAGTCCTGCAGGTGAAAGCACGGAGTCTGTGGCTGAACAGACTCAGTTGGTTAGTGAAGGTGGCGTTAAGGGGGTGATGCTGATTGTCCATAATAGAGTCTAGTCTGCTCAGTGTTCTGCTCTCGGTTATTGAGGTGAGTGTCTCCAGTTTCCATGCCCACCACTGATCCCGCCTTCCTCACCAGTCTGTCAAGGCGTCCAGCATCTCTCTTCCTGATGCTTCCTCCCCAGCACGTCGCAGCAAAGAAGAGCACGCTGGCCATGACAGACTGGTAGAACATAAGCAGAAGTCGACTGCAGACATTGAAGGACCTCAGCCTTCTGAGGAAATAGAGCCTGCTTTGGCCTTTCCTGTAGAGTGCATCTGAGTTTGTGGACCAGTCCAGTTTATTGTCGAGGTGCACTCCTAGGTACTTGTAAGTGCTGACAGTCTCCACTTTCTCTCCCCCAATAGAGACAGGCACCAAGGGTGGGATGGAGCGCCTGAAATCAACTACCATTTCCTTGGTTTTGGTGGTGTTCAGGTGCAGCTGATTGTTTTGACACCATCCCACAAAGTCGTCAACCAGTCCCCTGTACTCCTCCTCCTGACCATCTCTGATACACCCCACAATTGCAGTGTCGTCTGAGAACTTCTGCATGTGGCATGTCGCAGAGTTGTAGCTGAAGTCTGTAGGAAGGAAGCAGAAGGAAGAAAAAACCCACCATTTGCTTTGTCACTAAACATAGCTCCCAAGCGAGACAAATCAGACAAATTATCAAATCAAACTGGGACATTTTAAGAAGCGACCCTTCACTGCACGACACGTTTAGAAATATGCCGACGTTTTGCTACAGGCGCGCTCCCAGCCTACGGGACAAGCTCACACGCAGCTACCTCCCCGCGCGCAAGAATGACACTTGGCTGAAAAAACCTGTTGGAACTTTTAAATGCTTACAATCCTCATGCAACCATTGCTCGAATATTATGCAACACAAGGAATGGACTGACTTCAAAACAAAACACGTTTACAAATGCAAACACTTTGTGAACTGCAACACCACGCACATAGTATATCGTCTCTCTTGCCCTTGCAATTGTTTTTACGTTGGCCGTACGAAGAGGCGCCTGAAGGAAAGGGTAGCCGAACACAAGTACGCAATACGCACCAACAATGAGGACTACCCGATGGCCAGACATTTCCAGAGCGCGCACAACAGTGATCCCAGGGCACTAAAAGTTGAAGCCCTGGAACACATCCCCACGGCCCCTAGGGGGGGTGACCGCCTCAAAACATTGTTACAAAAGGAAACATTCTGGATTCATACGTTGGATGCAATGAATTACCCAGGCCTCAATGAGGAAATAGATTTTAGACCTTTCTTGTAATGACTGAATGACCACTATAAGTATGGATGACCCTCCTTTTTATGCCTGATATGTCTGAATATGTGCATGTATTTGAGTAGGCTACTCCTTAATCGCTAGGTAGCCCATGCGCAATACCACGCTTTATTATACTTAACTATTCTTTAATACTATACTTTTCTATTGCAGTGTTTATATCAATGTGCTTTCATACTTTCACTGAAAATTACAATATCCATGTACCCTAGCGGAACCATCATGTGACCATGTGAACTGATAAAAGGTCACGCAAATTAACTCTTTCTCGTCACGCCCTGATGAAGACCCTGTGAGGTTGAAACCGGTTGGCGTTTTTAGTTATGTACCCCAGTTATAATAAAGGGTTTTTAAATCACTTAACACCATACTACTCCTTGTCTCTATGCAAGAGTCGCCTGAAGTAGGCCCAACGGCCAACAAGTTTGGAAGAATGGACTTTGTCGTTTAACTTCAAGAGCACCTGCATTGGAGTACACTGTCTAACAAAGAAGAGCGCTCAGCATCTCCCCCTTATAGCACTATGAAGTATCACTTTGGCGAACCATTTTGTGGTTGGAAGGCGGAAGCTGAGAGAGGTAGGTGCGCCACTTTTGAAAACTCCTATTGTGTCGTGCCTGTGCTACCTAATGGAACTGTGAACCACTAGATCGACTTGTATGGGTACACACACCACGGCCAAAGCGTTCAAAAGGGTTTTAATGCACGCTAGGAGCTTTAAAACAGGTCAAATACGTGCCCGACGGGCCAGGCTTTAACCGAAAACAGCGCAATTGAACAACTTTGCGCAGCAGGCATGAAAATTTCTCGCGGTTTTCCCTTTCATCCCTTTCCCTCGGTCCACCCAAGATGGGATATGAATCCAAACTGGCCGGAATTCTCCTTTAAGATCCGTGCCCAGGAGCACGGAATTTTTGGAGATTATGTTGCAGCCATGTTGTCCACACTGACAATTCAGTGTACTGAATGTTCATACTTTCCATCAATTCTACGCACTTACAATCTCAGTGCACTGACACAAGTGTGCCATTTCAGCAATAGACGGAAGGAGCATTGTCATTGAAGAATGCATTTTGGAATTTCTTACGGCCACTACACATTCCGATAGCATTGCGGAGCAATAACGGTTCCGACAATTTAGATTGCCCCTGTACACTGCCGGTGCACTTTATGCATCAAGCAAACATAGCAGCAGGTGGGTTCAGCAATGGAGCAACTCCGACGTAAATAGAACTCAAATGTAACTCAACAGCGGACGTCGGTCGACATTGGTGCCAACGTTCGGGGTTGTATTTTTAAAACAATGAAATTGAATGTTGCCAATGCTCTGCAATTTGTGTGAACCAATGTGCCACAGGCGCATTTGGTCTACCAGGGGCAGTGCTAGGCCAGCTCGCCAGGCAAAAATATTTTCTGGCACCAGACGGGTTCATCTAGTTTACCAAGCTAAGTGCCCTGTGCACTGCGGAGGACATTGCCACATCTGACTGCTTCGTTAGGGTGGGGAGGAGTAGACACTTTATTTATATTTAAGTAAAGGGGGCCAGGGCCCTAAACAGCGCACTGCGACAGTGACCACAGCTGCCAAGAAACGCAGATGGTGAAATCTCTTTATTTTTGGATGATTTTGACAAAATAACTTCATGAACATGTTTCGCATAGCCCATAGAGCAATTCTAACTGGCTCATGAAGAGGTTTAATATGTCCGCTTGAAGACGTTTGACGATGCTGTATATCACAGTCCCTACATGTTGAATGAGTAAGTGCAGTGTGTTATTCAAAGCGGGCAAGTTAGAGTGGATGTATAGCGTTAAAATACGGCAACGGAGATCACTCTGCATTTTTCAGCATCTCATTTCTGAAACATATCCAAAGAGTGAAGAAAATCATGTCTCCAGGTGCTGTGGTTTAAAAGTGGGATACTAAAAGACAGCACATCATATACATTTGAGGACATGCTTCAAATGAATAGCTAATGTGGAAGCCCGGAGTCAAACCCACTTCATGTGTATCATACAGTAACATTATTTCTGCAATTAGAGGAGCTGCAGTCATTGTACAGTAGCCTTGAAATTTAATCACCACTGTAGGCAATTACTGAAATGAAGCATAAACTGGATTTGTCATTAATGTGTAATGCCGATGTGTTTAATATATGCGTTACACGTGCTATAGCTCTCTCAGTATAGAGCCCTCCTAAGGCTAGGTTCCTCTCTAAGATGCTCAGTGGGGGGGTGGGAGGTGGGGGTGCTGGCACAGTTGGAGGCCCCTGTAACCTATACTTTGTTTGTCAGAGTGAAGGGAAATGGTGTGTGTGTGTGTGTGTGTGCGTGCCTGCCTGCCTGCCTGCCTGCCTGCCTGCATGCGTGTGTGCGTCTGTCTGTCTGTCTGTCTAGCTGCCTGTCTGTCTCTGACTCTCTGACTCTCTCTCTCTCTCTCTCTCTCTCTCTCTCTCTCTCTCTCTGTTTGTGTGTGTGTGTGTGTGTGTGTGTGTGTGTGTGTGTGTGTGTGTGTGTGTGTGTGTGTGTGTGTGTCTGTCTGTCTGTGTGTCTGTGTGTCTGTGCATAGTGTGTGTGAAATGATCCAGACTTCCTTTTCTGTTTGGCTGTGCAACAATCTGTTGCAATGAATCCATTTGCAGGTATATTTGTACGATACTGATGATGATGTTGAGATGTTTGAAGTTGAAATTCCCAGTCCCAGCAAGTCCGCAAACTATACAATGTTTTCCTTCAGCTCGCAATGACTCTTTCTCAGCTACTTTTTCACATTTGTCTTTCGATCTCTATTTCTCTCTCTCTCTCTCTCTCTCTCTCTCTCTCTCTCTCTCTCTCTCTCTCTCTCTCTCTCTCTCTCTCTCTCTCTCTCTCTCTCTCTCTCTCTCTCATACATATATTCACATATGTGAAATGTACATATTCACGTCACATAGTATGCAAAATACTGTGCAGATTGCTCATCAATCTCTCGTCTGCTTGCTTTTCACACTTCTGCACCAACTTCTCCAGATCTCACAATTCACTTCCTGCTGCCACTATGGTATGAAACGAATGCGCACAAAGACAAACATACACGCACGCACACATACGCACACACAAACACACATATACACACGTCTGTTTTCATTCATAATATGGCACAGGTTGTTCTTCCACACTCCACCATCCTCCTCCACCTGCTGCTGCTGCTGATTGCACGGCTTGTGTGAAAGCTGTCACCATGCAAACGACGGCCATGGCTGGATTGGCCATCTGGCATTGCGCGGGCATTTCCGGGTGGGCCCTGCACCCTCATGGGCCCCTATTTTCAGAAATGTAAAAAAAAAAAATGTTTTTTACATTTCTGAAAATGGGGGCCCACGAGGACTTTTTTTGCGTCAGTTCTGCACCACTAATTATGAGGGGCCCCATGAAGCCAAAAGTGCCCAGCCCTTTTCTTCCCCTTGTCCAGCCATGCAAACGACGGCTAGCCATTAGCGCCGACCAAACAGTGGAGCGATGCCCATCATCTGGGTTCCTTTCTTTCGCTCTCCTCTCTCATCCACCAAAAGCTGCTGCTCCCACGCTCCTCTCATCCAACACAATCATCCTCTATCCATCCATCACGTCGCCGTGGCACTGGAGTTGGAGGAAGGAGAGGGGGACCCACGCCATGTTAAACACCATCTTCTACACAACAGCCGGTTGGCATGGGGAGAGAGGGAGAGAGAGAGAGAGAGAGAGAGAGAGAGAGAGAGAGAGAGAGAGAGAGAGAGAGAGACAGAGAGAGAAAGAGAGAGAGATAGAGAGAGAGAGAGAGAATGAAAGAATGAGAGAGTGAGATAGGATGAAAGAGAGATATACAGTATACTGTATGTAGAGAGAGAGAGAGAGAGAGAGAGAGAGAGAGAGAGAAAGAAAGAGAGAGAGAAAGAAACAAGTGCCGGCTGTACAATCATCAGCTTTTCCACCTATTTGAGGGCCCTAGGAGAAGTAAAGACATGAGGCCCTCTTGTAATATTCTTGCTTGGGTTTTGCTATGATGGGCCTGACTGTTGGGGGCCCCTACAGAGACCAGCTTTGGTGGGACCCCTAGGCAATTTCCTCTACCTAT
>NC_085871.1:36136158-36151158 GCF_034702125.1 Engraulis encrasicolus
AGGCATGGAGTTGTACCTATATATTGCAGTTTACCAATACATCTTTTCACACTTCTTGCTTATGGAAGAGACTGTCTGTGTAGGTTATTAAAACTAGATGTGTGAGGAGAGAAAAGAACAAAATGTATGTGTGTGTGTGTGTGCAAGTGTGCGTGTGTGTGTGTGTGTGTGTGTGTGTGTGTGTGTGTGTGTGTGTGTGTGTGTGTGTGTGTGTGTGTGTGTGTGTGTGTGTGTGTGTGTGTGTGTGTGTGTGTGTGTGTGTGAGAGAGAGAGAGAGAGAGAGAGAGAGAGAGAGAGAGAGAGAAAATATGTGTGTGTGTATGTATGTATGTATGTATGTATGTATGTATGTATGTGTATTCATGTGTGTGTGTGTGTGTGTGTGTGTGTGTGTGTGTGTGTGTGTGTGTGTGTGTGTGTGTGCGCGTGTGTGTGTGTGTGCGTGTGTGTGTGCGTGTGTGCGCGTGCATGCGTGCGTGCGTGCGTGCGTGGCACACGCTGCATCAGTGGTGGACAGTAACGAAGTAAATGTAATTCGTTACTGTACTTAAGTAACATTTCCATACTTTACTCAAGTATTTTTATTTGGTAAGACTTTATACTTTTACTTCACTACATTTCAAAGCGAAATTTAGTACTTTCACTTCGTTACATTTACAGAAACACTCGTTCCTTACTCGTTCCTTTTTTATTTAAGGCCATACACGGCAGGTGAATTCATTAATTTGTAATGCCCTGGTCATGAAATCTGAGATTTCACGCTGGTGTGAAGAAAGTGAAACTGAATCCGATTGGCAGACTCGGAGATTCGTCATTGTGATTGGTTGTAATGTGTCACGTGACAACAAGCTCTACTGTTATTATTTTTAGAAGGGAAACAAGCAGAGCCAGACCACTGATATGTCCACTGTTGCGACTTGTGAGACGAATTGAAATAAGAAGAAACGGTACTTAGCCTACTAGTAACATGCGGAAAGCACAACAAAACAATAAAGCAGGCGACAATAACGTTGTTAGAGTGTTGCCTATTAATCTGCACGTCGTATTCGTTGTGTGAGGGGGGAGATCAGCTCGCAGGCTGCACTCGCCTGACACTAAGACGACATTTGTTAAATAGGTTTCGCGTTTGAACTGAATAATTGGCGAATTGATAATTATTTAATGTACTGCTTATTTGACTTACTGTGCTATATCTGTGTTGTGGCTTACAATAGAGTCACATGATTGCCGCTTTTGTAGCGTGTTGGTTTCTTGAGTCAAGTACACAGGATGCCTAAACATGCTGCTTATTCCAAACCATCCAGGCGCACAACTCCGTGATAGCCTTCTTTCCCCTCAATACATTGCAGTATTTTCTGAAGTAGTTGGGGATATAAATTACTTGTCTAATAGACTCCCCTGTTAACAAAAAAAATATTTGCTTCAACATTATGAAAAAAAAGGCTTGTGTAAAGGGTTTGTATAGGTCTACATGAGGATTGCCTTGGCCACCACATGTTGCAAAGTGAGGCTGCATGCAACATGTAGCCTATCCTTTCCCTAAAGTCAAGTCAATAGGCTACAGTGGATATAAAAAGCACTGACAATACCACCAAAGTGAGGTTGTAAAAAAACAACAGTAACAAAGTTTTAAAAAAAAGTGGACTTTGGCTAAATAGGCCTATTGGCCCAGTGATGTGCACGGGCACAAAAGGCTTTTTCATGACAGATAAGTGTTCCAATGAAGTTGTATCAAGTAGGCTATTGCAAATCATTGGCATCTTGCAAATAGAGACCATTAGGCTACAAGTATATGAAGATGTTCCTATCTTTAAAGGTAGCTTAGAATTGCAAGAGGTCTGTTTGTCCATACATAGGCCTAAGCCGACCTTAACATAACCAAACACTACATAATAATAATAATTATTATTATTATAATTATAATAACAATAATAATAATAAGAAGAATAGGTCTACCAAAACCATAATTATAACAAAAATTAGACATAAAGTACTTTATAGGCTACTCTAACTCCTTGCTGTCACAAATAAGTAGGCCTATACTGCACTGTAGGCCTACGGCTGGGAGGTATTGTAGTAGTTGTTCTAATAGGCATATAATACATTTCAACCTAATCATTCGTAATAATGGCCCTTTCATGTGTTCTTTTGGGCATGTTAGGGTCAGTATTAAATGTTTAGAGAGGTAAAAATGAACTTCTGATGCTATAACATCCATGGACTTACTCCACAGTGTTTCTGAGGCCTGTTATGGCCTAGTTCTAACATGTTGGTATAGCCTATGCAAATCAGAGGATAGTTAATTAGATATGACCAAACTAGGCCTACAACACTTAAATATTAAAATTGCACCAAAGGCTTCATTTTTAAGTTTTTACTTTTTACTTTTAATACTTAAGTATTTTTGACGGCAGATACTTTTGTACTTCTACTCAAGTAAAGAAGTGAGGTGAATACTTTTACTTTTACTTGAGTAGTTTTCAATGCAAGGTAACTGTACTTTTACTCAAGTACATAACTGGTGTACTTCGTCCACCACTGCGCTGCATGCACTTGGATGTGTGTACTTCTATATGTTTATGCGCCCACTTGTGTGCATGCGTGTGTGTGTGTGTGTGTGTGTGTGTGTGTGTGTGTGTGTGTGTGTGTGTGTGTGTGTGTGTGTGTGCAGCACGCATCAATGTGTGTGTAGCAGTGCAGAGTGCAGAGTGACAGCAGGGGGCCATACATCAGAGAGCAGGATGCATATGCGTCCCGTCTCCCTCTCCAATCTCCTGTCTCTACCTCCGCCGGCTCCACGCAGCACAGCAGGGGAGCAGCAGATGCACTCTGCAGCCATACCACACACTCAACACTTCCCTTCTTTAGGGAGAGAGGGAGGGGGGTAGAGAGAGAGAGAGAGAGAGGGAGAGATTGAGAGAGAGAGAGGGAAAGAGAGAGAGAGAGTGAGAGAGGGGGGGGAGAGAGATTGAGAGAGCGAGAGAGTGAGAGAGTGAGGGGGAGAGATTGAGAGAGAGGGGGGGAGATTGAGAGAGTGAGAGAGAAAGAGAGAGAGGGAGAGAGGGACATAGATTGAGAGATGGAGAGAGATTGAGAGAGGGAGAGAGAGAGAGGGAAAGAGAGAGAGATTGAGAGAGGGAGAGAGAGATTGAGAGAGAGAGATGGAGAGATTGAGAGAGAGATGGAGATTGAGAGATGGAGAGAGCGAGAGAGCGAGAGAGAGAGAGAGAGAGAGAGAGAGAGAGAGAGAGAGAGAGAGAGAGAGAGAGAGAGATTGAGAGAGTGAGAGAGAGATTGAGAGATAGATGGAGAGAGAGAGAGAGAGGGGGGGGGAAGAGAGAGAGATTGAGAGAGTGAGGGGGACAGATTGAGCGAGGGGGGGATTGAGAGAGTGAGAGAGAAAGAGAGGGAGAGAGGGAGATAGATTGAGAGATGGAGAGAGATTGAGAGAGGGAGAGAGAAAGAGGCAAAGAGAGAGGTTGAGAGAGGGAGAGAGATATTGAGAGAGGGAGAGAGAGAGAGAGAGAGAGGGAAAGAGAGTGAGATTGAGAGAGAGAGAGAGGGAGAGAGAGCTAAAGAGGGAGAGAGAGTGAAAGAGGGAGAGAGAGAGAGAGAGAGACAGAGAGAGAAAGGGAGAGAAAGGGAGAGAAAGGGAAAGAGAGACAGGGCGGGAGAGAGAGAGAGGGAGAGAGAGTGAAAGAGAGTGATGAAGAGTGTGGCAGGTGTCTGGCATCCATATTTCACGTTATCCTGCATCCTGTACTGTTGAAGATGTTGTGGATGTGTGGGGTATACCGGTAGGTAAACTGTTAATGAAAGGAGGAAGATGTGTGTGCATTTTCACATTCTGTTGAAGGTTAAGATTGTGCACATCCCAGGAAAAGGTGCAGGACAAAGGCTGACTGTAGTTTGAAAGTGAGAGGTCCGCACACTTAAAATCCTTTTTGTTTTCTTTTATTATTTCATGGCTGGATTACGTTTCGACTTCACAGTCTTCATCAGATTCTCTACAAACACAGTCTGAGTGGTGATTAGAACATGCCTGGCACCCAAGGGTGTCAAATATATAAGGCCTATACTGTACCTAGGCTCATAGATAGGCTCATACACACACTCAAACACTCAAAATGCTCAAAACACGTAGTATTTGAGGAAAGTCACGTCTTTGAGGAAAAGTCACAAAACACAAAACAAAGGCAGAGAAAGTTAAAATGTTTAAATGGGCATATATTTACATTTTGCTCAGCTATCTGTCATCCATGTATCCACATATCCACACATCCACAGATCCATCCATCCATCCATCCATCCATCCATCCATCCATCCATCCATCCATCCATCCATCCATCCATCCATCCATCCATCCATCCATACATCCATACATCCATGCATACATATACATACATGGTATGCATACATACATAGACTACATACTTTACGCAGTACTATACATACTCATGCTTGCATATCCAGTAAATATGCATACATCTCCACACTGTGATATACACTACAAAGGGTTTTGTACCGTAATGCACGCTGTAATTGTCATTGAAAGGTCATTACCATAGTACTACTCTAATATGACAACACAGGGCCTTAAAGGATAACTTCTGTGAATTTTGACATGCAGGTGTAATGCTCACCTTACCCTGGACTTTTTTCAGCATTTTCAGAGATCCTGGTCATTGTAATGGGGACAGGCGTTTGTTTACATTTTTAAAAAGCATCTTGATTTATCCAATAACATCCAAAAGGTTATATGCAACATCAGCAGACATCTAGCAAAAAGCGATACCTTTTGGGATAATATTTGGAGTAGGCCTATGTTAAGATTTTTGAAAATGTAAACAAAGGCTGCCCCCATTAGAATAGCTCATATCTCTGAAAGGGCTGAGCCAAAAAATGCAGCATCACCAGGTACTGACAAGTCAAGAGTAGCATGAGCAATACAACAGCATATTGAAATTGGCAGAAGTTATCTTTTAAGTACTACTTGGTCATTGCCATTCTGGTAACAACAAATGTATAACACTGTGTTTTAACAGATTAAAAAGTGTTTTATTAATTTGTAAACAAGGCATCATTTATTATTTGATAACACTATATATACTACTGATACACTGTAGCAGTACTGATAGTAATGGTGTGTGGTTCACTCCATTCCATTCAGAGCAAATAACAGGAAGCCACTGAATGTGCTGTGATTGTTCCCGTTGTCGTACACCCTGTAGCCTGCTGGGAGTTTCATGCTCACTTCGTCGCCCACCTTCAGCTGCAGAGTCACCCCGCTGGACAGATAGGTGGCCTGCCCGTCATCGCCATACTCGTTCAGGAACATGACCTGGTGACCGTTCTTGAACATCTGGATGACCATCATGCGCGAGGCCAGGTGATCCACCACGGTGAACCTGAAGTAGTAGACCCCGCTGACCGGCGCGGTGAAGATGCCCGACCTGCTGCTGTAGGCCTGGCCGACGTTGGTGATGATCCGGCTGAAGACCAGGTTCAGGTCGGTGTTGATGGCCGCGGTGGTGCCGGAGTCGGTCAGAGCGGCGGAGAAAGCCACCTTGGGCGTTGTCAGTTTGGTCTCAAGAGTTTCCACTTTTGTTTCGGTGGCGGCCAGTCTGGCCTTTAGAGATTTCAGATCCTTTTCGTGCACTGCCCTGTCCATCTTAAGACTGTCTGGAGTGGCCTCAATGTCCGACAAATTTGTCTCAAGAGCACCACTGTCCTTGGTCAAGTTCGCCTCTTCAGTTCTTGGCGTGGTCGTGTCTGTCTGTTCAGCTGTCTGCGCTGCTGTAATTTCCAGCTTTAGATTCTTTAGTTCAGCTGCACTAGCAGACAGTCTGGTCTTGACCAATGTCATTTCTGTCTGTTGTGCTGCATTCTCCATTTCCAGACCCTCCACTTTTGTCTTCATTGCTGCTTTGGTGCTCTCAAGGTCGTTCTGGGTTATCCTTAACTGCACTCGCAGTTCCAGCACCATGTCTCTGAGCTCCTGGATCTCAGAAGAGATGTCCAGCAGAGAGGAGAGTTCAGCACTAGCAGGAGCCCCAGGGCCCTGGCTCCCTGCCTGGACGTCGGTCCAAGTCTGAGCTCCACACGTACAGAAAAGCAGCCACGGCAGTATGATGGCAGTCCTCATCCTTATAAGTCACTGTGGGGGAAATAAAATGATAATCATATATTTTTTCTTTTTTTATCTTTTGTTATAAGAATGCCTGTGGCAATAGCACATAATATACTTAATTTTATACAAAACCGAAATGTAAATATATCAAGACTGAATAAAAATAAAAAAGGATACAAAAAAAGAAAAGTCAGAGTTTTTGAACCACCTGAGAGGTATTGTTTTTAACAATGCAAATAAAAATGAGAGAAATAAGATACAGTAACTGAAATTATGCCTTTGAGAAAAGTACCGAAGAACAAAACAAATCAACCATTAGTCACCATTCGGGGAGGAAAGGCACAGACATGGGAAGAAAAGCAAACGCACACGTTCGAAAAAACAACCACACATATATATTCACAAACACATACATGCACAGACACTGTCTGTCTGTCTGTCTGTCTGTCTGTCTGTCTGTCTGTCTGTCTGTCTGTCTGTCTGTCTGTCTGTCTTTCTGTCTGTCTGTCTGTCTGTCTGTCTGTCTGTCTGTCTGTCTGTCTCTCTCTCTCTCTCTCTCTCTCTCTCTCTCTCTCTCCATCCATGGCTGAAGAGCAAGGCACCTAACCCCACACGGCTCCGGGGACTGTAACCAATACCCTGTAATATCTGCAAGTCTTTGGATAAAAGCGTCAGCTAAGGTGTAATAAAATGAAAATTTGAAAATTAATTGAGGAAAAAAACCCTCTAATTCACATTATAAACGTGTTGAATATAACACTGATCTTACCTTCAAGACCTTTTTCTTCCAGCTGTAGCAGTAGTGTCAGCAGTGAGTGGGTGTGGCAGTAGGGTCAGCTACTTTGAGTGTCTGTGTGCACTCTATTTTTGTGTAAGGATTATGTAAGGACATGTCTGGGGTTACCATATGCCAAAGGAACATATACAGTATCAAATGTACTGCGTTCTACGTGTGTGTCAGGACAGGATGTCACTTGTGCTCTAGCCTATGCACGGCTCATGGTCCCTCCCGGGTTGTGTTTCTCGAAAGCATAGTTTGCTTGCCAGCTAGCTACTTGGATAGCTGCCAATGGGACGCAACCAGAAAAGTAGCTAACGTAGTTAGCAACTAGCTTTCGAGAAATGTTAATGAACCCCCAGAACCTCAGGATCACATACAGAATGGGTTACTCCTAAAGAGACTACTGTACACCCAGCACAGACATGGCCGTAACTACCATNTGAGGACACAGAGGTCATGTCCTCGGTGTAAATGTCTATCTATGATGAAAATGAATATATGATCAACAATGATAAATATAGTCTGTATACGACACCCCCACTTATCCTCAAGGCAGTGATGAATGAAAAAGTAACTTAAGAGTTTGACTGAAGTATTTGAAGCATTCTAAATGTACAGTAGGCCTACAGTACAGCACACAGTATTTGATCTCAGTATTGAAAATGTCTGGTTACGGCCCTGAGCACAGGGATGACCAGAGGCTTTTACATACTTTCATTTTTTTTTAACTGTGGTGCATTAATATGACTACACAGTAAATAATGGGGTGGTCAACACATCCAGATGGAATATTTGCAATACTATGGAGAGCTGAATTACTCCAACATTGAGTCAAAAAGTCAATGTAAAATTCTGCAGGTGGTCAGCAGAACAGCAAGATTATTAACACATTCCAGTGGTAATATTTACATATTGAGTGCAATTAACACTGACCAAAGAGTAATAATAAGTGGGACCAAATGTTTTGAGTGGGACCAAATGTTATCTGAAATGTGGCTGATTTCAAATCTTTAAAGGGACACTGTGTGAGATTTAAAGTGCAATTTTGTGCAACTGTGTGAGATTTTTTGTTGTTTATTTCCAGAATTCATGCTGTCCATTCATTAATGCTACCTTTTTCATGAATACCCACCACCACCATCAAATTTTAAGTATTCATTATGACTGGAAAAATTGCACTTTTCATACAGTGAAAAGGTGGATCTTCTCCATGGTCTGCCATTTTGATTTTCCAAAAATAGCCATTTTTAGCTGCAAAAATTATTGTACTTGGACCATACTAGAAAATATTTGTTTATTACTTAGTGAACTTTACATTACATTACATTACATTGCATTTGGCAGACGCTTTATAACCAAAGCGACTTTCAAAAGAGGACATAATCAAGCCAACATCACAAGCAAATACAAAGTGCACAGGAGATATACAGAACAACAAGTGCAGTTGCAAAGAGGGTTATTTTTTTTTTTTATTTTTTTTTTTATTATTTTTTTATCATAAAGAGTAAATAACGAGTACACACACACACAAACACACACACACACAAACTAAACTAAACTAAACATCATGTCAGGAGTCTGCCCTGGGGCAAGGCCAGTTCAAGCATTAGTCTAGTAGATTCTCTCGAAAGAGGAATGTCTTTAGTTGTTTCTTGAAGGCTGCAAGAGATGTGCTTAGTCTTGCTGCCTCTGGGAGACTGTTCCACCACTTGGGTACCACAACGGAGAACAATCTTGACTGGAAGTACCTAGAGCGACTGGATGGCAGAGCCAGGCGGCTTGTGCTGGATGAGCGCAGTTCTCTTCCAGTAACATAAGGCGTTAGTAGGTCCTTCAGATAAGCTGGGGCCGTTCCTGTGATGGTTTTGTAGGCAAGGGTCTTTCATCTAAAGATCAAATTAGGCAATAGGCAGCCCAGTTTCAATGAGCAGCATATTTGCAGTACCTCTTTTGACCATTTCCTGCACAGTGTACCTTTAATAGTTATATTAACGCTGGTTTTTTCACTGTGTAATGTTTCCGTGCTATGTCTCCAGCAGAGACACACGGTCAGTTGCATGAAAGGTCAGCTGCATGAATGCTGAACGAGAGGATTGTGCACATCCCAGGAAAAGGTGCAGGACGAACTTTTCAAAGTGAGAAGTATGCACACTTAAAATCCTTTTTGTTGTCTTTTATTATTCCATGGCTGGATTACGTTTCGACTTCAACAGTCTTCATGAGATCTGTCGGTCATTCTGTCAGTCATAAATCACGTGTTTGCACGCAGTGGTGTAGTCTACTTTTTTGTGGTGGGTATACTGTATATTTGAGCATTTTTTGAAGTGGGTATACTGTATACATTTGTGCTATTCTAAATAATGGATCACTCAATTTTAAGTGCGTATACTGAAATCCCTGAAAATTTGAAGTGGGTATACTCCGTATACCTGCGTTCAACTACACCACTGTTTGCACATGACAAGTCTGTTGACTATGTTCGCAGGACCTATTTGTGCTTGTCAGTTGTCAGTGTCATGTGAAATCAAAAACCTGCCAGGCATCAGCTTGGACGGGTGGAACAAGTGGACAGGTGTTCATGTTTCACCACATCACTGTATGTGTAATTTTAGTTGTGGCGTGTTCCTGCTGTGTCTTGCACAAGTAAACAAGTGTAAGGACACAAGTATGCACGCAAGCACGAATTGCGCGTACGCAGGCACGCAGGCATGTACGTGCGCGTGCACACGCACACACACACACACAGACACACACACACACACACACACACACACACACACACACACACACACACACACAGACACACACACACACACACACACACACACACACACACACACACACACACACACACACACACACACACACACACACACACACACACACACACACACACACACACACACACAGGGGCCAGGCCCATTATATTGGGTAGTTCTGTCTAGATGAAAGTGTTGCATTGTGATATGCGAATGCGAATACACCCTTTCTAATTTTGAAAGCGTTGCAGCAGGGGGTGCTAGATAGAGAGATATACAAGGTAGACAGACTGAAAATTAAAAGTACACCTACGTTTAAGCATCATTGCGCTGAGTGAAATGTGCCTATCGATATTCAGTCTAAGAAGGAGTGACGAGGAAAACAAAGAAGCATGCAATAACTTATTGTGGCAAAAAAGTTATCATGCTTGTAAAAACGTATTGTACGATATATTGACTTATTGAATATTGTGTCAGCCCTACATACATACTGTATACCCAAATGGACACACGTAAAAACATCTACCCAGCACAAGAACAATAAAGGTACAGCACAGTCACATTGCAGTCCCACAGGAACCCGATAACTTTTTTGGGACTTGGGTTTAAAAATCGTGATGGACAACAAAAATCAGAAGTCTCCTCATGCCCTTCTCACTTTAGTCTTCGACTCTGCTGTTTTTTTGGGAGGAATATGAGTGGCTCTCCTCTCCTCTCCTCTCCTCTCCTCTCCTCTCCTCTCCTCTCCTCTCCTCTCCTCTCCTCTCCTCTCCTCGTGCATATTGTTTGATCTGACATTTGCTGTCAAGTGAAAACGTTTGACAGTCTGCCTCCCTTTTTCCTTCAAAAATACATCAATCAAGGCTTGTCATGTGGCAAAGACATCCCAGGTCTTGTCAGTGGGGTGATACTTAAAAATGATTGATCTAGCGAGCTAACCCCATTGATTTCCTCATGGGTGTAGAGAAAGAGAGACAGGGGAAAAAAAAACATAACAAATGATACGGCTTTGAAAAATGGCCATGTTCTCCTAACAGCAATTTAAATGAACCATTAATAATTTGTGAGACCTCGATTGCACCGAGTTGCATTTGCGGCCATTAATACAAGGGTGTTCAATAAACATACATACAGCGTATTCTCAATGGGCTGCAGAAGGGCAGTTATTAGAATGTATACACTCTCAATCAGGCCGGCCATCTATCATGTGGTCCACCTCTCCCTCCTCCCTCCTCCCTCCTCCTCCCTCTCATCCTCCTGTTCCCCTCAGTCACTGGGGTGGACGGACATAAAACACACACAAACGCACACATGAACGCACGTCGCGCGAACGCACACACGCACGCACACACGCACACACGCACACATACACACACACACACACACACACGCACGCACACACGCACACACGCACACACACACAGCTCTACTGTTTACTCTCTCTCTTTCTCTAACACACACACACACACACACACACACACACACACACACACACACACACACACACACACACACACACACACACACACACACACACACACACACACACACACACACACACACACACACACACACACACACACACACGCGCACACACACTCACACAGAGTGAAATAGAGAGCTCTGGAGAGCTTGAGATTGAACGTGAGAAAGAGTCATGGGACATGATAAAGCTATTGACAGTGACAAAGCATATGCTGGACATCAGCATCACCACAGCACAGCAAGGGTTGACACACACACACACACATACACACACACACACACACACACACACACACACACACACACACACACACACACACACACACACACACACACCACACACACACACACACACACACACACACACACACACACACACACACACACACACACACACACTCTCTCTCTCTCTCTCTCTCTCTCTCTCTCTCTCTCTCTCTCCCTCTCTCTCTCAAGCCCCTCTCATATTCCCCTCTGCTTTTCTATTATGTTACGATGAGCTCAGTCAACCGTCTATATGGATGGAAGAATAAACGTCAATTTTAAATATGATTGATAGTTTTCAAAAATGAATGATTGGACTGAATGAGTGTATAGGCTGTTTTTAATGATAATATTGTTTTATTGTTATTGCTGCTATTGTATTGTTTTAAAAGCCCTTCTAGGGACGGGCATTGGAAATTAGCTTTTGGCTATAAATGCTACAATGCTTGCTGTTTGGTTGTTATGCAACCTACATGTTATGTATCTGTCCCTATCAAATAAACTAAACTAAACTAAACTATATTGAAAATGAGCCAATGGACCACCCTGTCAAAATTGAGGGTCGATCTTTAACTAAAAAACAAACAAACAATCAAACAAACAATGTTAAAATGATTATTATTTATTACTTCTTCACTTACTGTTGGCCCATCACTGTTACTTGTCCTGTCTTGCACTTTGATGTCAGTCTGTAAATGTCAGCCCTGTGTATGTCTATGTCCTTACACGGTATAGAGAGAGAAACCTAATTTAATTTTCCTTGTGTGACCTGTACATATGAAGAAAGTGACAATAAAGCTGACTTGATTTGACTTGACTTGACTTGCCTTGAGACAATCAAACAACAGCATCAACCCCTAGGGAGTGGCGGCCCACACAGAAAATGCCCTATATGCCAGACTACCACTTCCAGCCCTGAATCTCCCAATCTCAAGCCAGGCGCCATGATAGACAGGCCCATAGCCAGCCTTGTGGTTGGGGGGGATCTTTTCCCCCCGAAAGTGGACTTCATTTGACTCCCTATTCCAATGTCCACAAATACACGAGCACACTTCAAATATTTCAATTTAGACATATTTTATTCATTATGAGTTTGCTGTGAGTCTGTTGCAGTCCTTAATTGTTTGTCTGTTGCTCCCCATTCTTAACATAAATGGACCTGAATTGCTTCAAATTACTGCTATCTCACAGTTATGTTCATTGCTGGCCCAGTGTTGAGGGGTACGAGTGGGGGTGGGGGACGGGAGGGGGGGTTCGAACGAACCCCTCGAACCCCCCCCCTGGCTACGGGCCATGAGAGATGGCCTGGTCAAGTGGCGGTGGCAGCAGCCAGTAGCATGGTGATATACACCTAGCCACACGTAGGTGCCATGTTAGCATGCTAATTGCCGATGGGAGAACAAGACTTGCAAGGCCAGAAGGTGAGTGTTTGTAGTGTAGTGTGTGTGTGTGTGTGTGTTTGCGTGTGTGTGTGTGTGTGTGTGTGTGTGTGTGTGTGTGTGTGTGTGTGTGTGTGTGTGTGTGTGTGTGTGTGTGTGTGTGTGTGTGTGTATCTGTGTGAGTGCGTCTGCGTGCGTGTGTGTGTGTGTGTCTGTGTTTGTGCGTGCGTGCGTGCTTGCGTGCATGTGTGCATGTGTGTGTCTGTCTGTGTCTGTGTGAGTGCATGCATGGATATATGTGATCATAGGACCATCAGAAGGATACAAAGCAGACAGAGGAGACAAGTGGAGTGGGGGGGGGGGTGCTTAGCAGAATGCTTGGAAGTGAAGTGTGGTTGACTTAGGAGCTCTTGGGAGGGGTGGGCTGCACTTGCCCCCAATGGGATCCACTCCGGTAATGGACGCGTACTGTAGGTGGGGTGTGTGGAAAAAGCAGGCCTGTCACAATCAGGCAGGCAAACTAGGCAATTGCCTAGGGCCCCCATGTCAAAAGGGGGCCCCATGGTAAGGGCTTGTTATGGACTTGTATTCAAATGATAGCAATGACAACTTAGTGAGTGAGCCGAAACCTCCCCAAATTCAATGACCAAAAAATGCAATGATGCTGTCATCCAAATCTCCCTCTCTCTGTCTCGAGGGGAACGGTTAATGACTAAAATTGGAGGGCACAGGATGTATACAGTACAGCCTGGATACAGTATGATAAGCATGCATTTTATAGCAATGGAAAAGGTTAATGGATGAAGGACACAGAATGTCTTTAGATACAGTATGACATGTATTTAAGCATTACACAAGGTTGGTGGATGATTGGTGAAATAAAAAATATGGATTGTCCTTGAGAGGAGCCTTGAAGAAAAGAGACTACGGCAGTCCCAGTCCCAGGGGAAAGTTTTTCTGTCTTTGGCCGTTTTTTTCCCCTTTTCTCTTTTTTCCATTTTTCATCGTTCTATTTGGCGTTCAGAATAGGGTTTAATCCCGGGAACCGGGATTCTTGGGAAATGCGCTCCGAACAATTTCCCGTTTCCCGGGAACGTGCAGACCATGTAAAGTCACAATATTTCTTGTAGGAGACACTTTCTGATTAAAAAAGAAATGTATGTCCTGATATTCAGCAAAGTCCACAGCAATATCGGCTACCTTTTGTTGTGTTGGCCCATTGTCTTTGAGGAAAGGCAAGAAAGAAACAAAAAAAAACAGCAACGAGGTCTTTAATTATTGTCTTTTCAGGTGGACGGTGTGTGTGTGTGTGTGACTCATGGATCGCCAATAATGTGATTTATGGCAAAGTCACCGACAGTGTGGCAGCTTGCCCAGAGTCCTTTAAATCCCCATTATTGACGTGTTTACGATGACCTAGAGTAAGTCCTTTTCCACTGGGGCCCTCCCCGACTCCATTGATTTTATCGGCATGTTTACGATGAGGCCCTGGACCCCTTGGCATCTGTGGGGGCCCCTGGGAGGCGTGTGATGTTCGACGTCGGGCCCCCAGACAGAAACAAACACAGACGTGGCTGTCCAAATACATCTGCTCATTGCTCTGTTGGTCTCTGTGTGTGTGTGTGTGTGTGTGTGTGTGTGTGTGTGTGTGTGTGTGTGTGTGTGTGTGTGTGTGTGTGTGTGTGCGTGCGTGCGTGCGTGCTTGCGTGCCTGTGTGTGTGTGTGTGTGTGTGTGTGTGTGGGCGCGTACGTGCGTGTGTGTGTGTGTGTGTGTGTGTGTGTGTGTGTGTGTGTGTGTGTGTGTGTGTGTGTGTGTGTCAGTATGGAGTGGCTTTGCGCATGCAGCAGACGGCTTGGGGTCAAGTGTAGGAGTGCATTTCAGTATTGTGCATTTCAAAGTCCAAATATGTAGCCATTGATTTGATGATTTATGTTTGTTATTTACTGGTTACTTGATAGGGGACATAGCTATATCAACACAAAGCAATCAATACGTGACCACTTTCATTTTTGATCATTTTGCTTGAACCAATATGTTATCTCAGCAATGTAAGATTAGATGCTAAATGCGGTATGAGTGTATCGGTTGTTGTATTTGTGTATGTGTTTTGTGTTGTGCTGATATCAATTGTGATATCAGTGATATCAATTGTTCCCTTTTATCTTCATTTCATAAAGGGAATAGCTACGTATCTTGTCTT
>NC_085871.1:36161158-36168658 GCF_034702125.1 Engraulis encrasicolus
TCAGACATGACCCTGTGCAGTGTGGGCACTCCATGGCAGTCAGGCCCATCCCTCTCCCCTCTGCCACTACTGAGTCATGTCCAGAGCCGGCACGCCCAATACGCTCACTCAGCGTAAGGCCTCGTGCGACCCGTTACGTCACTGACGTTGACAGTTTATAAAAATAAAAAAAAACCCGAACTGATTTCATTGTTTATTATTGATTCTGTCACACAAAACGTGAAACGTCCAACATGAAACGACATTTTCCCTGCGGAAAAGACTAAAAGAAAAAGAAAATTCATGACAATGAGCGACGAGAACAGCAGTCAGGTAGGCAACGTAACTCTGTTGTTATGGTTATGCTTCCACTCATTGTGATCCTTCTTCTGTGGCTAATTTCGTATGGAGCAGAAGTGTCAATTGGCTTTTGTATTGCACAACAATGCCGGGTTAAAAAGTGCCCAGGTCTTCGATACAGTCACATGTTGTAAAAAGGGGGATTAACGTTTTACTGTTGTTTTAAAAGGTAGAAGTTGTTGAGAAACACAAGCTGAGTAGCGTTTCGTTTAGCTTGTGCAATAGTTCAACCAGAGAGAATAGAGAGAGAGAGAGGTTCCATTGGCCCATTGTTTCCGGGTTCTATTATTGCAAGGGGGAGGGGGGGAAATCCCCCTTTAGGCAGACCTAAGGACTGTTCTATTCAATGCTAGGAGCATTATGACACGCCCTTTTAGGCAGACCGGAACCTGGTCACGTTAGGTGCCCATAGAAACCTATTATGTTGGCATATCTCTATATACTTAAAGAATCTCTGGTTCAACTGAATCAACAGGTAGCCTAGGCTAGAGAGAATGTGAGAGGAAAGGGTGGTGTTGTCAACGTTTTACTGTTGTTTCGAAAGTTGTACTAGTTGAATCATAATCTGACGAGCCGTTCGATTAGCCGATGAAACGTCAGTGCAGTCGAAGCAACGAAGGAGGGAGTGTGATAGAGAAGCGGTGCCCTTTCTGTGTGTGTGTGGTGTGTGTGTGAGAGTTTGCGCGCGCGCTATTGTATGCGTGGCTGCCTCTCGATTGTTTAGAAACAAATATCAACATACGCAGACATTGATTTTGGTTTTGACAGGCGCTTAAGATTTTTGATAAGACGTCCGTGCAGTCTAAGCAATGGAGGTGAGAGAGAGAAGGAGTGCCGTGCGTGTGTGTGTGTGTGTGGGTGATAACAATAGCAAGGGGGTGCGGCTTGCTTGGATAGACTAATAAATCCAGACCTTTGGTGAATGACTGAAACTTGTGACGAAGGTGAATCCCAATAAATAGTGAACACAACATTATATTCACAATAATGTGTGATAACATTCATAATAACACATGTTATATGGAATGGGGTGGCGCTTTATGGGGGCCCCTTGGCATATTTTTGCCTAGGGCCCCATGGAGGTCAGAACCGGCTCTGGTCATGTCTGTAGTGTCAGGACCATCCTATATGGATGTGTGTGTGTGTGTGTGTGTGTGTGTGTGTGTGTGTGTGTGTGTGTGTGTGTGTGTGTGTGTGTGTGTGTGTGTGTGTGTGCGCGCATGTGTGTGTGTGTGTGTGTGTGTGCGTGTGTGTGTGCGCGCATGTGTGTGTGTGTGTGTGCACGCACGTGTGTGCGCATGTGTGTGTGTGTCTGTTTGTATGTCTGTCTGTCTGTCTGTTTTTCTGTCTGTCTGTCTGTCTGTGTTTTTCTGTGCGGGCATATGTGTGTTAGGTCCCGCAATGTGAGAATGGAATGGAGAGGTAATGTAGCGAAGGGGAGTCTGCGCGTGCGGGCGTGCCTGCGTGCCTGCGTGCGTGCGTGCGTGCCAGCATGTGCAGGTCCCACAATGAGAGAGGAGTCGAATTGCCCTGCTGGGCCTGCTGGTTTAGAATTGGCGTGCTGCACATATGCAATATGACTGACAACCAATGCTGGGAAAGTTTACTCATGCATGCAAAGGGTGAATGTGAGCATAAAACCCGGCTTGGTACAGATTTATGCGGTGTTGGTGCCATTTGGTCCTTGATTTTGTCAGCAGCCAGTGCACTCTGGCGCTGCAATTCATACAATTTTAGTGCGTCACGTTACCTCCCGAGTAACGGCAACGGAGTTACAGTCATGGATAAAGTAATTAAGTAATTATTCGTTACTCAAAATGAGGCTCCGTTAGTAACGCCGTTATACTCTAACTCTGTTACTCCCAGCACTGCTGACAACAAATGGGCACCATGACGAAATGTATGGAAAAAAAACTGCATCCAAGCAGAATACTTACATGACTCGAGTTGAAACCTTGAAAATGTGCTTAAGGATAGACCTCCTGTCCCTTCAGATGAGCTCTCTGACTAGAATAAGCTGTCACAAGGGCAGGAACAGAACTATAGACAGAGAGAGGGAGAGAGAGAGAGAGAGAGAGAGAGAGAGAGAGAGAGAGAGAGAGACAGAGAGAGACAGAGAGAGAGAGAGAGAGAGAGAGAGAGAGAGAGAGAGAGACAGAGAGAGACAGAGAGAGAGAGGGAGAGAAAGAGAGAGAGAGAGAGAGAGAGAGAGAGAGAGAGAGAGAGAGAGAGAGAGAGAGAGAGAGAGAGAGAGAGAGAGAGAGAGAGAGAGAGAGAGTGTCTGTCTCCAAAGACCAGGAACATATGACACTACCATCCTACTTAATATTCATGGCAATTTCTTCTCAGTCAGGCTTAATCCTATATTAAAAAGAATATAACAACTCCCCAGAAGCTTTTGTACAAAGCTGTGTAACTCACTGTGTGAGTGTGTGTGTGTGTGTTTACGTAAGTGCATGTGTGTGCAAGTGCGTGCGTGTGTACGTGCGTGTGTGTGTGTGCATGAGTGCGTCCATGCATAAATGCATGTGTGTGTGTGCATGTGTGTATGCATGCACATACTGCAACACCTGCTGCATAAAAAAAATGTGTTGGTAAGTTCTTTTTGATAAGACCCTGTTGACACAGACTGTAGTGTGTCCGAAATCCACCTCCTCCCCCACCAGGTGATGTCCATGGGTGTGGTAGCGGCATCGTAGGAGAACTGGTGGAACTGACAGGGTGTTGGGGATGGTGTTAGGATGGTGGTGTGTGTGTGTTGTGTTGTGTTGGCACAGGGGGCGTGGGGTGGTAGGGGGTGGTGGTCTTACTACATTTGTACCAGAGGCGATTCCTCTTTGAGTACAAGGGAGGCGCCGCCTCCTGTCCAAAATCACGGAGAATAGTATGTAAACTAATGCTTTACACAACTTAATAACATTGCTATTTCAGACCCAGCTCCATAGAAAATGCATGTGCTCAACTTAGAGATGAAACCAATCTGTTATAAGATACCGAGGCTCGCACGAGTTTTTTTCCGCTCATGACAACGCAAGCGAGTCGAGTCTCAATGGACTTCAATGGCATGTGGGATTGTATGATTTTTCAATGGCAAAATGCTAAACGGTCATTGGCTATTGCCGTGAATTTTTTTTGATTTTGAGACTGAGCCTCACTGGGAGTGAATGGAGAAGAGAGAGGAGGGGGGAGGGACCGGAGACCGGAGCTCCGACTTGTGATTGGGTGAACCCCGTGTCAGTAGGCTACAGTAGTTGATTTCATTTCGAAATGCGGATATGTTATTAATTTGACTGAGAAGTTTCGTCGTGGTAACCAGTGGGGAAGCTATTCATTGCGGTGTACTCTAGTTTTGTGTACATATTCTTGTAAACCTAGTGACACTAGTGTTGCGAATAAAGTCTTAATAGTGGCATGTCCTTATCCTTTTTAATCTCCCAATTCAAAAGTTGAAGTTGCCTACTTTTCGTTAGGGCTAGCTTGCAAGAAAGCTAGAGAGCTATGCAAAATGCCAAGCATTGTGGATTAAATTCTGGCGAATTCCAGTCGTCCTTATGAGGAGAAAATGAATATCAAGGAGCAGAGCAGAGCACTGCCTAATATTGACTTGGTGAAAAAGGTAGGGAAGAACAACCGTTTCTTTTGAGCTTTCGTGGTGTCTTATCCAGGGTTTAAATTGGGGCGGAGCCCTCCGGAGCGCAGCTCCGCCTCCTCACCTCGGAGGGACAGCCAAACGGAGCTGCGCTCCTGCTGCCCCACCCTCAGTGTATTCACAGTTCATATATTTTCAGCTCTTCTTGAAATATCATATTTTTCTGAAAGTTTTACAATGATAGCAACATAAAATAAGATTAAGGGACTCCCGCATTATTTCAGTTATTATGCATCTGCATTCTGCACATGCGCTGCGAGACACCACAACTTCAGTTTGTAGCAACGTTGCAACTTTGCAACAGTTGAGCGGTCTGGAGCGCTTGCTCTTTCTCACAGCTAGAACTACTCCGCTTCGAGTATGTCACTACTTCAAGCCTGTCCTCCATGCTTTCATGTTCAATGTGCAAAGTTAGTAGGCTAGATACAATGCCTTTTACAAAACGGAGGTAAGCTGTCATTTCATTTGATATCGGCTAGCTTTCAGGCAAAGTTAACCAAACAGTCATGCAGAATAGGTGTCTGCCTACTTTAACAGCAGTTTGTAGATGTGGGAAAATAAACATCAAGTTTGGGATTTTCGTCCACTGTTCGGTCAGAATGTGTAGCCATTTGGTTGCAGGTTACTTTTATGTGGGCTTAAACATGCCAGGAACGTATTAAAAGTTTTTAGACAGTAAGCAAATGACAGGGATTCCTGCGTGTCCATCCTAGCGTTGCGTGTAGAGCAGTGCACCGTCTCTCTCGCGCTAGAATTGCTGCAGCAAGTTCCAATCTATTGCCGCCTTTTGCCAAAGTTATTGCTTTGCAAAAAAGCATTTACTTAATGCGACTGAAGTGTAATTAAAACATATACACGGAGCGAGATAGCTGAACTAACTAACCCACTGAAATAAGAACATTCCATATAATCAGTCAGCCAAAGGGGCAATCTGTAAAGAAAAGACGTGTCCGAGTGAGAAGATTCTCTGCAGACTCCGCCTGATTTAAAGTGACAGTGCACACTTTCACGCACTGTAATAGAACAGCATAGCCTAAGCATGCATTTTTATTCTTTAAACTTTGTTACTTATTAAAACGTGCTAATAAATTCAGGCTAAACCCATGACATTATAGGAGAATTTAAATCAATCATATGATCTTTTAAAACAAATTGTTATTCACATCAAATAATATGAGTTCTAGTCTCAGGTCTACACCTTTGTAGCTTGATGGTGCAGTGATGGTGGTCAGAATTAAAACTTTTTTGCCCCTGTACTGACAGTCCAATAGCATACTGTTGCCAACTGACAGGAGAGAATATTAAAAAGTAGGCTACATAAATGCATCAGGTGTGATACTGGTCTAACTGTTCCTATTTTTTAGCAACCCAAGAGGGAATGAGGGTACCTTGCTGTTTCTCATAACTGAGTAGGCCTACATTGATTTATGTATGATATTAATTATGGGCAATAACTTCATAGAATACATGTATTTGCCTGATGGGGCGATGTTTAATTTTATTTTATTTTTAAGCTATTTTGACCGCGAGTGAAGGGCTCCCCCACCTCCCAAAAGCCAATTTAAACACTGGTCTTATCAACTGGTTAACTGCCAAGTCCCGTGAGTGGCGAGTCCTAAATAATTAAAGATTTTGCGACCTCTAGTGGTAAGTTAAGCCGTGCACCCAGTAATGAACAAAGACAACGAAGGCAAACTAAATCACATCATTATGTGGCGGAGGTAGGCCTAATGATGATAATAATAATAATAATAATAATAAAAACATTTCCCTATGAATAGGCTACAAGGGGGATAATGATTAATGATCAACAAATTTGTTTCAACAAGAGTCCTTTAGTGTGTGAGGCCATATGTGGCTCAGGACCAATGTAAGATGTGTGTCAAAATCCCCCCCCACTTTATTTTTGCGTTCTGGACATATTGTAATTGAACAGCCTCCCCTGTTTGACAGACTACCAGCCGCCACTGATTTGTACCATATACAACATTTCTATCTGTTTAGTAATCTATATAGGTCTGTCTGATGGGGACTGGATGGGTTAGGGGGTGAAGATATAATGTGTGTGTGTGTGTGTGTGTGTGTGTGTGTGTGTGTGTGTGTGTGTGTGTGTGTGTGTGTGTGTGTGTGTGTGTGTGTGTGTGTGTGTGTGTGTGTGTGTGTGTGTGTGTCTGCATGCATGTGTGTGTGTGTGTGTGTGTGTGTGTGTGTGTGTGTCTGCATGCATGTGTGTGTGCGTGTGTGTGTGTGTGCCAGTGTGCAGGGGGGTGTATTGCAGCAGTCGTGGAAGACAGGGGTGTGGATAATGGTGGTGATGGTGATGACAGTTAGTAGTGGTGGTGGTGACATCTCCGGTGTGAACACCTGACTGCGGAGGTGCTCCACTGTGTCCTGTGTGCATGGCCGTAACTACCATTGAGGACACAGAGGTCATGTCCTCTGTATTTTTTTTCAGTAATGTAAAATGTATCCATGATGAAAATTGATATATGATCAACAATTATACATTCAGTCTGTATACGGCACCACATTCATCATCAAGGCAGTGATTAATGAAAACAAACATAAGAGTTTGACTGAAGTGTTTCTGAAGCATTCTAAATGTACAGTATGCAGTACAGCACACAGTATTTGACCCCGGTATTTGAAAATGTCTGGTTACGGCCCTGCCTGTGTGGCTGCTGCACGCTCAGAGCTGGACTGGGACCACGGACTGGCCCGGGCATTTTCAACCCAGATAGACCAGCCCCTCACTCCTACCCCCATACTATACTATACTATACTATACTATACTATACTATACTATACTATGCTATGCTATACTATACTATACTATGCTATACTATACTATGCTACACTCTTAAAAAGGCTGGGTCAAAAACAACCCAAATTGGGTTATTTTCTGACCCAGGCCCTGGTTCAGTATTGGGCCTACCCTTTGTCTGGGTTAAAATATTTTAACCCTCAGATTGGGTCATTCCTCTAAACCAACTAAATGGGTCATTCTGACCAAATTGCTGTGTTAAAAGAACCCATTACATGGGTCAGACCTACTACCACATTATTGGGTCATATTGACTTCTTTGTTGGGTTCATACTTTAACCCAATATTGGGTATTTAAATTGCAAGGAGATTTACAAAAAACAATTATGACTTTACATTAGTACATTAAGGTGAAATATACCAGAATTGTTTACCAATACAATTGAGATCAATTAAAAAAAAAAATACAAGAATGCATAATATTTCAGATCTCTTTTTTTATTGCTGAACAATGTAGATAATTAACAATACATTTCATAAATAAAGATGCAAATACTATAAAGATACAATAAAAATACTATAAAGATGCAAATCACAGCAGTGTAGCATTAACACATCATAGCATTGAAGCAATAAAACCTTAATTGAATTTACATGCATCTTTTTAGCCTCTTTGCAAAGATGGGTTATCAGCAAGACTGATCACTCATGACCGAAAAGACTCAACTACATCACAGCAACATTGCTA
>NC_085871.1:36173658-36183658 GCF_034702125.1 Engraulis encrasicolus
CTATTAGCTCCCATGGCTATTACATCCCATTGATTAGAATGGTGTCTCAACTGTACTCTGCTATGTCTCAACTGTACCCCACCGTTTTTTAGCTAGGGTACAGTTGGGACAAAAGTGCACCTTTTTTGTTTGATTAATTACATAAACATTACACATACTAGAGATATGATTCCTTGATTATATATTTGCCCACATCCTGAAAATATGTTCTGTCCAAAACAACTTTCTTTTTAGGACCTTTTAATAGTCTAATTTCTGCGTGGAAGGGGACAAAAATAAAAGTGTACCCAACTGTACTCAGTCTACCCCTACAATATCACACACTCACACTAGAACTAAGTTACACACGCACGATTTCATGCAAAGCTTGTTGAAGTAGCTGTTGCCTATAGCCACAAATTTCTTTAAACCAGGAAACTTCCCTGTAGCGTCAACAAAGCAACACATCCCTGCTCGTGAATGAAAGAAATTGGATAACTATTCCCTCCGCATTTAAGTAATTTTGGAACACAACGACTGGTGAATGTAAACACGTTTTCCCACGCTTAGCCTTCATCCGCAGTTATCAAACAGCTACGTAGTAGAGCTACGACTCTAATCAAGCAAGCAAAGCACATACGAGATAAGAAACGCCAGTTGACACACAAACAATAAACAATTGTCGCGACAACATTTTCTTGCACAGGCAAGCTGCCCAAACACACGATGCGACTTACCACACCTAACATACCGGTAATATTTAATGCGCGAGCTATCCCTCCCTCTGCCTTTATCAGAGTTCGGACTTGTGAAAGGTGCAAGTCGCAGTGAGCTCGGCCTCGGAAGAACATCGCAGGAGTCAGGAGAAGTCACACAACACAAGCACTTGCTCTCATAAAACTAGTTCTAGTTGACACAGAAAAAGAAGAAAGCCCGTCGACTCCCCTACAGTATGTACAACTAACATGACACTTGTGGAAACCGAAGACAGCCTTCAGATGCCAGCTTGCGGCCCCCAAACGAAAATGCTGTCGTTATGAACAGAATTCTAGGTTGAGTGGAGCCAGGTAGCGGCTAGATAATTAGAGGTAGCTAACTCAGATTTGTGTCAGTTGCGTCCTGCATTAGGCTAGTAGTATCACAGCCCGTATAGAAAGTATATCGCCTCACTGTACTGAACCTCAATTTATCGTCGAGTAGACACAAAGCCCTCTACCTAAAAAGAATCTGCCCAACCACTGACAGCCAACCATATCCGTTATAAGCTAGAACCAGAGATATTCTCTCTAAAAAGAGAGAGAGAGAGAGAGAGAGAGAGAGAGAGAGAGAGAGAGAGAGAGAGACTAACAGACACACAGCAAAGCCAGAGGCAGTGGTAGATAATGGGAACTGGATATGCAGACAATGAGATGGAATAGGGAGCGGGCGGCGGACTCACTGGCTAAGGGGTCTTACACACTAATTCTGTTCATAACGACAGCATTTTCGTTTGGGGGCCTTTGTAACTTAACTTGAAAGTTATCAAAATATTACACAACTACCAATGTTTGCTAACTTTTAATTAAACGTTATAACACGAACGGCATCAGCAGTTAGCATGCAATGGAGACGTTAGCATGAAAGTGGCTTCCCGTTTAAAGTTAATAATGAGGTTAATCCATACAAACAATGTGCTGAGACAATTTTTAAAAGATATTTAGTATTTAATTACCGGTTAAAACCGCGTATTGGCGGGTCAGATTCACAGCTAACAAATACACAAACATTAGCTACTTCGTGAAAATATGCATAAATATGTGGTCTCTGTATAAATTGCACTTTAATAGAGGTGTCCGAATAACTGTTGTCCCTTTTAGAACGTTAAGTAGAAACTTGTGTTTCACATAAATATGACATTTGTCGCAAATAATCAGTCGAAAGATTAGCTACACCGTTCAGAAATGGATGAGTCGCGGCTTGTTTTGAAGACGGGAATCTCGTCTTTTCAGTGATATAAACCGGAAGTACTAACGGTGACCCGGTGGTACAAAATTTTGTAGTTTTAAAGGTAAAAACTACAAAAATACGCGCACTTCCGGGTTTAGAATGTCCGAATTACTGTTACCTGTCGCTACTCTCTCTGCTAGAACTATGCGAAATAGCAACCAAATGAATCCCAGAAGGGCTAACATTATGACTTACCGTAGTGTCTTGGTTATTAGCTAACTAACCACCGTTGACAGAACCTGGACGAAGGCTGGACGAACATACTACTTTCCAATGAAATGTAGCAAATATATTCCCAAATCCACCACAGGATAGCAAACCGCTGCAGTTATGACAAAGTGCTTATTCATTTGCTCCCCTTAAAAGATTAGTTACCGTTTCCTCCTATTAGGCCTACTCGAAATGGGTATAGCTTTCTATGAAATGTGCCTTAATATACTCGCCACAAACAGGAACTCACGGCTGACGCATATTTACACCGCGAAAAGCAATATGGCAAGTTTATATGTAATAAAAGGCGCACACTTACCGAAACAATGCTTTCACATGCCATCCGGTGTCCTTTCTTCTGGACGTTGGTAGTCTACTGGTAGCCGTTTTGGCAATGGCGGCCGGGCGGTAAAATTCAAAATTCAAATATCTTGACAAGATAACTTAGATTACAGGGTTGAAATGACCCAGGGCCTGGGTGCTGATGTGGGTTTAGCGAATAACCCAGGTAATGGGTACGAAAAATGACCCAATATGGGTTATATTTAACCCATTTTTCATAGAAAAGCAATTGACCCAGGGGTTTAGTCAAAGTAATAACCCAGCTCTTTTTAGAGTGTATACTGTACTATAATGATGATGGGCTCAGTCCACTGTATATCAAGCACTGATGGGCCACCCCATCTAAATTGTGGACCAGTCTCTAGTAGGGGAAAATTTGAAATAAACAAACAAAACAAACAAAAGCACCAGCCCCTGATGACTTCCGGCCCACCGGGAAAAAGCCCTGCATGCCTGATTACCAGTCCAGCCCTGTGCACGCTTGACTGGCTGTCAGATGGCAATTACCCAGCCGCCTATGAATGGCCCGGATAACACTGCTCTGAAGATAGTCACGTCAAATTCGTTTAGAAGAGGGGAAGAAGGAGGAGGAGGAGGAAAAGAGGGACGAGGAGGAGGAGGAGGAGGAGGAGAGGGAGGAGAAGGAGAGGGAAGATGGAGTGAAGTAGGGAAAATAAAAGAAAAAAAACATATTTGTGTCTTTCCCGTAGTCTGTGGGCTGTAGCTTGCACATATGAAGCGGGTGAAAATTAAACCTTCTGCCACCTCCACTTGAAGTCAACGAGGAGGAGAGGAGAAAGAGAGAAGAGGAGAAGAGAGGAGATAAGAGGAGATAAGAGGAGAAGAGAGGGGAAGAAAAGAGAAGAGAAGAGAAGAGAAGAGAAGAGAAGAGAAGAGAAGAGAAGAGAAGAGAAGAGAGTAGAGGAGAGGAGAGGAGAGGAGA
Organism: Engraulis encrasicolus; assembly: GCF_034702125.1. Taxonomy (NCBI): domain Eukaryota; kingdom Metazoa; phylum Chordata; class Actinopteri; order Clupeiformes; family Engraulidae; genus Engraulis; species Engraulis encrasicolus. Next base: position 36,177,119 of record NC_085871.1, read on the forward strand.
GGAGAAGAGAAGAGAAGAGACAAGAAGAGAAGTGAAGAGAAGAGAAGAGAAGAGAAGAGAAGAGAAGAGAAGAGAAGAGAAGAGAAGAGAAGAGAAGAGAAGAGAAGAGAAGAGAAGAGAAGAGAGGATATGGCAGGACAGGATGAAGGAGGAGAGGAAAAGCAAGCAAGGAGGCGAAAGGAGAGGAGGGAGGAGAGGATAAGGGAGGAGGGGAAAGCAGAAGAGAAAAGAGGGCGTAATGGAGAGAAGAGGAGAGGAGGTGATGGAGCATCATGCTGTGAGTGTGGCTTCTTGTGCAGGAATAATGGATCTTAAAAGAAATACTGTCTGAATGAACAGATGTGAAACGGCGTGATTCGCTCCACTTACTTCCCTCCATCTAGGCTTCCTGACACAAAACTTGGCTTAGTTGGAAAGAGAAGGTCGGGAAGAAGACATGAGGATAGAATGTATTTAATCCACTCATGTAGCCATAATGTGTATACATGTAACACTTTTATCCACATTGCAAAAAAAGCAGTTGATCCTAGGCCTGCCTGCCTGCCTGCCTGCCTGCCTGCCTGCCTGCCTGCCTGCCTGCCTGCCTGCCTGCCTGCCTGCCTGCCTGCCTGCCTGCCTGCTTGCCTGCCTGCCTGCCTGCCTGCTTGCCTGCCTGCCTGCCTGCCTGCCTGCCTGCCTGCCTGCCTGCCTGCCTGCCTACCAGACAGACAGCCAAGCCACTGCTCTCCCTTGTTGTTAGCTCTTTAGCGCTGGATATCAGTCCGACTACTCAGGCTGAGTTTGATAATGACACAGTTTTCCACAGAATTAAAGAGTGTGGAAAACAATATAATGATATCATAATGGGCCCACATTTTGTTTAAAGATCTCTCTCTGAAGTGAATTATTCTATTTTGTTATTACTTGCCGCGGTTAAAACGTGCAATTAATTCCATTTTCTTGTCAAGGCTGCTTTCTGTCTGCTTCTGTCTGCTTCTCTCTGTCTCTCTGTCTCTGTCTCTGTCTCTGTCTCTGTCTCTGTCTCTGTCTCTGTCTCTCTCTCTCTCTCTCTCTCTCTCTCTCGCCGCTTCTTAATTAATGACATTCTATCTACTCGATGAAGGCAGAGGCTCCCTCACACATCAAGCACTCATTACGATGACAGGCCCTCGTGACGGCGGAGGGAAATGGTGTAATGTGGTCTCGAACAGCGCCAGAATAGACAAGAAGATAACATAATTGACTGGTGGTTGTCTAGCCGACACACACATACTCTAGCATGCTGCAAAAGCAAAGCAAAAAAAAATGTTTTTTTTCTCTCTCTCTTGCTCTTGTTGAAAGACTGTAATGATAGTTAGTATTGAGGGAAATGATTCTGTACTAATTTCTAATTAGTGGGCGATACAGAGAATATTCATAACCCTCAAAAAGCATGGCATTGGCGCAGCGCACAAAGCCCCCCACATTTGGGCTTGCGTGCCCACGGGGACCCCGGTTCGAGTCGGGCCAGGGTCATTTCCCCATTTGTTAAGCACTTTGAGTTACATGCCTTGTATGACACAGTGCTATACAAATACAATTATTATTATTATTATTATTATTATTATTTCCCGATCCCACCCCGTCTCTCTGTCCCACTCGCTTCCTGTCGCCATCTCAGACTGTCCTATCAAATAAAGGCATTAAGCCCCTAATATATATATATATATATATATATATATATATATATATATATATATATATATATATATATATTTTTTTTTTTTTTTTTTTTTTATTTATTTATTTATTCATTTTTAAAGCATGTGTGTAGTACAATAATATTAATCTGTGTGTGTGTATACCGCTAATGGTCTTGAAATGCTCCCTGCGCGGGCTAATCAAGAAAAAGCAAAACAAACATGGCTGCCGCTGCCTGCATTGCATGTGCGTTTCATTTGCTTTTTCGACACAGCAACTCCCCTCAGCAGCATCCCCCCCCCCCCCACCCCCTCCCACCCGTTCATCCTCCCCACCTCTCCCCACCTCCCCTATCTCTGCCCACCTCTCCCCACCTCCCCTATCTCTCCACAGCATATGCCCCATAAGGGCCTCCCCATCTCAAGTGGTAATTGCACTCAAATAATATTTTGCATTAAAAATTCACCCTAAAACATCCGTATACTCAACGACTCTTGCTCCCCCATTCTGCTTTAATAGGTAATTAAGGAGAGCAATGGGGTGGCGTAGGTAATCATGGGGCAGTTAAAAGCCCCTCCACACCATTCAGAGGGGGTATAATTGGTACTGTGCGCCGTTCCTGTGATTAAGTACGACAGAGGAGATCTGACAACTCCAGAACCCTATTCCCCCTTTCCATTCGTATCCGTGGCCTACTACCTACACAGTGTTTCATTAAAATCCAATGCTAACTCCGTCCTAATGAAAGGGAAGGTAGAAGGCAAATGTGTTGCGGCAGGCAGTGGTTACAATAATGTCGTTAATTTTAAAAGGATTATATTTTTATGTGACACTATATCTGCGGAATATCAATCAGGCCTATGGCCCACAGCCCCCCAGGGGACCATCGCTAATGCACCAGCGTCTTTTTTTTTTCCTTTTCTTTTTTTTCCCAATTCGGGTTTTGTGCTATTCATTTGTGACTCTCTCCACGCTGAGGGGGCAAGAAATTAACAGGCTTATCAGATCGCTAACAGAAAGATGACCTTTGAAAATCAACTGCTTTACAGAAGGAAAAAAAACAACAACAATAAACACACCAGAGGTTTGTGACCAGAATGAATAGAGAGACAGGGCCGCTGACAGCTTTGGCTAGGCCCGGGACAAATTCATCTGAAAGGGCCCCCTGCCCAATAGATGCAATGTAATATGGACCCAATTCTGGGGCCCCTCTCTCCCTGGACTCGGGACAACAGACCCCTTTGTCTCCCCCTGTCGGCTTCCCTGAATAGAGATAGCAGGGCCTCCTTGTGAATAACATCAGGGAAGCTGACAGAGGGGAACAAAGGGGTTAGTTGTCATGGGCCCATTGAGAAGGGGGCTCAGAATTGGGTGTCCATTACATTGTACGGTATGTATTGGGTGAGGGGGGCCCCTTGTCATGGCCCCGGGCCCAGCCAAAGCTGTCAGTGTCTCTGCATGACATGCACAACACACTGACAAGACATATTTGTCTGTAAGACAGTCTTGTAAGACCCATCGTCTCAAAAGCACAAAAAAAGAATCGAATAGGATGGGTTAGAGTGGAGAATAGAATAATAGAATACAATAGAAAGCTACCTGTGGCTTGTCTATTTCAGACATGTCAATTGTCTGCACAGGATGTCTATTGTGTCACTGTAGGGACGAGTTACAGGTAATTATGGCCCACAGTTGGAAGCCTGTCTCTCTCTAACCTATGGAGCAAGTGGCACCATGCTGTAGTGTCCAACCAAGACCCTCTCTCTGCAGGAACCCTGGAAAGCCAACAGGGACGGGGACAAAGGGGTGTGTTGCCTTGGGCACACGGAAAGGGGGGTTCCAGAATGGTTTCCTCATTGCATGTGTGTAGTTGGGGGGTGGGGTTTGAATAGAATACAGGAATACCTGTATTATTATTTTTTTTAGGTGTTTTTTTTTGATAGGACAGTGGGAGAGAGACAGGAAATGAGTGGGGAGAGAGAGAAGGGGAAGGATTGGCAAACGACCCAGGCCCGAATCGAACCCGGGTTGTCAACCCACCGGCATAGCAACCGAGTGCCCTACGGCTAGGCCATGGCAGGGCCCTTCTGTATCATTTTTTGATGGTATGTAGCATAGCGGGGCTAACTGTTGGTGCCCTAGGCAAATTCCTAGTCTGCCTACTGGTACTGTAAAACCAGCTCTGTCTCTCTGGCCCGGTGAAGCAAGGCAACTCACCTCCCCGACCGAGCATTGACCTTGTAGCAACGATCTCCTCTTTCCATACGCGCCCCGCACCCCCACGTCCACCCTCCTCCACCTTCCTCCACCCCAATGATCTCCTCTGCCCTACGCGCCCACTTCCCCACGTCCACCCTCCTCCTCCAGGGCCGGATTAATGCACAGGCTAGATATGGCTGCAGCCTAGGGCCCCCCATCTGTCAGGAGGCCCCATATCGGCCAAAAGTGAAAAATTACAGAATTGCAGAATGACAAGATGCAATATTGAAAAATGCATCTGTTGTGTTGAGTACAGTTGGTGGGCGTGTTATCTTAAATTCCTAGCTTGTAATCTTAACACTGCGTATGTGCATTTGTTACAAAATTTGCCCTTTTGGTGGGGCCCACAGCAACCTGTAGCCTAGGGGGCCCCAGGCCATCCTAATCCGGCCCTGCCCGCTTCCCCCCCCATGTCCACCCTCCTCCACTCCACACTTCTTCTATTCCTGTCTAGATGAATCTGCTCACAGCCTTCATGTTCCATCATTTCGGCCCTAAAAGCATCCAAGCGATGAGGAAGAACAAGGCCCTTTTGCACTCTGGAGGACCCCAGAAGGAAACACACTCAGAAGGATCCTTCATCACAACCACCATAAGCACACCACTACACTACACTACACTACGCAACACAAACAGCAAGGGCCCTCTGCCATGTGTCATTTTTACGGTGTGCAGGAATAATGTGAACTAATTTGCAGTAATGACATGTTATGTTCTGAGTGTTGTTGTATGGGAGATGAAAAAAGAAAACATATCTCTCTCTCTCTCTCTCTCTCTCTCTCTGTGTCTGTGTGTGTCTCTCTCTCTCTCTCTCTCTCTCTCTCTCTCTCTCTCTCTCTCTCTCTCTCTTTCTCTCTGTGTCTGTGTCTGTGTCTCTCTCTTTCTCTGTCTCTCTGTCTCTCTTTCTCTCTGTGTCTTTCTCTCTCTCTCTCTCTCTCTCTCTCTCTCTCTCTCTCTCTCTCTCTCTCTCTCTCTCTCTCTCTCTCTCTCTCTCTCTCTCTCTGCTTGCTCTTCAGTCTTCCACCTCATCATCATTATCACAGTTCACAGAGGAAGTTACCTTGCGTCACCTGCTTGTCTGACGTGGATTCACAGGCACATTCAGAGGAATACTGCAGCCACAGCATCTATGCTACTGTCGAGTGGCCAATGACATTTCTGTAGTAGCACATGTCAGGGTGGCGCAACCACAGGTAATGGGACTATTGCAGTGTTTCTCAAACTTTTTCAAACCGAGAACCATATTGTCCCCCAAAATTCTTCAGGGAACACTGGTCAACTGAATTGACAATTGAGGGGTGGTAATTTGACACTGCTAATTTCAATGCAGATCACTTACTTTTTATTCACATTACAAGCCTGTCTTATTGTGGTGAAAATATGACTTCAGCTATGTTTAGCTTTGTAATAATGTTACAAATATAGCCTACTTCTAGCTTGTCTTGGAAACGTAGATATCCTTTCATGGACCACCTGAGCTCTGTCACGGACTACCAGTGGTCCCCGGACCACACTTTGAGAATCACTGGACTATTTTATGGTTAAACCATTTTTTTTCTTGTGTCTAAGAAGCATATTCATTGCAGGAAATGAATAACCAAATACAGTACTGATAAATTTATGGTATTAGTGGTATTAGCTGTGGTTCTACAAAGTACCGCCTGACGTCTGAGCAAAAAAAAACCCCATTCAAATCATTGGGCCGTATAAATGTGCCTGTGCAAGCAGTGAGCAAACAGAATTGTTGTCAGGGTAGTTGACAGGGGGGATAAAACGGATCAGTTGTCCCGGGCCCAGGGTGAGAGGGGGCTCATAACTGGGTCCTCATAACATTGTATGTATGGAGTAGGGGGGCCTTTTCAGATGACTTTGTCCTGTGCCCAGTCAAAGCTGTCACCAGCCCTGATTGTTGTAATACAGAGGTAAACGACTGTACATACTGCAGCAACACAGATCTGACCGCTTGCTATCGCCCTGTTTAATATACAGTAGCTTATCACGCCGATGATCCCAATCTGTGGAGCGAGAAGGGAAATGAATGAATCAGGAAGGAACGCTACTCCAGGAGAGAGAGGGGGAGAGAGAGAGAGAGAGAGAGAGAGAGAGAGAGAGAGAGAGAGAGAGAGAGAGAGAGAGAGAGAGAGAGGGGGAGAGAGAGAGAGGAGAGAACAAACAGGATTATGGTTATGGCTGCGTTCATGTGATGTGGGGCGGCAGCACCCCAGGAGTTCGATAGAGGTTTACAGTAGTGTGTGTGTGTGTGTGTGTGTGTGTGTGTGTGTGTGTGTGTGTGTGTGTGTGTGTGTGTGTGTGTGTGTGTGTGTGTGTTTGTGTCTGTGTTACAGTGTTTTCATTAACAGAGCCAATCCCCCTTTGGGAACCGTGTGTGTGTGTAAAGTGTGTGTGTGTGTGTGTGTGTGTGTGTGTGTGTGTGTGTGAGAGAGAGAGAGATAGAGAGAGAGAAAGAGAGTAAAAGAGAGGGAGAGAGACAGAAACAGAAAGAAAGTGTGTGTGTGTGTGTGTGTGTGTGTGTGTGTGTGTGTGTGTGTGTGTGTGTGTGTGTGTGTGTGTGTGTGTGTGTGTGTGTGTGTGTGTGATAGAGAGAGAATTGCCCCACAAGCT
>NC_085871.1:36186158-36193658 GCF_034702125.1 Engraulis encrasicolus
AAAGACAAGACTCTCTTCCAAGCCCATAAAACTACAACCACCTCTCCGGCTGAGAAGTGGTGGACATGTGTGGCGCATTCATATTCCATGAAAGTAAATAAATACATACATAAATAAATAAATAAAAGCAAGGCTCATGATGAGCCTGCCTGCTGCACGCTGCACTGGCGAGACCCCACACTGATTTATTCTCGAGGCCGGCGATTAAAGTCGATGCTTGGCTGGTCCAAAGGTGTTGGAGATGAAATATGTCTAATATCGCCCCCACAACAACACACAAGGATATGCACAAGCATTTTTCTCTCTCCCAGAGACCCAAACAAAACCAACAGAAAAATAAATAAATAAATAAATAAATAAACTGTTGGAACTGTATTTTATTCTATATGAAAGCAAACATGTTGCCGTGGCACAAATGTGCCCTTTCACATTCAAGAATTCCTGTTCAAGGCTGCAGAAGATTACTGGACTGTGCGAGGACTTTATCTGTACCAGAACAATGGAATGCCCAAACACAACAGAGTTGCGTCTCCACATGGCAGGCCAAGGACTGTGTGTTCGTTGCCTGATTATCATAGACTTGCAATCGAGATTCGATCTGCAGCGCCGCCGAAGGTGTTGCGTCACTAGGAGGGCGCAGCCTGGCTAGTGTGTTCGTGTGTTTGTGTGTGTGTGTGTGTGTGAATGAATTAATCTCTATCCGGGTACGCCCCCTTTTCCCTTTAGCGGATAGAGATAATTGTTATCAGGGAAAATCCTCCAATAAATATGACTTATGGCTATTACATCGTTTAGGACGAGTGGGGAAAATGGTGACTGACGGTTCTCCCCATCCGCTCTCCAAGCCGGCTTGAAACTTAATTAAGGATTCTCTGTGTCTTTCATTTCAGGTGTTTCATATTTACAAATGTTAAGGGTTTGAACCTAACATTTACTTGGTCCTTCAGAACCGGATCCCAAGATACCCGACGATTCCAGCACGCGAGGAGGGAACCAGGAAAGTCTGTGGCCACAGCACTAAGACCCGTTTCCGGGACTGGTCTCTCCCTCGCAGGCTGGGATCCGACGGTTGACGGGAATCTTGAAAAGACCAGAGAATCGTGAGTAGGCCTACATTTTTATTTTTATTTAAAAAGGAATGAATGAAAAAACGGTAAAATAAGAGAAGATAAAACCCTGACAATTCTAGACTCTATCAGGTAAAAAAGGGAGGGCAGACTCCTCTGTGTTGTTGAAACAAGTTAAAATCTGAAGACTACGTAAAGTAAAGTAACGTAGTAGTACGAGTACGAGAAACTAGTACGAGAAACTAGTTTAAATTCTGTGTTCTCTGGGTTGAGAGAGAGTGTGCCTGAAAGGATTCGTATTACCACTCGGTAATACGTTTCATATCAATACAACAAGGTCCAAATAGCGAGTCTTTGTGGAAGCCTGTATGCAAGAAGATTCCACCTGTGAGGTTGAAGTGAATCTTACCACAAACGATCGTTGATCGCTATCTTGTTGAAAAGTGTATCCAACAATAGAGGCCACTGTAGGTGTTGTGACGTTGGACTAAATTCATAGAGACAAAATGGGGGGCAGTAACAGCAAAAGAAGTGAAAAGTTCCTTGCTGAAATGCAATGCAAGGACTGGAAAATCGTGCATAGAGAAAATCCTAGTGCAGTAGACTGGTTTGATGATAATGAGGAAACGGACGGGGATGTGGAAGAGGTAGACGTCGTTCTAAACTTAGACGGATTGTTTTACCAAGAAAAAATTAGACCTGAAATTACCCTTCTGGTCCAAGGGACCCCCGTACGTTTCCTCTGTGACTCTGGTGCTAAAAAAAAAAAAAAAAAAAAAAAAAGGCAAATGACAGCCATTTGGATTACTTCACTGAGCAGTTAATGTCTCAGATAGCCTACCATATAATAATAATAATAATAATAACAATAACAATAACAATAAAGTAATAATAATAATAATAATAATTGTATTTTATAACACTGTGTCATACAAGGCAAGTAATATGGATATCTGTTTGTCTGTCTGTGTGGGCCCTATTTGTTGTATGAATTGTCCTAGTGGGACACCCCACTGTGTGTGTGAGAAAGATTGTATATATGTCTGTGGAGTGTACGTGTGTATCTGTGGAGTGAGTGCCTAAATATGTCTGAGAGTTTTTTTTGAGTGTTTAGTGAAGGTACTCTATTGTGTTCAGAGTTAGCTGGAGCTTGGGAGTGCACATGTTGAAACAACATTTTTAAAATAAGAATAAGCCTTTTATTTTATTCTACAATTCAACTTTGAGGTGTAGGATTTTGTCATGATTTTGTTTTTTTACACATTCTTACCCATTTATTTTTGATTAGGAGAAAACGGGGTTGTGGAGTTATGTTATTTCTTTACTATTTTCAATTGAAACAAATGTTTGAAAAAGCCTGCCTTGATGTAGGCTATGCGAGTGATTCTCTGATTCGGCTACACTTTTAAGTCCGTGGATTTGATTTGCCAATTCCACTAACTATTAAGATTAAGCTTGGCAATTTGTTTGTTTGGCACTATGTAAACATCTAGGTCATTTAGTTGGGAAAAATACTGATAATTGACTTTTTGCTTTTGCCAAAAGCGTAGGGGAATCGTAGAATCACTCATGCACCTATGAACTGGAGGGTGTTGGAAGATGTTTACTTCTCATCATTTACTGTGCTCAAAGTCTGTTTCGGAAATTACTTAAGTCTTATTGAGTCATGTGGATGGCACATGTCTCAAACAGGAGAGATATTTTAGGATTAATCAGTGCATCAAACAAATATGTGTATAGGGCACATGTTAAATGAAACCTTGTTCTGAAACTTCACCCCTTAACCTAACCTAAAACAAACATAAGAGAGCTACAATGTGGAATCAAATTGCATCAGGGTTTGAATCATTTGTATGTTGGTGGTGTACTATAAACAAAAATGTGGACAGAATGAACAACATCCACTATAAATGTGCAGGCGCTGGGCAACAAAACTGAATTCGGGTTCAGGGCCATCCATGAACAACTGAAGGCAAAACCTGCCTAATGGCATTCCAATCTCGTATTGCGGTTGATAATGCTTTTGGCCGATAGGAGTGTGGTGCTCTATTTTTTGGTTATCAATGTTGTTCCTTCATACGAACAATACGGCAGCTGACGAAAGTCTCACCAGGGCGATAGAGGGACTGGGATCCCTCAACCAAAAGAAGATGAGAGACCACTCGGGGTCGATACTTCAGTGTGGGATGGTTCCTCTGACATGTTTGGCCAATACAAACAGTTGGCAGCGTCCATAATCATGTCTATTGCAATATTTGCGGCGATCCTCACGTTATGTGGATGTTGTTGTATTCTTTGTATTAGAGTGTTGTGCACCCAGATTCAGTACCACTGCCATTGCACAAATGGAAGAAAAAATGTCAAACCTATATGCTCTTCTAACTAGACAGGATAGTGATGTCGATGACACTATGATGATGTTGTTGGTGGAGACCATGAGCCTCCACACCAATCTGACGATTCCATCCAGGTCCCTGATCTGTTCCCTGACCCAGGGGATTATGCTCGGGGCCTCTAAGTGTACCTATTTAAAGAAAAAATCATTTGAAGTCATCACTGGATGATGTTAATGTTTGTCTCTATATAGAATAAACAGGGGGAAATGTTGGAACTGTATTTTATTCTATATGAAAGCAAACATGTTTGCCGTGGCACAAATGTGCCCTTTCACATTCAAGAATTCCTGTTCAAGGCTGCAGAAGATTACTGGACTGTGCGAGGACTTTATCTGTACCAGAACAATGGAATGCCCAAACACAACAGAGTTGCGTCTCCACATGGCAGGCCAAGGACTGTGTGTTCGTTGCCTGATTATCATAGACTTGCAATCGAGATTCGATCTGCAGCGCCGCCGAAGGTGTTGCGTCACTAGGAGGGCGCAGCCTGGCTAGTGTGTTCGTGTGTTTGTGTGTGTGTGTGTGTGTGAATGAATTAATCTCTATCCGGGTACGCCCCCTTTTCCCTTTAGCGGATAGAGATAATTGTTATCAGGGAAAATCCTCCAATAAATATGACTTATGGCTATTACATCGTTTAGAACGAGTGGGGAAAATGGTAGCTGACGGTTCTCCCCATCCGCTCTCCAAGCCGGTTTGAAACTTAATTAAGGATTCTCTGTGTCTTTCATTTCAGGTGTTTCATATTTACAAATGTTAAGGGTTTGAACCTAACATAAACAAAAAATACTGGGCAAGCAAAGTAGTGGAGCTTTGGCTGACAAGAGGAGCACTTTTAATTTCCTGCCTTAGTCAACAACAGACCCACTGCTTTCTGCTTTCTCATTTTTTTGATTTGTTTGATTTTCATCATCCCACCATCCTGGTTAAAAAAAGCAGACAGCAACCCATGAAATCCCACAGACAAGACAATAAAAAAATAAATCTGACAAGGTGCGCTAAAACAAATGTTATATCCAAATAATCGATGAATCTCTTTTCATCAGACACTATCTGATCATTTCCATCAGCTCTGCAGTGACAACAGCCTGGCACAGTGTGCATTTATGGGAAGTGTGTGTGTGTGCAGGGGGGTGTTTGAGAGAGAGAGAGAGAGAGAGAGCGAGAGAGAGAGAGAGAGAGAGAGAGAGAGAGAGAGAGAGAGAGAGAGAGAGAGAGAGAGAGAGAGAGAGAGAAGGGTGGAGGACTAGAGGAAGAAAGAGAGCTCACACTGGAGTTCTTCCTGTTGTCTTCCTGTTGCTGCGATTTGATGGCCAATTGCTCGAGAATATTTTTCTTCAGTCCCCCGCTCTCTCTTTTTTTTCTTCTTCTCTGGTCCCGCTTTTGCCAATTCAACACATGATTAAAGCCCAGGAGCAATCACAATTCCCCTAGCAGTGTGAGCTCTCTTTCTTTTGCTAGTCTTCTTTCTCGCTCACCCTCTCTCTCTCTCTCTCTCTCTCTCTCTCTCTCTCTCTCTCTCTCTCTCTCTCTCTCTCTCTCTCTCTCTCTCTCTCTCTCTCCCTCTCTCTCTCTCTCTCGTCTTGGTCTTTCTCCTCTCCTCTCCTATATTCAAATTATCTCAGGTATCAGAAGAGGAGGATCAGAGAGTAATTAACTGGCACTGAAGATCAGCTTATCTATGCCATGATCCACCGAGAAGGTGAGAGAACCCAGCACTGCTAATATAAAATACCCGTATATTTGGACACACACACACACACACACACACACACACACACACACACACACACACACACACACACACACACACACACACACACACACACACACACACACACACACACACACACACACACACACAAACACACACACGAGTTGCATGCCCATTCTCATCTCCCCCCCTCTCTCTCTCGCTCTCACACACACACCCTCAAGGTGCACTATTAATTACCTGGAGAGCTATGGCAAGTGGGGGCAAATGTTTAGTTATGAAATGAAACGAAAAATAAGACTGGCAGCTGGGAAGAGAGCTGGCTGAGGCAAACAAAGGTTATTTATGTATCGATACTCAAAAAAAGGGCCCTGCCCCTAGCCTAATGGTAGGGCGCTGGGTTACTACGATGCCGATCCTTCCCCATCTCTCCCCCAACACTCACTTCCTGTCATAATCTTCACCCTCCTGTCGAATAAGGCACAAAAGCCCCTAAAAATATCTTTAAAGTGGTAGTTCGCTATTTTAGACATTAAGCCCTGTTTGTGTGACTTCTGGGGTGAAGTAGAGATGTTCTCATCACAATTTTGACATTTGGTGCTGAACGGAGCATTTGGGTATCCAAGACTGCAGCCCCCCCACCTTTACATTGACTCCAATAGAGCACTCAAGCAATCGATTATAAAATGGCATTAAACTTTTGTTTGAGAAGACATGGAACTCACCGTGTGGTCAGTGGTAGACAGCGATAAATTGACCCGAAAATTGTAGCGAAATATGCCTTCTAACTGTTGTTTAGCATTTGGCGGACCTATTTTTCCCCAGACGTCGTTGAATAGCAGTAGACATCCAGCCAGTAGGTAGCGATAGTGTGTTGTTTATGTAGACATCAAGGAGCGAGGTAGAACGGCTATCTTTGAGCGGGACTGGCTACAAAAACTACAGCTTGCATACAAACCATAGATAGTAACGTAAACAAACGCACCCCCATTTCCGGTCGCGCGGAGTAATACTACTCAAACCAATACAATCAATGAAGACGGACAATAATGAATATATCTTCTCTGGAAGCGTATTTCGCGGTGATTTTCGAGCCAACGTATCGCTGCCCACCTCTGACCACTCGGTGAGTTTCATGTCTCTGCAAACGAAAGTTTAATGCCATTTTATGATCGATTGCTTGAGTGCTTCATTGGAGTCAATGTAAAGGTGGGGGGGCTGCAGTCTTGAATACCCAAATGCTCCGTTCAGCACCAAATGTCAAAATTGTGATGAGAACATCTCTAGGTCACCCCAGAAGTCACACAAACAGGGCTTAATGTCTAAAATAGCGAACTACCACTCTAAAAAGAATAGTGAATTGCAGAATCATATACAGGTGTGGCATAAAACATTCTGGTGTGATTACTGGTGTGCACAGATCCTGTTCAAATTCTGGAGATGGGGCAGGTGAGACAAGGTAAAGCAAGCAAAAATATATCAAGAGGGCTCCATCTTGGCCCTGCTGTGGCCTAACGGTAGGGCACTGGGTTACTACACTGGCGACCCGGGTTCGATTCCAGCACAGGTCATTTGCCGATCCTTTCCCGTCTCTCTCTCTCCCCTCACTCATTTCCTGTCTCTCCTCCACTCTCCTGCCAAAAAAACACATTGGAAAAAAGAGAGTCCATATCTATATCTTGCCTAGGGCCCTCAAATGGGTAGAACCAGAGACGGTTTAGGTAGGAGGAGACGGGACAGTCGCTGCCATCTTGTTGACGCCTTCGGGGTGCTATTTCGCGATTAGTGAGACCAGATCTGAGAGTCAATGGGAAAAAGGAATGGGGAAACTGAGTATAGGACGAGAGGGAACCCAGCGGTTGTGAAAACCATATGGTTGAAACCACTGTGAAAAACGGATCAATCTAGACTACTTGGTTGTGTCATACGAGTCAAAATAAAGTTTTTTAAGCCACTTTTCTCACATTTTTTTGACAGAGCGCAGGCGCAGTGGTTTCATAACTGCACGAGAGCAACGGTTTTTCACAACTGAGCATGCACAACATTTTGCTCAGCAGGCACATTGGCTCCTGTTACCAGAAAGGCGGGAAGACACCATATTTGCGTTACGAATCGTCACCGTTAATTTCTATGGACGCTTACACCAGCTGTCATGTCTCCTCCTACCTAAACCGTCTCTGGTAGAACCACCGCTGGGAGTTGGATCAAAACGGTGGAGGAGAAGTGATCCAGGTCCATATCAGGTATAGGGCACTGGGTTACTATGCAGGCAACCCGGGTTCAATTCCATTCAATCCTTTCCCATCCCTCCCAGTCCCTCCCC
>NC_085871.1:36196158-36206158 GCF_034702125.1 Engraulis encrasicolus
TAATTCCATTCCATGTGGCGCGGCATTATTAATCACAGGCAATATGGAAATGAGCAAATCACATGTACAGTATGTATTTAGAGACCCAATTTGCAACCGAAAAAAAGCAAACGGTGCCCCTGGATAATAAAAAAGAGGAATTATGCAGCACTGTATTTTATGCTGTACAAAATAAAAGCCCTGAGAGCGATGACAGGCAAAGACGGTGCTAATTACACCATTTTATTCCGGAGGGGAAACTCAAGAGTAATGTCAATACATTGTTTAGCATAACTCACATAATATGTCTCCATGACAGTTTATTTTTTGTGGAAATAGGCAAGTACAGTAACACACGCATGACTGCAGGTTGTTCTGTGGGGAAACTTATTTTTAATTTAGCTTATTCCATTCCGTTTTCTTTTTTAAAGGAACTTGTTAATGGTGTTTTCAAACCATGGGCAGTTTCCAAGTAAGGCTAATAACAATGTAATGGGCACTGGCTATGAAATAATATCTGACTTGCAAAATAAGGCCTTTTGAATTAAACTAACTTTTTAAAAATCCATGATGGCAATAGATGAAACTTGTCTAGCTCTCTTGTTAGGCTGCTCTCAGCTACATGGAATGGGCCTCAAATATACATGAAATAAAACCTTAATATAAAAAAAATCTGTATAAGAACAGAGGATAACTTACATTTTGTATTCATTTCCCGCGGTGGGTGGATGATAACATCTGCATGTTCCCATCTCATCAGACGGCCATGCAGGATGGAAGTCGACAAACTCATCAAATGTCAACGCTCTCGTTTGATAATCCACTTGTTAGGGCTGTCGAAAGCAATAATGAATGCCGAACAACGGAGCCTTCGTTCGTTAGCCTACGCTGTACGTGTTCGGGAATTGCTAATAATTACAACTTGCCCCGCCATGCACGTCGAGAATGAAAATCAACTATAGTGGCGCTGGACAAGGGGACAGAATGGGAAAATGTCTTTAATAAGGACCCTCTGATTGTAATTTGATGTGGGGAGATTGAATCTGCGAGGAGTCGTGTGTTAGAGAGACCGCGAGGTGACCATGGTGCCGGCACATCATTTGTCCATTAGTGTTAGGCGGCAGGGCTGGACTGCTCATCTGTCATATAGCGGGTATTTCCCGGTGGGCCCTGTACCCTCATGGGCCCCTATTTTCAGAAATGTTTTTTTTTAATTATATTAATTATGAGAGGCCCCTTTGAGCCAAAAGTGCCCGCGCCCTATTTCTCCCCTAGTCCATCAGCGTTAGGCGGAATAGCCAGGGCAGACACGACAAAGGTCTGTGCGGAATAACACAGCAGATCCGTGAGGGGAAAAAAATGAGGCAAAGTATGTGTGTGTGTTTCTGTGCGTGCGTATGTGCGTGTGTGCGCGTGTGCGCGTGTGTGCGTGTGTGCGTGTGTATGTCTGTGTGTGTGTGTGTGTGTGTGTGTGTGTGTGTGTGTGTGTGTGTGTGTGTGTGTGTGTGTGTGTGTGTGTGTGTGTGTGTGTGTGTGTCAGGGTGTAGATGGGGTGGGGTTGGGGGTGCCCCCATCATTCCAGCTGAGGCAGTGAGTCAGGAAGAAAGACAGGAGAGAGAGAGAGAGAGAGAGAGAGAGAGAGAGAGAGACAGAGAGAGAGACAGAGAGAGAGAGAGAGAGAGACAGAGCGCAAAAGCGGGAGAGATAGCGAGCGAGAGAGATAGCGAGAGCAAGGGAGGAAGACAGATACATATGGAAAGACAGAATAAGAGATGAGAAGAGAGAGTCGGCTAAAAGAGAAAGAGGGCGACTGAGAAAAAGAAAGAGGCACATACTGTACAAATAGACTGCCAAGCCAAAACTGCCGAGCGAGAGAGGATTTCACCCCCATCACTGAGGTAACCTGGAGGGCCTGCAGGCTATCACAAGTCCCCCCTCTTTCCCCTCCTTTTCCAGGAGAGTGATTTGCGCATAATGTGCTTTGTGCCAGAATAGAGTGGTGACGGTGAATGATGATGCAGGCAGGCCCTGCCTCATTGTGAGAATGGTGATGAGGTCTCTCTATTTTGACTCACTCTCTCTCTCTCTTGCCCCCCCCCTCTCTCTCTCTCTTAGAAAGGCTATTTACGTACATACCTTATTTTTCCTTCATCACTCTCTTTCTTTTATTTCCTCTTTCTGTGCATATGTCTATTTCTTTTGTGTTGTCTCTGCTCTTATACGTTCATTGGCTGTTACCAGAATGGCAATGACCAAGTCGTAGTGCATTATTAAAGGCCCTGTGTTATGTCATAATAGTGTTGTACTATAGTGGTTAACTTTTCAATGCCTATTACAGCATTCCACAGGTGTATGGAGTGCATTATAGGGCAACCACATACCATTTCTCTCTCTCTCTCTCTCTCTCTCTCTCTCTCTCTCTCTCTCTCTCTCTCTCTCTCTCTCTCTCTCTCTCTCTCTCTCTCTCTCTCTCTCACACACACACACACACACACACACACACACACACACACACACACACACACACACACACACACACACACACACACACACACACACACACACACACACACACACACACAGGGTTGGGGTTTGGAACTTTACTACAAGTACCTGCCAAATACTGGTTGATTTGAGTGGTGACTGGTAACATGTGTCAACCCACCTGCCACTCTGACAGGTGAGGGATTTCACCTCAGGTCAAGCTCTAAATAGTCAAATGTTCAAATGTTTGAAAGTACATTTGACAAGTAGCATCAGCATTACTGTATATTACAGCCAAACATAATAATATGAAGTCATATGACATAACAATGTTTGGAACAGTTGAATATGAATACACTGGAAAAAATTGTGAGTGTTAGATTTTAGAATCTACCTGCTATAGTGACCGACGAACACACACACGCACAACGCACACATGCACGCACGCACGCACGCACGCACGCACGCACACACACACACACACACACACACACATACACACACACCTGCCTTTGTGTACAGGCATGGACAGTCACTCTTACAGTTTCTATGCAACAAGCACTGACAGGCTTGGAAACTCCACTCTTCATCATCTCCAGTAAAACCACACAGTGCACACGAAACCAGAAATACACTATAACATAGAACAGCTCAGTGATCCATTTGCTGATCTACTGTTTCCAGAGTTGCTCATTTTTCATATTTTGGAAGTCCACATAACCACATAACCTTGTCTGCGACCCCATTTTAAAAAATGCGTACGCACGGTGAATCCGGTTGAGATGCCACTGATACATGAGAAAAATACATGAGTTCAAAAGAGCACAAGTGGGCGTGCAGAGACACACTGCATTGCCATGGCTTTTTTCAGTACGCTCTCCTCTCCTGGTCCCTCCAATGTTTACATGTATTTCTGTGTCGTCAAACAGCAGTGTTGCCAGATGTATGATAATTACCATAATTTTGTCCATTTTGTCCACTGTACGATCAAAAAACATGATGTACGATAATTTTAGAGTCGTCATCCAGTTCATTTAAATGCTTAGAAAAAACCATTTTGGTCTTGTACGATAATTTCCTCCCATGAAGCCCCCAAAAACAATAATTTTGAGTTTGGTACGATAATTCAGCATTTTCCATCTGGAAACACTGGTCGTCAAGCAGGCGTCCTCCTCCTGCTGCTGCTGCTGCTGCTGCAAGTCTGCATCTGTTCAGCTCCGAGTCCCCCACGTCTCTTGCCTGACTATCATCGACTTTCAAATCTCGTACCGAGATGTTGGTCTGACCAAGAAGATAACTAATAACGTTTCCCAAACGACCTGGTTAACCTGCCCCCCTCGGTTTTGCTACTGGTCGAGTCCAGAAAAGGCTGTGCCGAAGTTTAAACCAAACATTTTCTTAAGGGCCGTACACACACGTCGCTGCTAGTTACTCAATAAAAGTCAATAGAATGTCTACGTGTTCCAGCGAGTCTCGCTGGCGAGTAGGCGAGGAGAGTACAAGCGATGCGATGTGGGCGGGTTCCGAGATAAACTTATTTTATCTTCGAGCGACGCGAGTTAAGCGAGTAACCAATTGGAATGCAGAATACAGATTATTGACAGGTGGTGTTCTGACCACCCAACTTCTGCACGCCATCACACTTTGGTTAAAAGTGTTGAGGAAAATACATACAGTGTACACCATCAAAGGCTCATATGCATGGTTGTGCACAGCACACGATCAACGTTAAACAGCGTAGGCCTACATTTTGTTTCGTACGGACGTTATTGGCGCGGACAGCGGGAACCATGACAACCAGTAAACAAAATCACCCAGAGCGAGTGGCAAGTAGGCGAATGAGCAAATAGCGAGTAAATAGCAGCGACGTGTGTGTACGGCCCTTTAGTCCCAATTGATTCTATTGAATAGAACGTCTCTGCTTAAACCATGTCAATGCCTTGAACGCACCTCTACCCAGGGCTGTTGGAGCTGCTGAAATTTCATTGCTTCCCGACAAAGTGGGTGGAGTTCCCGATTTGTTGGGAGCTCAGAAACTATATTTGTATTGCTCTTGGCCTGACTAGAAGCAACGCTGAAGGTGGACCCAGAATTGGGTCCACAGTACATAGAATGTATTGAGTGGGGGGGGGCCCTTTCAGATGTCTTTGTCCTGGGCCCGGCCAAAGCTGTCAGCGGCCCTGCTCACAGCCGTTGGAGAGAAGGGTGACAGAGAATTCTACTGTTCAAAGGCAAAATGCAGTACCTACATACTGTATTTTCTCAAAAGTGAGATAAGAGCCTAGACTGAATATGGTATTCATAACGCCTCCTTTATCTAGTGCAGTGATTCCCAACTTATGGGCTGGGGCCCACTGGTGGGCCCTGAAGGTATTCCAAGTGGGAATTTTGGTGTGTGTTGCTGTTGATTTATTTGAGTTTTATTCTTAATTGGGTCAGAGGTGGGCCCAGAACATTTTTGACAATTTCGAGTGGGCTCGAAAAAGAAGACAAAGAAGTATGGTCGAAATGTGTTCCGTTTTAGAGATATTACTATCTCAAATACATAGCCTTGACATTAGGCTGGATATTGTAGCGCTACAGTAACTACAATATCCAGCCTAATACCAAGGCTTTGAAGGTCTTTTTCTCAGTTTCAATGTTGGTGTAGTTACTGCACTTTGCCTCTGTAGAGCAGCATTGTCCCATTACGTTGTATTCATTGAGTTGGGAGGGTGGGGCTCTCAGATGGCTTTATCCCAGGTCCCGTAAAAGCTGACAGCGGCCCTGTTTATTGCCACCACTACCATCGCTATGATTGCCATCGCCATATTTATTCCTGCAAAAACATTCACAGATGGCATCTGAGAGAGGGGATGTGTACCCACGTGCGGAGCGAGCACATGGCATGAGGAGATAGCGACGAGTGGCGAATGTCAGACAGGCTGCACGCGGCACACACAGGCGTGTGTAAAAAGGAGCGCTGCCTTGGCTCGCCCACATGTTGCCTTTTTAAAACAAAATAAATACAGACACACATACACACTAAACACACACACACGCACGCACGCATGCGCGCGCACGCACGCACGCACGCACACACACACACACACATACATGCACATGTGCACATACACACATAAAAATCAGAGGGGCCCAGAATTGAGTCCTCACTACACACACACACACACATGCACACACACACTCACGCACGCACGCACGCATGCACGCACATACACACACACATGCACACAAACACACACACACACACGCACGCACACAAGCACACACACACACACGAGAAAGAGAAACAAATACACACACACACACACACACACACACACACACACACACACACACGCACACGCACATGCACACACACACCCGCACAATGCAATTACTGGTAATTACTCTTCCTATCTTCACCAAACAGGGCCATTACCTTTATCCATTATTACTCATTTGGTTTGGGGTGGGGCTGTATGTAAATGTCTATCCATATATTGTCTACATACGTACAGTATATGTATGTCTACGTGTGTGTATGCAGATTACTGTATATGTGTGTGTACATAGTGTTACAGTTTTTTTCAATTGCTAACAAGCGCTTAGCCATACTTTGGATACTTTTTCTAATCTCTTAACACAGACTACCACCTACCAAGCACAATTGGCCAAACAGTTAATTTTCTTCTCAAAAGCACACACTGTTAAATATACGCAAAGAAATGCATTCATTGACTGCTAATTGTGTGAAAAAGGCATGTAATGTGTCAACTGCATGGCGATGGAAAGCCCTTGGTGTGCTAACTGTATGAAGAGTTTTGCAAATGTCGCTGAGGATTGGACAAAAGCTTGTTAGCAATTGAAAAAAAAACTGTAGTTCAATGCTAAGAGAGTATTCTGGGACCAAACACACAGTGGAAGATGTTAAATCGACTCTCTAAGTGTTGGGCCTACTTGGTGTGTGTACACATACATGCAGTAATGTAGTCTGTGTAGAATGCTGGTATACGCAGTATACCCACCTGAAAATGTCATGGATTTCAGAATACCCACCTAAAATTGATTGATTCAATATTTAGAATAGGACAAATATACAGTATACCCAACACAAAAAATGCTCAAATATACAGTATACCCACCACAAAAAGAAGACTACGCCATTGCATACATTCATCATGTGTGTGGCTTTGGATAGGAATCGGATGTGGGAGGTGCGAAAGGCAGAAGAGGAGAGGAGGGGAGAGAAGAAGATCCCATATTTTAGGCGTCTCCCATTGTGCCTACGAGTTTATCAGTCCGTCGCAGGCCCCCTCTCATTCTCACGGAGGCGGAGGCGGTGGTGGTGGCGGCGGGAAAGAGTGTGGGTGGCTGGGAGCTGATGATTCTATCAGGCAGGCCCGTCGAAAAGGGTGGGACAAACGGGTCAGCTGTCCTGGACCTATGGAAGGTGAGAGGGGGGAGGGGTCCCAGGGGACCCCATTACATTGTATGTATTGAGAGGAGGAGAGGGGCCCAGGTCCTTTCAGATGATTTTGTCCCGGGTCTGGTCAAAGCTGAGAGCCGGCCCTGCTTAACAGGCGTGTGCTGTGGGTTTCTAACGGCCATGTTAGGACCTAATGAAGAGGAGATTGGGGCATTAGAATGCCATGCTGCAAGCACGCCGCATGCACGGAGGGAGTAGGAGGGGGGTGGGTGGCAAGGGAGGGATATGGGAGAGTAATGGACCCTGATAAGGTTCTGCTGATTTCACACAAATACAGGAATGTTTCACACCATCGTTGGAATCATTTATGGAGCTCATGACAAAATCTCTTTTTTTTTTCCTTCTCCCGTCCTCCTCATTTTTATCCCCCCCCCCTTTTTTTTCTTGCTCTGATGCTCTATGGCTCATCATAACACATTCTCTCTCTCTCTCTCTCTCTCTCTCTCTCTCTCTCTCTCTCTCTCTCTCTCTCTCTCTCTCTCTCTCTCTCTCTCTTTCTCTTCTTCTCTCTCCCTCTCTCTCTCTCTCTCTCTCTCTCTCTCTCTCTCTCTCTCTCTCCCTTTTCCCTGTTTTCTTTGTGTTGTATTGGCTGAGATGTTCGTTTTCTCCCTCCCTCCTCAATTTACTGGTATTCATCTCAGGCCCTGAGAGTCTCTGAGGCTGAGGTCAGGGGGTCAACGCACATCACTTACCCTCCTGCTCCCCTTGCACGCACGTCTTTAATGTTAGGTTCACGTCCAACAGTGTATCATTCCCTATCCTTCATTCATTCATTCCCTTTTCCTCATTCGCTGATTTATCTTGACACAAAGTGTGGTCCACTTGAATCTCATCTCATCTTTCCACGATGGAGGAGAGCAGTGTGAATGCCAGTCTGTTACCACAGGAGCTAATTATGTTTCAAAGGAGGTCTGCAGAACTCAGGCTAAAGGTCTCTTTGATAAGATTGTTTGTAGATGCAAAGCTGATACTTGGTGATATGCACTTGGAAAGTATTTTTTTTTAAAGTTAAAAGAAAAAATTATATGTACGCTGGGTGCTGTACCATACAGTGCTGCATACGGTGCAGCCCAGCTTTCTCTTTTTTATTTTATGCACCAAAATGTGACCTCCAGAAGTGTGTAGCATGTCCTCCTAAGTTCTCCAAGCCACTTGCTATTACAACGCCAAGGCGATCTCATGTAGTGTTAAAAATATACAGGCCTACAGAATATTTTCTTGCACAAGTTAAGTAGACAGCGTTGGGTTTGATGACTCAGGAATTTCATGTGAACCACATGTCTTTGCATACTGCATGCAGTTTTTTTGCCCCAGAAAGCTGTGAATGAAGCTCAGTGGTGTAGTCTACTTTTTATGGTGGGTATACTGTATATTTGAGATTTTTTTTGAAGTGGGTATACTGTATATATTTGTGCTATTCAAAACAATGGATCAATCAATTTTAAATGGGTATACTGAAATCCCTGAAATTTAGAAGTGGGTATACTGCGTATACCCGTGTTCTACGTAGACTACACCACTGATGAAGCTTTAATCTGTCTGACATGGTGTCATGGTGACCATCCAAAATGAATTCCATTAGAATTTCATTGGAATGATTGGAACAGACTTTGTCATTTCACTTGCCTGTATCGTCAAAGACTGTTTCCTGATATCCACCTACTGTGTGCCGTTAATGGTTTCTTAGAGTGCATTTCAAGTACATAGTACATAGGACATAAATCTAGAGGTCTGTTCAGCACACGGTAAGACAATATCCAAGCCATTTCCAGTTTAAATGCCTGAAACTCACATAGTCCTGAAAAATAACTATCTTGCCAGCCTGATCTCCAAAAATTCCGTGCTCCTGGACACGGATGTTAAGGACACAAAATCCGTGTCCAGGAGCACGGATTTTGCCAAAATTCCGTGCTCCTGGACACGGAATTGTTTTCCGTGCTCCTGGACACGGAATTGTTTTCCGTGATGGGCACACGGAAGTGCTTTCTATAGGCTATTACCACAGCACTGTGTTAACTCTATCATTAGAAAATACATACCAAATGCTAATCCTAAACAAAATAATGCTTGTGCCCTGACCAAAACATTCCCTAACCTTAACCTGTCATTAAAGACATATTTTTGAGAAATACCTTTTCCAGTTGGTTGCTAGGCTATCAAACTCATATAATGAATGAAAGAAAACTAGCTGTGCCCAGACCAAAACAATCCCTAACCCAAACCTGTCAGTAAGAAATGTTTTTTTTTTTTTGACAAAATATTTGAAATGAGAAAAATCCTGAGAAAACACAAGACTGTTGCCTGATTATCATAGACTTGCAATAGAAGCAGCGCCGCCGAAGGTGTTGCGTCACTAGGAGGGCGCAGCCTGGCTAACAAGACTGTGGAAATGGCCTATAGAAAGCACTTGAAACAATTCCGTGTCCATGTTGATCTTGCATAAATACTTGAATTGTGATTTCTTGGGACAGAGCTCTTCATTTATTCAAAACATACAACATAAGGTAAACATACCTTCAGCAACTCAGTATCGTGACAAATCCTGCAAACCTAGAATGTCCATTGTAATGATGGGGCCCACGTACTGTAGGGCTATGAACATGACTCTCTTGCGTAAACATACCATTTATGGTTTCTTGAAGTGTATCATCTTCATTTCAGGCATCATGGGACTTAAAGGGCCCTAAATACTGTATAAACATGTCTGTGTTTTGACACAGATGATGAAAAGACCTAAAAGACGGCACATCAGCACATAAAACTTCAAAGGGGCTGCATGAAAGGACTATGTGTATATTTCAATGCAGAGAGAGGTCTCAGACACTTCATCCTGACTCCCCTAGTGTCTCGTACTGTAGGTAATAACAGAAAAAGAGAAGCTTCTCCGTCGTGTCATTTTCTGCTATCTCAGTCCATCAATGTTCCCTTATGCCTCCTTTTCGCTACTTTTCAGCAAACAAGCTCTGTTTCAGGCACTCAGGAGACAGCTCAAGAGGAAAGGGTTCAAAGGTCATTGTGGGATTATTTCGCTAGTTTGTTTCGTCTTGCCCGTGCCCGGGTTCCATCTTG
>NC_085871.1:36216158-36218658 GCF_034702125.1 Engraulis encrasicolus
TATACATATTATATTATGTGCAACATTAATATTATAATGGGTTCCGAGTTCCGGGTACCAAGAAGGACGAGTGTTTTATATAACGATAATTATAATATAAATATAAAATCTTCTTTTCATAGCTGTAAGTCTACAAAAGGGAACCTACTTTTTTTTTTACTAATAACACAAAGGCTCTCAGAGTGAGACTTACCATCATTGCAAGCTCTCGCATTAAAATAAAATGAAAACACAGCGTGCGGGCAGTTATTGCAATCTGATACTGTGGTGGTTGTCTGAGGTGAATTTTTAAAGAGCGGGCGTGACTATCGTACATGTCCAGACACTCAGGCACTTAACAGTGACCGCAGCCAGTGATCTCACTTTGCCTAATGGAGCACTGATGAACAAACACACCTTAACATTTTACTGTGGGAGCAGCGTAGGGGGACGATGACCCCCCCTCCCAAAGCACCTCACCCACCCCCCCACCCCCCCTCTCTGTAAAAATGCTCTCCACTCTCAAGGGTGTGTGTAGAGAGATTCTGCGTACATGCAGTCCATACCAATGTGAGGGTTCAAAACAAATTAGCGGAAGCCGGGCAATTATTGACCAGGCAACAGATATTTCGATGGGAAGTTTTAAAGTTGGCCAAAGTGGTTACAGAAGCTGATGTGTGTATTTTGTGTAGGCCTATTTTGTATGTCTTTGTTCATGGCATAACTTTTTTTTTTCCAGGGGGGGGGGGGGGGGGGGAGTACGGTATTCCTGTAGATAATATCCCTGTAGATTCAGTGAATACCATCTAACCCCTTGACCCCACTGATTCCCCCCAATCTCTGTAAAATGCTCTTCACTCTCAAGGGCCCATACCAACAAAAGCCAATTAGCATAAGCCCTTATTGACTGGGGCTTTTTTAGACATTCAGATGGGAAACAAGCCTTCATGTAAGCCATTACAGAACCTGATGAGTGTATTTTGTGTTTTTTTTTTTTCAATTTAGGGTATAACTTTTATTTCAAGTCCTATTTTAAGTGGTAAAGCAACTACATGGATCATATCCATCAGTAGGTTGATAAGAGTGGTAGTAAGCCTACTGTAGATGGAAAGCTCTGGACCCCCTCAGTTAGCTCAGAGACATTTTTCAGGACATACTGTAGGTCTGTGGACCTTGTTAGGTAGCCTGGCGACGCCATCCTATGTACTCCACCCAAAGATTTTGGCTCCGCACATCGTCTGGCAAAAGCCTCGAGCTCGGGTCTCTCAGTGTTTAGCCAATCAACAAACAGTTGAGAGAGGTGACGCAGAACTCACCCACGAGGTCCGTTACTGATTGGTTAAGGTAACTATATTCACACTTTCGTTTTGTTATGCTTTTCCGACGCTATATCGTAACAGGCATGCTAATAAAGCAAAATATGGGTTTTAATTTGTGTTTGGAAGTCCAATTAATTTAAATGGTATAGAAAGATCAGACCATCTCCCACCCTCCATCCATGGAGACGGATTCCTCATGGCTTTTGCCAGACTGATTGACAGAGTCAACAGTCGGCTTTTCGGCTACTTGTTAGGTATGTATAAGAGCAACTTGAGATGTGATAATGGGCAGTAGGCTGGTGATAATATAGTTCAGCCATTAAGACTCTGAGAGAGGAATTCGTATGTAACGATTTAATGTTAACTTAGTTGACAATGGAATTGGCATAAGTAGACAGTATTTGGCGTAGGTCCAATCATCAGCCCGGGTCTTGCGCTGGCGGATCCAGTAGAGCCTGCCGTAGCCGTGCAGCAGGAACTGGACCTTTAACCCCCCAGACAGGAAGACTGGGCCCAACTGGTGGTGGTGGGGATGGAGGAGGAGATTTCGGACCGGCCATGCCTAGGCCAGCAAGAAAGGAGAGTTAGACACGTAGCTATAAAGGAAATGGCAGCCGCTGATTGGCTATACAAAATGCACAGGTGACCTGAGTCTTCCTGGCAGAACTAACGCAGGCTACATCCCTACTCACTTACTGTATGCTGGAGACTGCAGATGGAAGGCTGAAAATTCCAGGGGATGGGTGGGTGGGCGGTGATGGGGGGGGGGGTACAACGACGACGAAGCTATTACAATGTGGGCATAAATTACCTTCGTCTCTTTGATGATTAATTACTTAAAAACGGAAATCATCAAGGTGCAGTGCCATACTGTGTTTGCTGTGTAAATGTGTTGTTTTTTTCTTGCTAATTCTTTTCTCACCATCAGCCATCAGTACTACGTATCTCCTGGTGTTTGTCTGATTCCAACAACAGAAGGCTGGGTTGAGGGTTGACTTCATTTTAGAGGGAAAATAAAAAAGCCCCCACGGCGAGTCCTACAAAGCATTGAGAGGTGTGCTCCTTAATGTTATTGTTCCAATGTGACTTTTTTTTTCTTCTTACCTTGGGGCCGTTTGGCTCTCCTGCAGGGGGCCCTCCGTACACATGGACCATTAACTCCCATCGCTAATGCAAGGGGCCTGCACAGTGTGTGTGTGTGT
>NC_085871.1:36221158-36223658 GCF_034702125.1 Engraulis encrasicolus
CCAGGGTACTTAATACAGATGGGTTGTGAAACTGGGACCTCTTTGGTGTAAATACTAAATAAATGTATTCCACAGATCATGGAAAGTTCTAACAATAAGAATTCGTCTGTAAAGACGAATGAGCAGCTGGACCATCTACCTCATAGTTAACAGAAGATCATTTTAGTTCTGAACATCTGGACTTCATTCTGATGCAAGATAAAAGCTTTAAATTGTTTAAATCACTGTTGACCTCTTTCGTCTTTCACAGTTTCAGTAGATCTTAAATTCATAGTCCATCAACGTGCCAAAAGGCAAAACATGGGAATTAAATCAATGAACTTCATAAAGTCCAAACATTCGGTTTATTTGCCCATCTCCCTACAGACAAGAGATAGAACTCCAGGAGGATTCATCCATCCTTACACCATCCACCCAGGCATCTTTCCATTCATCCTTTCATCTATTCATCCATTCATACACCATCCATCCATCCATTCATCCATCCATCCATCCACCCACCGGACTGTTGTACAATCAGCTGAGAGACAGGAAGTCGGCCCTTACACTCTTAATATAATGTGTCTTTGTTTGTACTGATTGCAATTATGCTACAAATCAATGTTTGCCGATCGATACTTTCCAGCAATTCACATTTAATATCCCTCCACAGCCACTTACTCCATTACTGGCATCCGATTGATTAGTCTATAAGAGCCAGGAGTGGCAGGGATCCATAGCTCATGTCCGTCAAGCTGATTGGGGAGCACCGATTGGCTGAAGACCAGCAGACTCCATCTTGCACCGACCGACGTAGGGGATCTCTCATTCGTCTATGGGGGGTGTGGCTGAGGTGAGGATGGGGTTGGTTGGGGCTACTCTTCAGCAATTACGTCTTCCTTCACCCAGCCCTGCATACCAGGCTCTCTTACGGCAATGCTGGGGAGCTCTCGTTTGCCAAGACAGGCTGGGTTACGGGTTGCTTGCTCGATTGTCTGTCAATCTTGCGTCTCGTACCGTGTAGTGTACATGGGGTAATGACAAGCCAATTTCACCCACCTCATGACCAACAATCACTAGCCTGGGCAAAAGCCGACTATTGACTCCGTCAAACAGTCTGGCGAAAGCTGAGAGTAATCCATCTTCGTGGAGGGTGGTAGATGATCTGATATTACTCTGCCATTTAAATTCCGTTCTGAATTCTGAATTAAAATTAAAGTTCTGAATTAATATTTAAAACCCATATTGTGCTTTATTAGCATAATTGTTACCATATAGTGTCACAAAAGCATACAAATAACAAAACAAAAGTGTGAATAGTGTTACCTTAAGCAATCAGTAACGGACTTTGCGGGTGACTTCTGCGTCACCACTCTCAACGGTTTGCTGATTGGCTAAACAGTGAGCGAACTGAGCTAGGAGGGTTTCGCTCATAGAGGTAGAAAATAACACTAGAGGTGACACGGCAATTTGCGACAGCACTGGGAAATGGCACATGGAGCTTCCCAACTTCCATAGGTAGTGTAGGCACCTTCAGTCAATGCAAGTCAATGGAGAACACGCCCAGCCCAGTCATAAAATTGACTAAAACTGTGTGAATATGAAGTAACACATAAATCAAAGACCATATTTGAAATGTCAGGCTAAATATCTACTTAAATTATATGAGTCGATAAAATACATTTAAAATTCAAATTATATATTTTATGAACATAGATAGCAACACACTTCAACTATTGTCCTTGTATAGTGTGTTGATGGACATTTTCACATGATTAAGCCATTTTTGACAGAGGTGAGCCTCCTTCTCTGTTAATTTCCATTTCTCTGATCTACCTACAGATAATGGCCGCTACAGATTGCCGTAAAAAGTGTTATTTTCTACCTCTATGGTTTCGCTAGACTAGGTGTGGATCCAAAATCTTTGTTTGGGTGGAGTATATAGGATGGCGTCACCAGGTGTACAAACGTATGGCCGCAAGAAAATCGGAATTGTTTGAAATCCTGATCACCCTTGTGAGTGTTGAAGCAGTGTTACGAGCCAAGTTTTATTGTCAATTTCTTTACATGCACTGGTCATACAAAGAATTTGAAATTGCGTTTCTTGCTCTCCCATGCAGACATAGACTAATCTAGGTAAGGACATAGACAGTATAGACATAGACAGTACTCATACATGGACATAAGACAGTATGGACATAGACATTGCTCATACAGACATTTAAAGTGCAAGACTGGACAACAGAAGACTTGTAGAGAACATACATTAAGAGGAGGTATTTTGTTGTGCTTTTCCTAAAAGTCCTTTATAGCGTTCTGACATAGTAATAGTAGCATTTGAAGAAAATAAATAATTAAAATAGGTTTATTAAATACACCAGCAGCAGTATGTGTGTGTGTGTGTGTTTATATGTGTTTTGTGTGCGTGTGTGTGTGTGTGTGTGTGTGTGTGTGTGTGTGTGTGTGTGTGTGTGTGTGTGTGTGTGTGTGTGTGTGTGTGTGTGTGTGTGTGTGTGTGTGT
>NC_085871.1:36228658-36231158 GCF_034702125.1 Engraulis encrasicolus
GAAAAAAATCTGAAAGAAGAATGAAATAAAAAGGAGGAGGAGGAGGAGGATGAATATTAGGAGGAGGAGAAATATTAATTTCTCAAACTCAAGGTCACTGGAAGAACTACGAAACACTGAGAAGCAATGTCACATTCAGAAAGCCGAGACCAAAAAAGTCCCGAAAAAGTTTCCCTCTGTAAACTTTTTCCATTAAACTGAACATGGTCACTTTATTTGCCTCCGCACCTTTTTTTGATATCATTAATTCTCCAAAACCTTGTGCCATATGCTGAACATAACTACGAACAACACTAGCAACACTACTACTACTACTACTACTACTAGCATTACTACTGGCACTATATTATTATTTTTATTATTAATAATAATAATAATAATAATAATAATAATAATAATAATAATAATAATAATATTGGCAGAAATCACAAGGAGGATGATGCACAGCACACATTTAATACTGCCCAAGGTGAGGAGATAAGATGCATAAAATAAATGAAAGTCTGGCCGTTATAAATGCCTTGGCGTCGGATTGCGGTATATAAATATGTATCATTGACTGCCGCATAGCTTTGGTGCCGCACGTGCTCGGGGCCACTATTCTTTCGAGGAAATAGCTACAGACGTGTGCCAAAGCCAATTAAATAGGGCCCCTGGGGCAGAGCGGTTTCCTCGAAGCTCCCAAGTTCAAGCCATAATCTCTGGCAGGTGTGTTTGCAGCTATAGTGAATGACAAAGGAATGGGAGGAAAAGGAGAAGGAGGAAGGAGGGAATGATACCAGAGGATTTGATGTCTAACCAGAGGTGAATGCTTTCAGGTCAGAGTATACAGGTCCTACGGTATGCTTAGTGTAGGCCTACTAACCATTTGTTTCTATGTCAAAATAGTTTGCTCTGTCAGCAGGGCTGGACTGGCCATCTGGCATACCGGGCATTTCCCGGTGGCCCCTGCACCCTTGGTGGGCCCCTATTTTTTTAGAAATGTAAAAATTAAAATAAAAAATTGGGGCCCACGAGGGTGCAGGGCCCACTGGTGAGTCAGTTCTGCGGCACTAATTATGAGGGGGGGGCCCTTGAAGTCAAAAGTGCCCGGACCCTATTTCTCCCCCAGTCCAGTCCTGTCCTGTCGGTCAGGATATAAAGGTAGTGAAAGGAAGCAGTAGACATGCTCTACTGTGTGTGTGAGTCAGAAAGAGATCACTCTTCTTTGGTGGGGTTTCTAGAGCAGAACTGTGTGGTCCTGGGAGTCAAATAATTTTAATTTTCAATTATGTGCAGCAATTCTTCTCACCGCTATGTCGGCTAGTCTGCCACTGTGTCCATCAGAAAATGGTTTGCTGCCCACAACACAAGTCTATTGAATTCAACCTTGTCAGTATTGAATACCAGGTATTCAGTTGTTCCAGGGGTTCACATTAGGCTGGATAGCAACCTCTGAAAATGTCCCATGATGTGTTATTATAGGAGGGAAGGTCATGATTTAGCGATTATGATGTTCCACGAAACTACAGCTCCACAAGTGAAACCATTTCATTGGAATTTTATTTCACACGTATTTTACAATCCCAGTTTTTAATATTCAGCATGGTGATCCCTCCACCCTCGCTTCAACTCGCTTTTCTCTGGGAGAAAAACATAAACATCAGAGAGAAAAAAGTAGAACTGGGTGCAGTGTTTGCGGCCAACACATCACAAAAACAACACATCGCAAAATTTCCACATCATGTTCCAACAGCCCCAGTGCCCATGACAGTACCCAGACTGAGAACAAATACCCCGACACAACAGGCAGTCAGACTGTGTGAACTCAAAGCGAATGAAAAACAAAACAAAACAAAACAACCACACAACAAAAGAATCGAGCAGTTTTATCCTCAGGAAGCCCAACAATATGCATGGCTGGCATGCCAAACATAATGTTATGACGGCAGGTTTGACCCGGCCTTCGCATACCACTCATGCCAAGCATTTTTATTTGAAATGTTTTACTGAAAGCCAAAAAGCACACCGGATTTAAAAAAAAAATGTCTTACACAACCGGACAGGCCAAAAGGTTGGACCTAGAGAATTTAATTTGACATAGTTGGTTCAAATTCTTCGGTGGGAATATTCAACAGAGTGGTGACATTCTTTTGAGAGAAGGAGATAATGGCAAGTAGGTTTCAACACTTGCAATATGATTCTGGCATCTCAGAATGTGCTATATTAATGTTTCTCAACCGGGACTCTAGAGTCCCCAGGGTACTCTAAAGCCCCATGGTATGGTGTGGTATGGTGTGGTATGCTGATCCATGAGAAAAGTAGTTCTTGTGATGGAATAACGTGGTATGTATTTGACTACAGGGAATTTCCCTGACTCCTTGCCATTTAGTCAATGTAGTCTACTTGAAGGCGCATAGTTTCTTCAATAAAACTGCTATATATCCTACACCAGTGATTTTCAAACTGTGGTCCTGGGCCCACTGGTGGGCCCTAATGGTATTTTGTGTGTGTTGCTGTT
>NC_085871.1:36236158-36251158 GCF_034702125.1 Engraulis encrasicolus
TTTTAAATGAAGTAAAAATGCAGATTAGCCTTTCCTGCATTATTTATCATTCCTGGAATAGAGCGCTTTACAGTAGGCTAGCACAACAGCACAGTGCATGACTCAATAGCCACGCAGGATTGATGGATGGTTATCTAGGGAGAACAAGATGATTCAACACACATTACACACACACACACACATGCACACGCTCACACACACATACACACACAGGGTCGCTGACAGGTTTGCGTGGGCCCGGGACAAAGACATCTGAAAGGGCCCCAACCCCAATGGATACAATGTACAGTAATGAGCACTTCATTCTGGGCCCCTTCTCTCCCTGGGCCCGGGACAAGTGACCCTTTTTTATCCCCTGCCGGCTTCCCTGCACACACACACACACACACACACACACACACACACACACACACACACACACACACACACACACACACACACACACACACACACACACACACACATACTCACACTCACACACACACTCACACACACTCGCGCACACACACATGGTGATGCTGGATTTTGCTGAGAAGCGGTGTTGTTAGCACAAACCACACTAATTAACATCAATATCAATCTGTAGTTTGTAAGACGAGCGAGCAATGGCAAGTACAAAATAAAACAGCAAAGAAAATGGCTTCCCCATTTCAGGATGCATTCAGACAGCAAACAGGGCCGCTGTTTAAGTCATCTGAGAGCCCCACACACCCACCCACCCCTCAATACATACAAGGCAAATAGAGACCTAATTCTGGGCCCTCTTTCTTCTTAAATGGGCCCAGGACAACTCTCCTCTTTGTTCCGTATTGCACCAGGTCTGCAGAGAAAGCAGCAATAAAAGGCAGACATATTTCTGCCATGTATGTACATCAAATGCATTAGTTCAAAAGACGTCTGGCTCCTGATCTCATGAATAAATAAATAAGTGTGTGTGTGTGTGTGTGTGTGTGTGTGTGTGTGTGTGTGTGTGTGTGTGTGTGTGTGTGTGTGTGTGTGTGTGTGTGTGTGTGTGTGTGTGTGTGTGTGCGCGCGTGTGTGCGCGTGTGTGTGTGTGTGTACATGTATGCAATGGCACCGCATTATAGTTATCCCCTCAGGTTAAATCATCAGGGTATTAGGCAGGGGGAAATAAAGAGTATGGGGTGATGGGTGTGTGTGTGCGTGCGTGTGTGCGTGCGTGCGTGTGCATGTGCACGTGCGCAAGCGTCTGTCTGTCTGTTCATGTATATGTGTGCGCACAAGGACCATGGTGGGAAGGCGGTAGCCTGGCCTGATACACAGTTCCTGGTGTGATACAGTATGGTGCCCATGGGGAGAGGAGGAAGAAGAGGAGGTAGAGGATGAAGAAACGGAGTACCATGATGAAGAGGATGAAGAAGGTGAGGAAGAGGAGGAGGCCGCCCCTCTGGCTCTGCCACCCTGCGGAGATGAAGAGGGAGGCATGTCAGGTCCCCAGGGGGGGCAGTGGGTGGGTGTGCCTGGGTGGAGGTGGGGCCGGCAGGGGTGTATGGCCTCATAGCCTTGCATGTGCATGCTGGGCCCAGGACAAAAGTGATCTGAAAGGGCCCCCTACCCAATATATACAATGTAATGGGGACCAAAATCTTGGCCCTCTGTCTCCCTGGGCCCGGGACAACATACCTCTTTGTCCCCCCGCCTGTCGGCCGGTCTGTGTGTGCGTGTGCGTGCGTGTTTGTGTGTGTGTGATGGGGCGTAGGCGTGGGTACATTCCCCCCTCTTTCATGTGAAAATAAGACAAAACCAGAGGAGGCCAGACACGAACAGACAGGCAGACAGAGAGAGAGAGAGAGAGAGAGAGAGAGAGAGAGAGAGAGAGAGAGAGAGAGAGAGAGAGAGAGAGAGAGAGAGAGAGAGAGAGAGAGAGAGAGCAGGGTGGAAAAGGGAGGGAGGTTGCTATCCCCCTGACTTTCATCTGAAAATAAGACAAGACCAGGGGAGGGCCTTGAGGGAGGGAGATAGACAGAGAGCAGACAGACAGAGAGCATGAGAGACAGACAGAGAGAGGGAGAGAGAGAGAGAGATGGGTGCATGCGTGTGTGTGTGCACGTGCGTGTGCGTGTGTGTACCCATGTGCATGTGTGTGTGTATGAGAGAGAGAGAGAGAAAGAGAGAGAGAGAGAAAGACACAGACAGAGAGAGGAGGGTAATAGAGGCCACCATTTCAAAGACATTCATTCCACTACACTCCAATGAATCTCACAAAAAAACACACACACACGTAAAAATACAATCCCCTGCCTGTGGTCTTTCTGTGTAAAAACTTGCGTTAACACTTCACATTACTGATTGTTAATAAGGTGTTCATTTCATGGTAATTTCAATGTAATTTTAGTGTAATTTCATGGTAATATCTATTTATAACCAGTAATAACAAAACAACCATGAAGATTCCATTGCAATTATGCTGTAGTTTGTAGGTAATAGCGATGCAACCAGCTGTCAACTGAACCAGTAAAATGTTGATAAGTGCATGCAGGGGCGGTCCTAGGGACGGGTCGATCGGGCAATACGTATATAACGACGTGACGTGTGCCATGTGCGTTACGCCCCTTCTTGGGGGGAAGGCCAATGCAAGTCAATCGGTGTTGGGAAAGAATAAACAAAAGACAAGGACCTGTAGACTAGGGTTTAATCCCGGGACCCGGGATTCCCGGGAAATCTGATCAAAACAATTTCCCGTTTCCCGGGAAAGCCATGACGGGAAACCGGGAAAAAAATGAAGTGCGTGTCTATTTGTTGTCCTAGCAACAGTAAGCAACAGTGCCACCTAGCAGCGGTAACACTTCAGGCTCACTTAAGCAGCAGCAGTACAGGCCCATTTCAGCAATGTCTGGGTCTGCTGCCAGTTTTGCCTGAAATTGGACAATGACAGTGCGAAATGCACTTTGTGTGAGCGAATTATAAAGTGAGGTCGCCAAGTTCCGCCCATTTCACTGATCACTTCACTGAAAACGTGATAATAGACTATCACTCTTTGAAATACTATTTAATTATGCTCTCGTATATTTTTGGATAGCGCCAACTGTGTAGATGAGGTAATGAGCAATATTAGCTAACATTGGTAGTCCTTTCTATCGTAATTTGGCGATAACGTCCAGCATGTCCGAAATCTAGCTTCAGCACAATTCTCAGGCGAAAGGCTCCCAATTCCGCCCGCTTGATTTCAGGTCACGTCTGTATTTCCGTTACTGTTTATTATTCCTTCATGCTGTTGTGTTGATTTGGTTCACACGTGTAGTCCTGGCTTTACCGATGCAGGAACTGTGATTAGTTTGGTCGTTACTGTGGAAACGGTTGAATACTTTTGGTCCTAAAGTGAAACAGGGAAGCGGCCAGGGCGAGTTTATAGCCAGAATGTCGTCGTGAAAGTAAAGTTCCATCTGCCGTTACGAGACCCTTCATTACAATGCTGTTTATTGCCGTTTGACTCGGTTTTAAATGTCATCACCGTTTCAAATATTAAGCATACAAACTCCGTATCATGTCGATATCCATTCCCGACTTAAACAGTGGATACATAATTAACTATAATCACTTATAAGTAGGCGGGCGGAATTGGGGGACGGGCGGAATTAGGCGACTTGGTGTCACCGTCACCAACAATCCACCCGTCATTGATAAGCGCTGCATGCTGCGCACAGGCTATCATCTTACACTTCATTATTATTGTGTTGGTGGATAGTAGAGCTTAATCTTAATTCTTTTCTCCCAATAATGATACAAACAGTAACAACTTGATACAAAATGCCAGTTTGGGAGGAACAGTTGAATTATAGCCTCTACACGACTACATCAAAAAATGGGAGAAAAAAAACAAAACAAAATGGGATTTCCCGGGATTCCCGGGATATGGGTCGTCCGATCCCGGGATTTGATTCATGCCATTTTCGGGAAAAATATTAAACCCTACTGTAGACTAGCGTTGTTCACGCTCAACATGCCGAAGACAT
The DNA here is from genome assembly GCF_034702125.1 of Engraulis encrasicolus. Taxonomy (NCBI): domain Eukaryota; kingdom Metazoa; phylum Chordata; class Actinopteri; order Clupeiformes; family Engraulidae; genus Engraulis; species Engraulis encrasicolus. The sequence continues at coordinate 36,240,133 of NC_085871.1, forward strand.
GTTGTGTTGTCGGCTGTTCAAATAATATAGCCAAACAGCAGCGGCTGAAGCATGGACTGTGTTTATTTGGGCTAGCCGATGTAGCATGTAAGTTAAGGAGATATTCAGTTTGTTTTCCCCCAAAAAGGGACGTAACACACATTCACGAGCAAAGTACCTGGATGGACGGTTACATGTATTGCCCGGGGTGGCACCCGGGAGTTCAGGTGTGTACTGAATTCCAGTCTGGTTCCGGCACCAACCTAAATGCCACATAAATCGGTGCCCCATTTCGATACCTGTTAGCAAGTAGTAATGTCTGTTTCAACCGTCTCTATGTCAATAGTACATCTGTGAACCAATAGTCATGTAGTCCAGAAGAGCTCTTTTCCAAAACGCTATATCCACCATTTTTGACTTTTTGCATTTTAATATTTGAATTGATTGTAAAGAAGTCTTGTCATCTATATGTGAATTCTTGCCATTCAAATGTTTTGAGAACATACTTTTTAAACCTCTATAAAATGCATTTTGCAATGCAATTCAATGGAATGCCCAATACAAAAATGTAAATTTCCCAACATTCTATAAAATGGATATATCTCATTTTGGAAAAGAGCTCTTCCGATGTACTACTGACACAGAAGTCGTCGTTTGTGATTGACGTCCAAGGGTCTGGGTGGGACGAGCACGAGACATTCACCATTCATTCAAAAAGTAGCGGTAGTGTTCACTCAAACAGCTGACAGCTGACGACAGTACAGTAGCTAGAATCTAGTTTCCAGCTCTTGTTGTCATAGCACAGTGCCTACATCAAAAGTCTGGCTGTACTTTGATTTTGCTTGTGACAAAATCGTCCTAGCCCAAGACCGTAACACATCTAAGCTGTTTCTTCATTAAATCAATGTTCAAGCCGAAAGCTGTGCCGTGTACACATACTCTCTTCCTTTCCTGTACTTCACTCACACACACACACACACACACACACACACACACACACACACACACACACACACACACACACACACACACTCGCACACACGCACGTACACACTCACGCACAATGCAAACAAACAGGATACAGGCAGACATGCAGACACGCACACACACACACACACATGGCTGTGACTGATTGGAAGCTCAAAGCTTAAAGCCAATTTCACAAACTCATCTCCCTATTCCATTTATGTGCGTGTGTGTGTGCGTGTGTGTGTGTGTGTGTGTGTGTGTGTGTGAGTGAGTGCGTGTGTGCGTGCTTACATGCGTGCATGCGTGCGTGCGTCTGTGCGTGCACGCGCGCGTGTGTGTGTGTGTGTCAGTGTGCGTGTATGCACGCCTGTGTGTGAGTGAGTGAGTGAGTGACAGAGAGAGAGAGAGAGAGAGAGAGAGAGAAAGAGAGAACGAAAGAATGAGAGTACGACTGAGAATACGAAAAGAACGAGAGAAAAGATAAACGTGTTTTGCACTTTTCCTGCACAAGGTTCATTACACAGCCCCAATGCCAACGCTGAGAAGTTGCAGAGAGGAGTTAATTCCCAGTGATGTGGGAGAAAAGGCATTAGCCCACTCCTATCCATCTTCACAATGACACATCCATTTAAATGTTTGTCTCTTTACTTCCTTCCTTCCTCCAAAGAGATACAAAGGGCAGAGTCATTCCTCTTTCTATCTAACCTTCACTTCTTCTCTTTGTTTTTCCGTATCCTTGAATTTTTTTCATCCTTTTTTTTCCTAGAGTGCTTCATTCCATCCTTTTTCCTCTTCCGTCGTCGTACTGACTGTTTTCATCCATCTTTCGGTGTCCCTCTGTCTACTGTCCTTCTCGCCCTCTCTCTCTCTCTCTCTCTCTCTCTCTCTGTCATGCTCTGTTCATCATTGTTTTCCTCTCTCTCTGTTTTCTGTCAACTCTCATTCTCTCTCTTCATCTCTCTCTGTATCTCTCTTTCCATCTCTTCCTCCATCTTGCTCTTTTCCTCTCTCTTTCTGTCTTCTCTCTCTCTCCCTTTCTGTCCTCTCTCTCTCTCTCTCTCTCTCTCTCTCTCTCTCTCTCTCTCTCTCTCTCTCTCTCTCTCTCTCTCTCTCTCTCTCTCTCTCTCTCTCTCTCTCTCTCACTGCCATGTATAGACCTAAAATCTTTCATTATGATGTTTTTCAATTTTCAAAAAAATAAAGGAGCCCACAACTCGGGTGCTTGAAGAATTAAGTGGCTCAGTTGTGAGATTGATTTTAGGAGAGCATATTCATAACGTTGGCGTTGATTCGCTGAGCACTCTGGGAGAAAATTGTTTTTCTCTTTTTTATTTCTTCTTTTTATTTTTTTTGCTCTTTTAAAAACTTTATTAATCTTACCCCTGCTCCCCCCCCCAAAAAAAACATCCCCTGCAATCTTTTTTTAACCCCAAACATATGAAATTAGCCCCTCCATCCCGGCAGTTCTAAAATCTAATTTCAAAGGCAATTTTGTTTTTGCCATAAGTTATGATGAGGGATGTGGCTCGTGGAGCTAGTCATTATTCAGCCGTGGCTTAAACCGTACTCTTTCATGGATCTCAAATGGATCACTCAAAAACAAAAACGCCCTGTGAAAAAAGGAGCAGAAAAAACAAGGAAAAGTGAACTAGGTATGTAAACTTCAGTGAACTTTGGGCAAAGACTCGTCATGACATGGTGTGTATACATGTATGTATGTTTAAGTACCCTTATCGGTGTGTGCGTGCATGTGTGACGGTGCACAGTGTGTGTGTGTGTGCGCTCGCGCGCGCGCGCGTGCGTGTGTGTGTGTGTGTGCGTGTGTGCGTGTGTGTGTGTGTGTGTGTGTAACCTTTACCTCTGGTTAATGCATGCCAGTGTGTGTGTGTGTGTGTGTGTGTGTGTGTGTGTGTGTGTGTGTGTGTGTGTGTGTGTGAGTGAGTGTGTGTGTGTGTGTGTGCATGCGCATGCATGTGTGCATGTATGACAGTGCACATTTGTGTGTGTGTGTGTGTGTGCGCGCGTGCGTGTGTGTGTGTGTGTGTGTGTGTGTGTGTGTGTGTGTGTGTATAACCTTTACCTCTGGTTAATGCATGCCAGTGTGTGTGTGTATGTGTGTGCGTGCGTGCGTGTGTGCGTGCGTGCGTGCGTGTGTGTGTGTAGCCTTTACTTCTGGTTAATGCATGCAAAGTGGGTTGTGTGTATGCTCCCTGTTCTCCTGGCCTGCCTGCTATCCCCCTAATGAAGTGCAGCCAGAGCGGAAAGCAAGTCAGCCCAATCCCACCCCGACTCCACCCCACCCCAGCCCACCCCACCCCCAACAACCGACCCCTAACACTCCCTAAGAAGCTGACCTGCCAATAGGATGCACCATTAAGAAACTTTCTCGCTCTCGTTTCTTTTGTCCTTCCTGTTCTCTTTCTCTTTTCATTTCTCCAGGGTTTATCTCTCGATCTCTCTTATCGCTCTCTCTCTCTCTCTCTAGCCATGCCTCTGTCTCTGTGCCTCTCTCTCTCTCTCTCTAACTCTCTCTCTCCCTCTCTCTCTCTCTCATATTCACTCTCTACCTCTCCCTCTTTCAGTCCTTTTCTCCTTTCCTCCTTCCTCCATCCTCTCATCTTCCTTCTCTGCCAGCACTAATTACGAAAGAGTTGCAAAGTCAAAAGAAGTGCAGAGGGAGGGCAGCTCTTTAAAAGCAGGTTGTTATGACACACAGTAGGGCAGGGCAATTGGCACAGAGGGGCTGGGTTCAGAAGGGCTGCCTGCATGCGTGTGTGCGTGCCTGCCTGGATGTGTGCGTGTGTGCGTGCGCGATTGCGTGCATGTGTGTGTGTGTGTGTGTGTGTGTGTGTGTGTGTGTGTGTGTGTGTGTGTGTGTGTGTGTGTGTGTAGCCCCTCTGTGTCAATAGCCCTGCCCACTGTGTGCGTGCCTGCATTCGTGTGTGCGTGCGCTCGTGCTTGCATGTGTGTTTGCGTGTGTTTGCGCACGCGCGCGCGCGTGTGTGTGTGTGTGTGTGTGTGTGTGTGTGTGTGTGTGTGTGTGTGTGTGTGTGTGTGTGTGTGTGTGTGTGTGTGTGTGTGTGTGTGTGTCCAGCAGTAATCCGTCTATGTAGGGTCATACACTGCAGTGGCTGTCAAACTGAGGTGCAATTACTTCCTGAGGATGCACCAAAAAAAGAAAAAAGAACAACAGCAGAACAAAACAAACATAACGTTTAACAAACTTAAACATTACATAACATTTCATCGCAAATGATTAACATTTGTAGTATAGTTCCTTTTTAATGTAGGCCCTACCATATGAACATTTAATAACACACATTGTACTAATCACAAGCCCTAAACCGAATAGCAGAATGCAAATACATATTGCTGTTAAACGCTCTGCCACTCTGTACCTCTTTCAGTGGCGGAACAATTGTGCACAGGGCCCCAGGGTTAAACACTGACAGGGCCCCCATACAGTTTGCCAAGGTCACAACAGCGCCGCCACCACCGATACGAAAGGACCATGGGCCCAGGGACAAATGCCCTACTTGCCCAGCCTATAGCCCCACCCCTGATCTAGTTGATGTAAAATGGAAAGTATAGTAAAGATGTCAAATAAAGTTTTGTAACAATAAAAACCTTTCCCAGTACACTGTAAAAGTTCAGGTGGATACTATACAGTATTCAGGAACAATTCCCAATGCATTATAATGTCCTGATATTGCATTCACCTTTTGTGTATGCTTCCATAATTATGCAAAAATATTCATTGCTATAGGATGGTGTCCCTGGTGCTGTGTGTGTGTGTGTGCGTGCCTGTGTGCGTGCGTGCGCGTGTGCGCGCCAGCGTGTGAGCTTGTGTGCATGCATGCGTGTGTCTGTGCATGTGTGTGTGCGTGTGTGTGTGTCTGTGTATGTGTGCGTGCGTGTGTGTGTGTGTGTGCGCGTCTGTGTGTGTGTGTCTCTGTGTGTGTGTCTGTGTGCGTGCGCTGTGGAGGTGACTCAGTAGGACAGGAAGCCTCCATAGGGGAGAGGAGCACAACACAACAGACAACAGTCACAATACATAGTAACAGTTACCACAGTCAGGGCCACTGACAGAGGGGGACAAACGGGTATGTTGTCCGGGGCCCAGGGAGACAGGGGGCCCAGAGATGGGTCCCCTTTACATTGTATGTATTGGATGGGGGGCCCTTTCAGATGACTTTGTCCTGGGCCCAGCAAAATCTGTCAGCGGCCCTGACCACAGTGGCTCCACATCCACAGTCAAGATGACAGCAAACAGGTCGTGTTTGTGTGTGTGTGTGTGTGTGTGTGTGTGTGTGTGTGTGTGTGTGTGTGTGTGTGTGTGTGTGTGTGTGTGTGTGTGTGTTGGAGATAAGGGGAATACAGGGGGTGCGCCCAGAATGAGGCAATGATATTGTTGTGGTCGGGGGACTTTCTTTGGTTTTAGTAAACACACACCATGCGAGGTGCGAGCTGTAATCAATAGTTAACCTTTTTTTTTTTGATCAAATTTTTATTATGATTTTTGTTATGACAGAGTAACAAATCACGTAAAATAGGAAAAAGAGGGAGGGGCAGGGGAGACAAGACTCGACAAACACGACACAGACACATAACAACTGCAAAGACAGGAAACAGACAAACATAAAGATAAAACACAAGACAAAAACTAAAATTAAACAAAACAAAAAAATAAAACAAAAAAGGCTCTAGTGTCCCATCAAGTCCTTGATAGAGTCTGCTAGGTTACGCCAAAAGTCCAAAGTCTTTTCTGAAGCTGCATTGACTCTAGCTGTGGATAGTTCCATGAATATAACGTCCAAAAACGTGAGGCTCCAATGGCGCATTGAGAGGTCATGGGGTGGCTTCCACCGTGTAGCTACCATCTTCTTGGCAGCGGTTAGTCCAGCATAGATTCCCCTCTGAGTTACTCCAGTAACACAGAGAGGCGACAAGTCATTCAAAATCAAAACACCCATGTGAACAGGCACATTGACATTGAACAAACGAGACAGACAAGATGCAACATCATTCCAAAACTGAGAGACAGGGCCACAGTCCCAGAACATGTGGAGAAAGGTGCCGTGTGATTGAGTTGGGCAAAACGTGCATAAAGGGCTATTGACTATTTTCATATGGTGCATCCTTACAGGGGTCAGATAGGTTCTATGGATGAAGTTATAATGAATGTATTGGTGATCAGGGTTGCGCGACACCTCTGAGATGCTGGACCAAACGTCGTCCCAATCTATTTCTTCGCTTAGATCAGGACAGTCCCGCAACCAGACCCTTTCTATAGGGAGGCCAATATGTTTGGGTATGGCCAAGAAGTGGTAAAGCCTAGATACCATACCTTTTGTTGATGACTGACTAGTAAACAGTTTACGGATAGGATGAGTAGGCAAGGAACTTTGCCAGGGGACACCATGTGCTTTGAGCGCAGATCTTAATTGTAAATAGAAAAAAAAGGTAGAACGTGGCAAATTGAATGTATTTTGTAAGTCAGAGAATGGTAACAAGCCAGAGTCACTGAATATATCTTTTAAATAATGAACCCCTCGTTGTTCCCAAAGTGGTGCTGTTACAGGACTCCCACCTATCAGTAACGACTTATTGTGGAATACAGGGGAATGTGAGTGCCAGTTACAGTTTATGCGACAAAACTTTTCTACTACCCGCCAGGTCCTGATGAGGTAAGAGATGATGGGCCCAAATCTTAGTTGGCATTGCTTATTAGTAATATTAGAAAAGAGAACATCCTGTAATGGCCATGGTTTCGTCTTGGCGCGTTCTAAAGCAAGCCAAGAAGCAGGCATGTCGGGATTAAGCCAAGTAAGGAAAGGTCTTAAAACAAAAGACCAAAAATACAGTTTAAAATCAGGAACAGCCAAACCACCATTGTCCTTTTTCCTCTGAAGGGTGGCCAGTTTAAGTCTCGGCCGCTTGCCTTTCCAGATGAATTTAGAAACGGCTGAATGTAATTTAGTCCAGTAGTCAGTAGAAGGCGATAGAGGAAGCATGGAGCTGACAAAATTGATCCTGGGCAGGATGTTCATTTTTACAATTGAGGCACGGGCTTGGATAGACATCGGGAGAAGCACCCATTTTTCCATATCCTTCAAAACGTTATTTTGGGCTACTAAGAAATTGTGTTTAACAATTTTATTTAGGCAGGGGAAGATCTCCACACCAAGGTATTTAAATTGCTTGACAATCGGAATGCAAGAAGAAATGTTGGAGTTGCAGGCGGCCTCATTCAAGTGAAGGAGTGCAGATTTAGACCAATTGATTTTAAAACCTGACATTTTGCCATAATTCTCACAAATGGACAGAAGATGGGGGATGGATTGAGATGGATTTTCTAGATAGACCATGATATCATCTGCAAATAAAGAGAGATGATGACGTGTGTCGTGTAGTGTTATAGGAGATACCAACTGGGACAGACGAACAGCTTGGGCAAGGGGTTCTAACGAGAGAACAAACAGTGCAGGGCTCAGGGGACAACCCTGTCGTGAGGATCTAGAGACAGGAAACAGAGAAGAAAATGTACGCCCGGTTAAGACGCGTGCCGATGGATTAGAGTACATAACTTTAATCATCCCAATGAAAGATTGGCCAAAGCCCATCACCTCCATCACAGACCATAGAAAGGGCCATTCCAATCTGTCGAACGCCTTCATGGCATCCAGAGATAGGAGTGACATTGGTGTATCGCAGGACTCTGCCGCATCAATAATGTGCAGAAGACGTCTAACATTGTCTGCAGCCATTCTTGTTTTTATGAATCCAGTTTGGTCATGATCGACTAAATTGGGCATGAAAGGCTCTAGGCGTTGGGCTAAAAGCTTGGCAAAAATTTTAAGGTCAGAGTTCAAGAGGCTTAACGGCCTATAACTAGAGCAGTCAGAAGGATCTTTATCTTTTTTCAGGAGCAATGAGATCAAGGCAGTGTTAACATCCCTTGAGAGTTCCCCTTTATCAAGAGAGAACAGAATCATGTCAAGTAGGTAAGGCCCCAGTTGTTCCCAAAACGTTACATAGAACTCAGGGGGGATCCCGTCCAAACCCGGGGATTTTCCTTTCTGCATACTCTGTACTGCCTCCTTCAGGTCATCTAGCGTGATTGGTTTGTCTAAGACGGCCGAATCTTCTGCTGTGAGCCGCGGCAAATTAAGGTTTTCTAACCATGAAACACACTGGGCTTTGTCTAGAGTGACGTCAGATTCATATAAGTTTGTATAAAAACTCTGAAAGGTAGCATTGACTTCGACAGGGTCAGTCTTGATGACGCCATCCTCAGATTTAATCATAGGTATATCTGCAAAGTGATCATTGGCCCTAATTCTCATGGCAAGTAGATGACTAGGTCTAGCGCCTTGAAAATAATAGCGTTGCCTTGTCCTGTGAATTAGAAATTCTGACTTCTGTTTTAGAATGTTATTAATTTCCTTTTTGACTAAAGACCGTTTTAGGTCTGTTTGATCTGTGAAATTTGTTTGTAGTAGGGAGTCCAACCTGGAGAGCTCAGTCTCAAGATTTTTAAGATGAAGGGACTTAGCTTTATGTTTGCTAGAGCAGTATAGAATAGCATTGCTCCTAATGAAGCCTTTTAATGCATCCCACAAAATCCTGGGGTCCCCTACTGACCCAACATTGAAGCTTGTAAACATATCAAATTCAGTAATAAACTGAGAAATATAAGTTTCATCTTTCAATAATGAAGTGTTGAAACGCCATCTAACAGCACGTTGGGACAGATTCCCAAGGGTAGTAGAAGATAGAACGCCTTTATGATCAGAAAGTGCAATACAAAGTAGCTCTGATTTTTCTATAGTGTTGAAAAGATGGGGAGACACGAAGAGGAAATCAATTCTAGAAAAAGATTTATGCCTGCCAGAATAAAAAGAAAAGTCCTTGTGAGTGGGGTTTATTACACGCCAGATGTCTATAAGCCCTAAATTATTGGCCCAAAACCTCAAAGCATTTGTGGCCTGCGCCTGGTCCCCTGTTGCCCTCGCACCCGACCTGTCTACCAAGGGATCCCACACAGCATTAAAATCTGCACCTACCATGAAGTAGCAATCTTCCAGTTCTAACATTTGATGTGTGAGTGTATTGTAAAATATTTTGTCATAATTATTGGGGGCATAAGCTGATATCAGAGCAATTTTCCTATTAGAAAATTCCACAGTAGAAATCACAATTCTGCCTGAATTATCCGACCATGTCGACAATATTTTAAGTGAGAGATTTCGTTTGACAACAATAGCCACACCTTTAGTTTTTGTATTGGCAGAAGATGATGCAATTGTGTGGTAAAATCTATTAGCCAGGCGGCTGTTGTCAGCCTGAAGTAAATGTGTCTCCTGTAGGAAAGCAATGTCAACATTTTTCCTTTTCAGTAGCCCTAGAGTGCTAGTTCTTTTATGAGGGGCATTTAAACCACCACAATTCCAGACTAATGTTGTCAGTTCACCCATTATCAAAAAAGAGACGTATTAGCGGAGAGTGCGCACAAAAGGATGTGTCAACGCCGCCTTTTACATCATCAGAACAGTTGAGAGCATTGTGATTTGACGTTACACGGAACATGTAGAGCGCGAACATACAAAAACAGACGAGACGGTGACACACGGGGGAGTAGTACACGTAAGGGGAAAACATATAAAGCCAAACGGCAAACACTGAAAGTAGGTCTGTGACCAGCAATGGAAACGGGCAGCGAGAAAGGAACCGGCCCAACAATATGAAGGTAAAATATTCCAGCTAAATACCTGGTTACAATGCTCTAAGAGTATTCAGAGTAAGGACATGCTAGAGCATAACATTGTTACGGGACAACACAGCCCAGAGTGTAGCCTACTCAGCATCATTTTACGGCAACGAGGAAATGGGCAAATAATGGGCTGTTGCGACGGTTTTGAATATTAAACATCAAAAGGGTAATATGAACATTCAAGTTATGAAATGAATACCCTTATAAGAAACATGAGCATAGCATGTCCTCGGATCAGTCATCATCCTGTACGTTACCAGCCGCATCCGAAGCATCCTCTTCAGAGGCGGGCGCCGCCTCCTCCAAAAGGAGAGGGGAGAGAGCCCGACGTTTACGCACAAAGTCCTCAGCCTGTCTTGCAGATGTAAACGACCTGAAACGGCCGCCCTCTTTGATCTTCAGTATCGCAGGGTAGAGGAGGAAAAACTCCAGCCCTTTGTTGCGAGCTAGATCCATGGCATTACGGAAGGCTTGGCGACGCTTCACGGTGTAGTTACTGTAGTCGGCGGTGAATCGTAAAACTCGCTCCCCAACCTTCAGCTCCACTCCACGCGCTGCCCGTAGGATAGCCTGCCTCGATGTAAAACGAAGTACGTTGAAGATCAGGGTTCTTGGGGCGGTGTCTGACTCCTCTGTAGCGTTTCTGTATATTCGGTGGGCTCTCATGATCTCGATGCCAATGCCATCGTCTGCCAGCTTAGGGAACCATGTCGTGAGGGAGTGCGACAGGTATTGGACTGCATTAGAACCTTCCAGTCCCTCTGCTAATCCAATGATTCGGATATTGCATCTCCGACTTCTGTCCTCCATTTCTGCCATTTTTTCCTCCAAGTTTCGCAGAGATCGGGCTTGTTCATCCAGGGTCTCAGAATTACTTTGCGCAGTGGCTTTGAGATTGTCGACTTCAGATCTAACGGCGTTGAGGTTAGCGGTTAGCGTTGCTAGTTGCTGGTGGATAGCAGTTAGCTTTCGCTCGTTGTGTTCCCCCACATGTTGAATCTGAGCGAGGCGAGGCTCCAATTTTGCCAACAAAGCCTCCGCAATAGCGTCCACATCTTGACCCTTGGTCTTGGATTTTTGAGACATGTCACTTTCAAAGAGGTTACACAATTCGCAGAAAAGTTATAATATGATATTTCCCAGGTAAAGCTAGTAAATGAATAAGTTGAGCCGGGAGCTGAAACTTCAAGCTGCCATCTCGGTCCAGGCGATCACGTGACTCCATCAATAGTTAACTTTATGAAAAAAACAATTGCAGACAATTGCACTGACAATTCATGGCCACTCAGTATATATGTACAGTTT
>NC_085871.1:36261158-36263658 GCF_034702125.1 Engraulis encrasicolus
TCAAATTTCTCTCTGTTACCCTGTTGTTACCCAATGAATGGTATTTACTTTGTAATTACCCCCTTTTTACCAATTAGATACCATGTAACTTCTCTCTGTTACCCTGTTGTTACCCAGAAAGTACACAGTAATTACATAGGGTAACTGTACCGTAAAGTAAAGCGTTACCTCATTTTCATATGATTCCTCCATCTCACAATTTCAGTTGAGAATAAAAAAAAGGAATCAAGAGGACGGCTGAATCAAGCACATACGAATAGAGCACACTTTGTAGAGAGAGATTAGGGAGAAAGGGAAGGAAAGAGAAAGAAAGATCGGCGTTCCCTTTCCCTTTTGATCTCCTGACAGACTCATTTTCCTGATTGTCAAGTGTGGCAGTGTAAGGGCTTACGGTCCAGTCAAGGAGGGCAAAGAGGGCAGCGCCACTGCAGGGGGACTGCAGATGGCTCTCCAGAATTAAATCACACACACACACACAAACACACACACACACACACACACACACACACACACACACACACACACACACACACACACACACACACACACACACACAGACACACACTCACGAGCCAGGAACGCGATGACCTCATGGCTGCTGGCAAGGGTGTGTGTGTGTGTGTGTGTACGTGTGTGTGCACGCATGTGTGTGTGCATGTGTGTGCGCGATTGAGTGTGTTTGTGTGTGAGTTTGGTTCAGTGTGTGTTTCTGTTTTTAAGTTTTTTTGTCTGTTTCTGTATTTTGTGTGTGTGTGTGTGTGTGTGTGTGTGTGTGTGTGTGTGTGTGTTTGTGTGTGTGTGTGTGTGCACGCGCTTCTGTGCGTGCATAGTGTGCGTGTGTGTGCGTGTTTGAGTGTGCTTGTATGTGAGTTTAGGTCAGTGTGTATTTCTGTTTGTCAGTGTATCCGTGTATGTGTGTGAGAGACATTTTGAGCATGTGTGTGTGTGTGTGTGTGTGTGTGTGTGTGTGTGTGTGTGTGTGTGTGTGTGTGTGTGTGTGTGTGTGTGTGTGTGTGTGTGTGTGTGTGTGTGTGTGTGTGTGTGTGTGTGTGTCCAGGCAGGCATCTGGACGCTCCATCACACACTGTAGATGTTGAGACACTGTTGAGACTAACACGGTATCCGCAGCGTGAGCAATGCGTCCGGATTGACATTTTGGCAGCCAATTAACAGAGGACCCCGCTATTACACCTTTGCATGATAGGACGTTCCTCAGTCGGTAACAGCATGCACGCACGCACGCACGCACGCACACACACACACACACACACACACATACAGTATATTCATGTTACCCGCACACACACACACACTACACACAGGCATACACACAACCATGCACGCACGCACGCACGCACGCACGCACGCATGCACGCACGCACACAGGCACATTCTCTCACACACACACACACACACACACACACACACACACACACACACACACACACACACACACACACACACACACACACACACACACACACACACACACACACACACACACACACACACACACACACACACACACACTCTCACCAGTTAGGACATCCCTCATTCAGAGAGAGAGAGAGAGAGAGTGGAAGAGTGGTCAGCGCCTCAGTAGAGACAGAGCAGAGATTGAATTATTTGCAATACACACAGATGGCGACAGCTATTTTTGGAGCTGAAAATTAGATAATCTAAAAACTGCCTGAAATGTCCTATCCATTTCTTGGCACGAAACGGTGAGTTGAACCGCACGGCAGACGCCGCATGTGTGCCGCCTGTCATGCCAGCTCGACAGCAGCATCACATAACCGTCAGGACGACTCCTCACACGGTCAATTTCTGCAGTGTAAATTCAGCACTGACACTATATGGACAGCAGGCTTCTATCATATTCCTTTTTAAAAACATTTTTTTTTGTCTTTTGCAACTTTATTTGACAGGAAAGTTTGAGAGGTGGACAGGAAGCGAATGGGGAGTGAGACGGGGAGGGGCCGGCAAATGACCCGGGCCGGGAATCGAACCGGGGTCGGCCGCACGGCACTCTAGTGCCCCACCGGTTGGCCACAGCAGGGCCAGGCTTCTATTGTAATCCATTGGACGACTTTTGAAGCATATGTGATTGATTGGTGAGGATTCCTCCATCCTCAATTCCCGCAGCCGTACCTTAGCAACGCTGACAATGACTGCTGATAGGACGATGGTTGCATTTGATTGTCAATCAGAGGAATTCTAAAAGAATTCTAACTGTCAATCAAACCAAATAATAATGTTATTGATCAATTAAGCAATGTAAGAGCTCTCTAAAACAAAGGGCCAGTCCAAAAAAAATATTTAGATTTCTTTTAAACGGACGGGAAACTACCGCTTGCATAAAATAGACTATAGAGTGACATTGCTTCAAGTCTCCCATAGAAATGAATGGGAAATGGTCCCGGGAGGAAGATGACAGCGTATACCATAGTCCATGGGGAAGACAATTGCAGTGCAGTGCCAGAAAAGGAGAGGCCTTGTC
>NC_085871.1:36268658-36271158 GCF_034702125.1 Engraulis encrasicolus
GCCATCTGTACCTTCAGTTGTATTGAAAAAAAAAGTCAAATGATGGCAGAACAGTGCTGCTCTGCAATTTGTCTGAACTGGTATGCCGTGGGCTTAAAAGTGAGTATTAAAGAACATTTTTAGAAATTCAAAATGGCGGACCATGGAGAAGATCCCCCTTTTCATGAAAAGTGCAATTTTTCCAGTCATAATGAATATCTAGAATTTGATGCTGGTGGTAAGTATTCATGAAAAAGGTAACATATGTGAATGGACAGCATGAATTCTGGAAATAAACAACTAAAAATCTCACACAGTGTCCCTTTAAAGTAGAGATGTACAGGATCCAAGATCCGGTTCCGGATCCGGCAGGATAATAGGGTTTTTCAGACTATCCGGATCCGGCAGGATCTTAAGCAGTGGATCCGGTATCCGGCAGTCACCTAAAAATCAGGATCTGGGGCATCTCTACTTTTTAGGTAGCCTAGGCTTTTCAGTCAGTCTTTCACAACCCCAATCGCTGCATGGAGTGAAAGCCCTTTGGAAGCGGCCGTTGAAGGCAGTGTGGCAGTAAGCCAATGAGTCTTAAAAGTAGTTTGCGCCAACGTAATATAAAAGGGCCCACGTGTGCGAGTTGGCTATGTGTTTCAACTCTTTCGTAGGATCCGGTATCCGGTTCCGGATCCAGCAGGATCTTAAGCAGTGGATCCGGTATCCGGCAGGATCCTAAAAATCAGGATCCGGTGCATCTCTACTTTAAAGCAGTTAACACAGCACTTGCAGCTAAGTGGGCGGTAATAAGGACGTTGTTTCTGGCTTTCTATTGCCCATGGGAAATTGCATTGCAACCAAATAAGTTGCTAACTTAGTTGAGAAACGCACCCCATGTCCATTGAGGGATGCAAAGGTTCACAGGGGTCTCCTCAGAACTGTGATACGGCTGAGGCAGGGGCCCCAACATTAATTTCTTTCAGGGGACGCACAATAACTTCAAGCAGCACCCCTGTGAATAAGGCTAACAATGGGAACCACTGAGGGGTCTATTGATTTTATAGACTAATAACAATTTGTGTTAATTTTATGGACTGGAGGTATTTTGAATGCCATCGCCCTACTTGGCATGCATTGTCACAGCGGTAGAAGGAAATAGCCGGCACTTTAGCGGTCGTAATGTTTTTTCCACTCGCTTGTTGAATTCTCCCCACGTTTTGCCAATGGCCCAGGAGAGATGCTTAAACTGCCATTTTACTTTTCACGGCGGCCATTCAATTAGACGCGACAGAGTCAGAAATGCTCGCAACATCACTTAAAGTCGCTGTCAAATACCTCAGGGAGTTAAGCCAGTATATGAAATAAATAAATAACATAAAAGAGTGGGGGGAGAAATACTAGCCCACTGATGTGGCAAGCAGCCGCTCAAGGGAGAGAGGGACAGAGAGAAAGAGAGAGAGAGAGAGAGAGAGAGAGAGAGAGAGAGAGAGAGAGAGAGAGAGAGAGAGAGAGAGAGGGAGGAGAGAGATGACGAAAGGAAAGTTGTTTATATCCCTCAGAACACACTTGCCATCAGATCATCATGGGCCAGACGAAAAAAAAAGAAGAAAGGCAGGATGAAGGAAAAAAGCATAGAAAGAAAGAGGTTGGGACAGGGGAGAGAAGATCATAAATGGGATTTACTTATTTTTTTTATCCGTCTGCATTAGTGGTACGAGACAGAGTGCTGCTGGCAGTATAGAGGAGGAGAGATAGAGAGAGCAACACAGAGGGAGAGAAATAGAGAGATGGGGGTTAGAGAGATGATGGAGAATGAAAGACGTAGAGAGAACTGCAGAGAGAGAGAGAGAGAGAGAGAGAGAAGGGGGGGGGCAGAGAGAGAGAAGCAGAGAGAGTGGCAGAGAGAGACACAGGGAGAGGGGGCGGAGACAGAGAGACAGACAGAGACAGAGAGAGAGGGGGGCAGAGAGAGTCGTAGAGAGTTGAGAGGTGAACACCCTCAGAGTGACCCCCTATACTTTCTGGTAAAAAGACACAATATGAACGAAAACTACAAAAACATAGTAACAAAAGCAAAAGAAGTCGAGAAAAATGTCAAGATACATTATCTCAATATTTGGGAAATTAATAGTCAAATCAGTAAGCTAAATTGTTATAAATCTATCAGACACAATTATGAATTGGCCCCATATTTGACAAATAATACAAAAAGCAAACAAAGAAAATTATTGTCCAAATACAGGTTAAGTGACCACACACTTCAAATTGAAAAAGGAAGACATAGACAAACTTGGCTCGCAAGGGAAGATCGCATATGTAAACATTGCAACACTCGAGAAATAGAAAATGAAGCCCATTTTCTTTTAGAATGCAAAAAATATAAGGATATAAGAATGTCTTACTTTACAAAATTTGAAAAAGCCTGTCCTGGATTTCTAAAAAATGGAAAAAAAATGGAATTCCTCCTGGGTGAAATTCATGCTTGTACTGAACTAGCGGGGCAATATATTCAAGCCTGCCATTCTGAAAG
>NC_085871.1:36278658-36288658 GCF_034702125.1 Engraulis encrasicolus
TCAGCGTGGCAGCGTTTTGTCAGGGCCGCGCCACCGCAGCGTGTAAATTAGGACCCCGAGATGCCCGCTACGCCCCTTATAGACGCAGATGGGTCCGGCAGGCTGAGGTGCAAGCTGGCGTTTTTTTTCATGCGTACCCGCATCGCGCCGACTGCGCGTATTAATGTCCATTTGTGTGTGTGACAAGCAGACATATGTTATCTAGCATTCACCGCAAATGCTTTCAAATTGGCCCCCTCTAACACTCCCTCTCATGCTCCCTGTGGGCCCTCCTCCTCCCTCCCCCCCTGCAAAGAATGGCAATGCACATATTTACATAATGCGCTAATACCACAGAATCACAACGCACACGCAAACAGAGAGGGAGGGAGGGAGGGAGAAATGGAAAGAAAATGAGAGAGAAGAAAGAAGAAGAAGAAGAAGAAGAAAAACAATATGTGCAGTCACTGATGCTGAAAATGATGTGGAGTGCGAGTGTGGGTGTGTGTGTGTGAACGTACGTTCAGGCTGCTCATCTCAAACAAAAGTTGAGCTCATGAAAATCACAAGCTTTGATATGGGCTCTTAAAAAATAATATGCATCTGTTTTCCAAACGAAGATGGTTTTATAGAGAAGACTGAATAGTAGGCTATAGCTATGGGTGGTCTAGTCTGGAGCGGGCGAGTGCCTACCTGTCAGCCAGGCCCAACCAATCAGACAGCAACCTCACAGTAAACATGCTAATTTAACACTTGTTAATAATGTGTGGATGCTAATGCAATACTCAGAGAGAGTACTCCGTGACAAAATACTGCACAATCTAGAAGATGTTAAAACAACTCTCTTCAGTGTATAACACTGCAAAATGTACTGTGCTGTCTGTGATAATCTACATGTATCTTTGCTAGATCACTTTAAAACACAACGAAAAACATTCACACCCACTGAAAAACAGCCTGGATGCCACAAACTCAGATCAAACAAAAAATAAAGTCAACCAAAGACACCAAACCTACATCAATTTCTTTTTTTTTGCTAGAATATCAACCTAGTATTTTGCTGGGCCCATCCATTGAAACATGTTCTTTTTTCTGACTATGTCTCTGTTGTACAGCACAATAGAGTTCACATATAAAACCCACAAAAATCACATCACAGCATCATCCACAACAAAGCCGTATCCAGCCAGGAAAATAACACTCGTGAAGAATGTGAATAATATCTGTATGCTATGAGCCCCATGCTGAATGTGTTGGAACCATGCGGTACTGCCGGGTAAACCCCCTCTCCGCCTATACTCCAAACGCCCACCCACCCATCGACTCTCCACTCTAAAAATCAAATCTTCAGTCATCCACATATAACTCCTATTTGATACCTTAGACTGATACAGTCTTTTTTCCCTCATACTTTCATATCGCCCGGCTAAGCTTTTTCCTCAATCCAATATTTTATTTTGTGTGTGTGTGTTGCGGATGGGTCGGCCCCTGCCCCCTTCCCCTGTTGAATAATTAAGAGAGAAACGAAGAAACATTTAAAATTTAATGATTTTCCCAAGTTCCGACTCGTGTCGGAACAAAATGCTACACAAGGAGAAGATATGCGTAGAGGATTGACGACAGAGTGATGAATCTCGATATTTCATTATCACATCTTTTTTTCCCCCTTCCTTCTTCTTGCTGTTGACTTATTTTAATAAGAAACAGATTTTCCCTGCAACTATAGATTTATTGGCAACGGATATACGGGCCATACTTTCCATGATGAGAAAATAACTCACTTGTCAGAGGGCACAGACAGACGACGCATGCATTTCCCTGTTGTGTGTGTGTGTGTGTGTGTGTGTGTGTGTGTGTGTGTGTGTGTGTGTGTGTGTGTGTGTGTGTGTGTGTGTGTGTGTGTGTGTGTGTGTGTGTGTGTGTGTGTGTGTGTGTGTGTGTGTGTGTGTGTGTGTGTGTGTGTGTGTGTGTGTGTGTGTGTGTGTGTGTGTGCATGGGAATGCAAATGCACAAACACACACACACACACACACACACACACACACACACACACACACACACACACACACACACACACACACACACACACACACACACACACACACACACACACACACACACACACACACACACACACACACACACACACACGGAGATGCGCTGCTTTACGTCAGGATGAATCCTAATGGCCTTTTTTTCTATTGGGGAGGCTGTGAGTGAGTGCGCGCTCACCATGTCATTCATCACTGGGGAGATGAGAGGACGATGTGGAATTAATGCCAAGCCCCACCCAACTCCCCCGCACACACTCACCCACACATCCATACACACACACACACACACACACAAACACACATGCGCGTGCGCGTGGTGGCAAAATAAAACCTTGCGAATGCCTTGCGCACACACACATAGCCTATATACACATAGCCTATATACCTACATACACATACACACACACACACAGACACACACACACACACACACACACACACACACACACACACACACACACACACACACACACACACACACACACACACTCACACAAATACACAATGCGCTTACACAAATCATGTGTTCACTGAAGAGAAACACAGACTATGACACTACAGATGATACAGAGAAGCACTGCATTATAAACTTGTCCTTAATTTACTGAAGGGTGAAAACAGAATCAAGCTTTTACTTCCTCACTTTTTACAAACAAATATGTCTAAAAAAAACAACACGAAGAGTTACTCTATGTCACAGATTTATGTCTTGCGGAAAAAAGTAATTCTGAAGACAACTCAAGTCGATTTATTTCAATAGCACAAGAACACTGTAGTTGTGGAAAGCAACCCTCCACCCCAAAGTGCTTATCTCAATAATAATTATACAATGATAACTGATACAAAAAACTTTGCTGATGGACATAACATTCATTAATCTGTTGCATTTCAATCTCATGTCATCTCTCATAATTCACAACTTTGTCTTTAACAGAGTTGAGCTCAATTTCGCAGTGCTGTAACTAAACAGATTAAGTTCCTATGCAAGACTCAACACGGTACACAAGAGTGTTGTCTGTTGGCGTTGAGTTTGGTTTCACTGCCATGCACCTTGTTGGCTGACAAACACCAAAATCCGTAAGTAAGCCTAAATACCTTGTTGCAGTCCTAAAGACCATTACCTACTCAGAGGGCACCATAAGTCAAGACACCTGTATCAGAGATCTTATAGACAGAGATAAGTCATTTCAGTTCTTTTCTGGTATCCACTTTCTGTCGGGTGAACGCCCCTTTAGGAGACCTTCGTTTAGGAGACCTTTGGAGTCCAAAGGTTGAGAATAAATGGAGTCCTCTAAGCGCTGTAGATGGCGGTAGCGCACTTCTCATGCAAACACCTCAAAAATAGAAGAAGAAGGAGGGGACAACGCCCCCTTAGGAGACCCAACTTGAGCACACACTTTTGCATTGGGTGGGCGGGTTTCGAAGCCTCTTTATTACTCCACCCTCTTTGCCTGTATCCTCTCTGAGATAACGTTCTCTCTCCAGAGACAGGAAGTTGGGTTACAACACAATGCGAAACAACAGAGCAACAATGAAACTAGACTAGGCCTAGGTCTGAGTGGTGGGCTGGTTAGGTGCAATGGTACTTTGAATGATTAGTTTCCTACTGGTTCTACTAATAACATAGTAGAACCAGTGGGAAACTAATCAAAGACTGCCATTGCACCTAACCAGCCCACCACTCACAAATCGAAAGGGAAAATGATTCAGCAAATGTGCACTGTCATAAAGCAACACAGGGTTAATAAAACATTGTTGAGAGCCATAATGCGGCAAGTTCAGATGAATTATGAACATTCTTTGGTTTTCAACAATCCTATAGATCCTATATGGATTCTGGTGCAAATGTGGCTGTACTGATGCAATAGTTGTTATAGAATAATATCAAAAAAAGGCAGGACGCCAAGGCACTCTTCTTAGATAAAACCTTGATAGGCCTATATTCTACGTCTTGGCCAAAGAGCACCTTCAAACCACCAGTTTTACCACTTGAACGCCGCAGCCCTCCAGCCCTCTTCCTTTTTTATGGCTGTTATAGAATGTTTGATGTAACACTTTATGCTGTGTCAAGATTTCAGAACATTCACAGTCTAAAATTGTGCACTTCCACACGTTTCAGACAGGGGTGTGTCACACATGTGCAAAATGCTAAAAAGAATGTATTTGGAAACACTTTCAAATAGGGCATTTTTTGTTAAGTAGGGAAAAGGGGCAGGTGCTTTAGCACCACCTCATTCCACCTGTGAACGCCTATGATAAGAGTGATGTAAAAATGTTCCATTTCCATTCCATTCAAGGAAAGGAAACTATGTCCTGCAGAGGCAGGTAAGAAATAAAAGCATCTGACAGAATTTCTGAACGAACAGCACAGTAGGCAGGGGCAGAGCTATAGGGAGGGCGAGCAGGGCACTTGTCCCTGGGCCCAGGGCCCTCCGGTGTTGGTGGTGGGGGCCCTATTGTGAGCTTGGCAAGCTGTATAGGTGGCCCTATAAGTGTCTTGCCCTGGGGCCCTGTGTGCAATTTTTCCGTCACTGACAGTAGGTGTATGCATATGCAAGGCAGTGACTTATTTTGCTGCTTGAAAACAATTCATCCAAGGGACCAGATAGACCAAGGCCAGGTCGGATGACTGCTCTCGCCCACCTTCTGAAAATCTATATGGTTAATAAGAAGATATCCAAGTCTTATCACATACCACACATTGATTCTTTGTTTGTGCAAACACTGTGTTTTTAGTGACCTCAAGCCCTTTCTTACATATTCATCTTGTGTGCCCACTTTGTTGTATTGTACACTACAAATGGAAGATGAATGCAGAGGAAACAGGACAGGCCCACTTTTATTGAGCTGTGTCTAGTAGATGACACTTAGACGCCTCAGCAGACTTCACAAAAAATGAACAAAAATGATAAAGCCCGGCTGTGTCAAATCATCCCTGGCAGTCATCTTACACAGTAACTCCCACATTGAAATAGACCTACGTGTGTCTGATTGATTCACAGTTCGCTCTTGCTTCACAGACACAGCTTTTCATGAGTCCCCAACAAGTTCCTTGACTTCGCTCGGAGATCTGGTGCACTCCAATCATGATCCAATATAGATGATGCAAAGAACCACTTTTCAGCTGTGCAGCAATGGCCTAGTGGTTAAGGCGGTGGGCTTTAGATCAGAGGGTTGCATGTTTGAATCCCTTTCTTCTACTCCCTTCCACACTCCATCTCTGAAATGTCCTTCAGGAAGGCACCTTACTGGGCCGAGGGACTGTAGCAAATACCCTGTACTTAATAAAGAATTGCAAGGTCGCTTTGGATAAAAGCGTCTGGTAAGTGTAATGTAATAACAAACGTAATGCTCTTGCCATTCCTATTCGTTTAATGTGGACACTTAGTCAAGGTTGCACACTACCGCTCAAACATGAATCCAGAGGATATGAGCTGGCACACATTTACCGAGTTATACCATGGCCTTTGAGATCGAGACCCAGAACTCTGACCTGAGCACAGCTCAGAAGCAGAAGAGCAGAGGAGTCAAAGTAAAAAAACTGAAAACCCAGTCGACGTGTCAAAGCACGCTGTTCAAGACATTCCGACAGGAAGTCAGCTCAATGAACCCACATTGAAATGGACCTACATGCGTCTCATCGATTCGCCGCTCGCTCTAGCTTTACAGACAGATCTCTCTGTCTGAGACCCCAGACAAGCTCCTTGACCTCTTTCGGAGGCCGGGTCCACACAGATCGTGACCACGGTTGCATGCATGATCACGTCCTTTCTTTTCTTCTCAAACGGCATCTAGAGGGAGACAGACACTGTACAGTTTCTTGTAAGGTCCCTGTAACATTTTAACTTTGTAATTTAACAAAGTATGTGACAGTGTGTAGCATTATTTACTAGCAATGCCAGAGAGTTTAACTAGTAATGCCAAAGAGTTTACTTGCAATGCCCCAGAGGTGTGTGTGTGTGTGTGTGTGTGTGTGTGTGTGTATGTGTGTGTGTGTGTGTTTGTCTGTCTGTGTGTCTGTGTGTGTCTGTGGGTCTCTCTGTGTCTGTGCATCTGTTTCTATGTTACCTCCTCATTTCAGAGTCTGCCCATTAAATCAGGAGACAGCCCAGAATCCAGTCCCTTCCAGCTATCCTGCAGGCCTGTCAGCTTTACAGGCCCAGTCTATCCTAGCCCAGCAGCCTTCTCTCGGCCTGATAAGAGTCAACCCCCCCCTCCCAAAGCCTGGCCTTCGTGTAGTCATCCCTGGGCCCCCCCGGTGCCCACGGAGAGGGAAGACAGCAAACAGCAGGGGAGCTTGAAGTTTCCACCGAAATCCCTTCAAAGACAACATATTGAATTATCAGAGCATGTGGCAGTCTACTGTGTGTGTGTGTGTGTGTGTGTGTGTGTGTGTGTGTGTGTGTGTGTGTGTGTGTGTGTGTGTGTGTGTGTGTGTGACACAGAGAGAGAGAGAGAGAGAGAGAGACAGAGAGAGAGACACACAGAGAGAGAGAGAGAGAGAGAGAGAGAGAGAGAGAGAGAGAGAGAGAGATCCAGGACTAAGGGAGGTAATAGGTAATTGGAATTCTAAAGTTGGCTTGAGATTTGAAGAGCTGCCATGATGATTCAGTAGCACCACTGCCTGAAGATTCACTGGCCCCAATCAAACACTGTCACAATTATAAAGGAGTCTACATGTATTAGTGTAGACATACAATCAGGGCTGTAGTGGAGGGTAAACGCACGTAAACGCCGTTTACGCACCTCTGGAATTTAGGAAACAGCGTTTACCCACCTATAATAGCGTTTACCCACCTCTAAATAGCGTTTACGCTGCTCTTAATGGAAATTACGCACGTCACAGTTCCCTGCGCCTTGTGATCTGCCGTTGGAATAATCCAAAATAAATTTGGTGTCATTTAAAAAATATTGTTGAACATACTTAACGCTTTAGTAGGAATCATTTTCATCTGCTCTGTATTCGGGTAGAACTATGTGACCTTCCAATCAGTGCCTTTCGGCTGTGGCGGCGACACCAATCAGGATCCAGGGAATATGTAAACACATACACGTGTAGTTGCCTGCCTGCCTGCCTACCTGTTCAAAGTTAGTCTAGTCATCATGGATATTAGGAGATATTTGAAGAGACCATCCAGTGCTTCCACTTCCGCAGATGCCAGCAAAAGGCCTCAAGTACAAAGTAAGACTGACATTAAATGTGCTTCATAAATAAGTTTGACTTGACGAATTATGGCAATGACAGAACGAGCTTTCAGATTAGCTAATGCGTAGTCATGGTATCCTCGTACAGTATTGCACTCGTCATCCACCGCTAGTCATTCTATCACGAAAGCTAGCAATGCCACCAGTGTAATTTTACAACAATAATTTCGTTCTCGTGCTTCAAGGTGAATAGCAAATCAAACTAGAAATGCACCCAGAGTGTGCAGACCTCCGCCAACCTTTCATGTAGCCTGTAGTGAACCGGGTACCTCTCCCTCCTTGGCGCTGTCTGTTATCTGTTATACCACTATTCGCCGTTATTAATATTATCTCCAGCCTTCGTGAACTTCAACTGAGCAGGGAAACACTCGGAGAACAATTAACTCCGCGAAAGCTGATTTGGTTGACAGGGCAAACACTCTGCGACGATATGTGTGCCATATTGTATATTATTATTATATCATTTGGTGTGCTATTGGCTACGCAGCCATGTAGGCACAGCAAATCCGCGCGTAATAGCCTACATTCTGGCTGTGGTCACTGTCCATCAATCCACCTCGCAGGCACGCCCTGTCATAGCTCAATTCACCTCGGCCACCTTGTGGCAGGCCGCGAAATAGCAGCGAACGAACAGAGCGACAGACGGACAGACATGGTAACACAGAAATCGGGCGATCACATAACCTCCTGGCGGAGGTAATAAAAGGTCAATTGTCATTCTAAATACCGCAAAAATATGATTTATGTGATGGCTTACATATGATTTTTTTGAAAACAGCCATTGAATTGGCAAGTGTAAAACAAAAATAGCAATCTTATATTTTCTAAATATAAAACAATATAACAAAAAACATGCTGTAGGCCTATAGGCTATTTATGCTGATAGGTAGTTATAGCCTATGAGTGATTCTTTAACTTATGTTGTCAGTGTAATTGCAGCTGCTTAACTGGTGTTCTCAGCCCCCACAACTCTTAAATTCTACTTTTTCAGGCAGTGATGGCAATGAGGCAGAGATCACAGGGAGAGGAGAAACATCAGGAGATCAGAGAGAGATAGAAGAGGAAAGATGAGGAAAGGAAAGAGTACCAACAGAGAATGAGGAAACAGAGAAAGATGAAATAGGAGATGAAGAAACAGGTAGTGCGAGAGGAGACACACAACACACACACACACACACACACACACACACACACACACACACACACACACACACACACACACACACACACACACACACACACCATATCTACTGTAGCCTGGATAATTCTTACTCTACACATACTTTTATTTACTGTTGAAATTTAATTGATTTAATATGACTTCAACTGATAATGTCATGGAATATGGCCAGGACAGCCATACAGATTCGCGACACCTTGCGTTGCTGTGTGCTGTGTGCTGTGTCGCGTCACGTCGCGTCACGTCGCGTCACGTTGCGTCGCGTCACGGTCTGTCTGATCAAAAAATTCATAGTTTACCCACCTCTAATTTTACCACTACAGCCCTGTATACAATGAATGCAGGTAGACATACTCACACAAGAGAGACACAAGCACTTGTAGGCAAAGCCACACAAAAGCACATACCTAACACACACAAATACATACACACATAGACATACACACACCCACAGGTAATCTGACAGGGTGCCGCGACCAAAAGAGAGAGGAGGCCCAGAATTGGGTCCTCATAACGTGGAATGTATGGCATTGGGTGAGGGACCCTTTCAGATGAACTTGTTGTCTGGGGCTTCGCCAAAGCTGTCAGTAGCCCTGCACACTCGAATGCACACACACACACACACACACACACACACACACACACACACACACACACACACACACACACACACACACACACACACACACGCACGCACACACGCAAGCAAGCACGCACGCACGCACGCACGCACGCACGCACGCACGCACACACACATGCACACACATGCACACACACATACACATACAGCTTGAACCCACAAACGCTGGTGAGTCACTGTGCTAAATGAAGCTCATAAAATCAAATGAAACGCAACACAGTTCTCCCTTAGACAATTCACTTTGAGTGTCCAAACAGCACTTAACGTTACGCCATGCTATGAAAATGAGTTGGCACAGCTCTGAAAACAATCAAGAGTTAAAATTGGCGATACTAAACTCTCCGAATCATATCAACTCAGAAAAACTCACAATAGATAGTGACAAGGGAAAAAGAGAACATCTGCAACCCACAATTTCCACTCAAGCAATTACATTTATATTGAGTATTTTCAATAATTTCGTCGTCACCGAGGAAACTTCAACAGATGTTTCAGGGATGGAAGTGTCAGTCAGAATGTTGCCAGGGACATCGTCATAGGGGGGTAAAATGAAAAAGTGTCAGCTAAGTGCAATGTAATAATGTAAAGGAAGACTCAGTCACCAGGCAGAGTCACCAGAGTCTGATATACAGTAGACCTACACTCACGGGCCACTTACTTAGGTAAATCTTTTTAGTACTGGGACCCCCATTTTGTCTTCAGAACTGCTGTAGCCTCTTATTGCAGATGGTCGCCGGCGGGCCTATTCACTATTATTTGCCAAAAATACTAAACTACATCATAACATTGCTATGACATTACCGAGAGCCTGAAGTAACAGATTCAGACATAGACATTAAAATTTTGGTGACAGTAAGGTTATAATATAGGCTCTGCGCTAAGGGGTTAACTGTGGTAGGCATTTGTGTTGCAGCAATGTTCAATTGATACTAGGAGGTCCAA
>NC_085871.1:36293658-36346158 GCF_034702125.1 Engraulis encrasicolus
TCCATCCCCCTCTCTTTGCTGTTTTTTAAACTGTGATGGTGCATTGAGCCAATGTCTGCAATGGATCTACATCTCAGGCAGAAATGAAACATCACACTTTAATAAATCATCAGGCGAGGACACCCCCCCCCCAGGTACCACTGAGCTATGCCACCTAGTGACCACCCCTCCCTCCGCCACTCATGAACTTGCACACACACACATACACACAGACACAGACACAGACACAGACACAGACACACACACACACACACACACACACACACACACACACACACACACACACACACACACACACACACACACACACACACACACACACACACACACACCAACTGCCCGCCTCTGTATGCTCCATCTGTGTCATGTGCTGTTTAGCTGTGGTGGGCACACAGCAGCATGTGTCTCTAATGAATCTGAAAACATATCACACACCCACAATAAATTCACCATGTACAGACAACAAGACGCTTGGGGTACATCCTAATATGCGGACTACCGTCCTCCCTTGCTCCCTTGCGTGATTGCGGCCTCGCCATGACGTCACTGATGACAAAAGTGTTTTTCAATATCTCACAAAAGTGCAATTCTATATAATGTCATTATCTCATTTGCAATCTGTAGGGTGAATGAAGAATATAATCCCCCAAAAGGTGTTGTTGCTTGGCTGACAGTGGGGAGGAACGCAAGGCCACAAGCACAGGCTGATGACGTGAGGCCGCATATTGGAATCCACCCAGTGGCGGAACAATTGCACACAGGGCCCCAGGGCAAGACACTTATAGGGCCCCCTATACAGCTTGCCAAGCTCACAATAGGGCCCCCACCACCGATACGGGAGGGCCTTGGGCCCAGGGGCAAGTGCCCTGCTCGCCCTCCCTATAGCTCCGGCCCTGAATCCATCCACAGTCTCCCTCCAGTCATCACTGGTACCAGAAATAGATATGGTTAGCTGCAAAAACGGACATGTACTTTGGTCATACTAGTAAAGATCACATTTGCCAACAGACAGCACAGTTTCAATGAGCAGCATATGCAATGCCTATACTCTGGCCACAATCCTGCACCTTTTAAGTCACCATAAATACATGTCTCCCCTTGAAAGACTACCCCTATCAGACTCCTGAAAAGCGTACCCTCTGCACACGATGATATGAAAGTACTGTTATTGTGTTTAATGACTGTATCATCAACTTTAGACGATAGTTCATTTTTTAAAGGGTAGGCCTACTTTTTCATAATTATGGCTAGTATTGTGGACTCTATACCACATGAACAAGCAGGTACAGAGAGGAAATAATAAGTCTGAATGAATGTCATATTTTGGTGGCACTAATTAAATTTGCCAATTGCAAAACTGTGTGTGGTACTTTTTTGGAAAGCCTCTATAAAACTGATACCACCAACACCGCAGGACCTGAGCCTGATCCTTCTCAGAATGACGTGCCTCTAGCACCATCTAGTGCTTGACCACATGAACTGCCGTTGCAGATATTTACTGATGGGACTGAAGCCGTCTTCCCCACACTGCATCATGAGAAGAAGAGGGCTCTAAAGAGAAAACTGCATGATTAAAACATGTTCACATGATTTTAAGTAAATAATGATAGTACATAGGCCTACATACATACATACATACATACATACACACACACACACACACACACACACACACACACACACACACACACACACACACACACACACACACACACACACACACACACACACACACACACACACACACACACACACACACACACACACATAAAGATTTGGCATTGACAAGAAGCACAGGAAGAGTTAGGCTATATATAGTGAGGGTCGGAAAAAGAAAAAGCATGACTGACTAACTGACCGTCATCTTCATCCATAGAACATTAGGTTACATTACACTCATCTGATGCCTTAATCCAATGCGAGTTATAGGGTATTGGTTATAGTCCCTGGAGGGGTGGGGTTAGGCGCCTTGCCTTGCCCAAGTGTGGGGTGGGGTTAGGCGCCTTGCCTTGCCAAAGGGCACCTCAGCCATGGATGATGGTGGAGGGCAGCCTGATCTCCTGGACACGGAATTGTTTTCCGTGATGGGCACACGGAAGTGCTTTCTATAGGCTATTACCACAGCACTGTGTTAACTCTATCATTAGAAAATACATACCAAATGCTAATCCTAAACAAAATAATGCTATAGCAATTTAAGTTGTGCCCTGACCAAAACATTCACCAACCTTAACCTGTCATTAAAGACATATTTTTGAGAAATACCTTTTCCAGTTGGTTGCTAGGTAATCAAACTCATATAATGAATGAAAGAAAACTAGCTGTGCCCAGACCAAAACAATCCCTAACCCTAACCTGTCAGTAAGAAATGTTTTTTTTTTAGACAAAATATTTGAAATTAGAAAAATCTTGAGAAAACACAAGACTGTGGAAATAGTCTATAGAAAGCACTTCAAACAATTCCGTGTCCAGGAGAACGGAAAACAATTCCGTGTCCAGGAGCACGGAATTTTGGCAAAATCCGTGCAGGACCACTTTCCTAACCACTAGACCACAGCTTCCAGACCTTAATGGAGCAAGCCTCATTAAAGCCTTGACTTGACTTGAGTTGACTCTATTCTACATATTTCTCCTGCCATAGAGAGTCCTTGTTTCGTCAAAGCGACTGTATAAGAAACTGGATACACTTGAATCTCTGATTTGGACACAATATGGCTCATCACTCATCTGACGGGCTTCTTCAGTTCGGGTAGCTGTTGATGGGTAACAGAGTTTTAGTAGATGTAGAAGCTACATCTCTTGATGACTGGTCATGGAGTAGTAGACTGTATTGAATAAGCTCCTCCTAGCCTGGACAAGAATCTTCACTGGGAGAGAGAGGATGAAAAAAAAATGAGCAGAGTTACTGTAAAAGCAACTGGGTTTTTGAGCTTGAAGACATCACCTTTCGTGAAATCATTTTAATTTCCGTTCTGAGCCCGATGACAGGAAACGAGGAAGTGTTATATACTGGATCACTGGGGGTGGAAGAGACTGTAAAGTGAGAACAGACTGCACAAGAATCTTCACTGGCACAGTAAGAAATGATGGACAAAGGAGTGAAGCAACAGGACTGATTTTCACCTTCTATTGAAGCCTAATGTCAGGGAGGAAGACTTACTGTATACTACAGGGTCACTTTGAAATGCAGAGCATACTAGACTGTAGAATGAGAACTGACGGAGAATCTCCACCAACACCCAGAGTCAGTGAGTGAGAGCAGGGCTGGACCGGAGGAGAAATAGGGCCCGGGCACCTTTGGCTTAAAGGGGCCCCCCTCATAATTAGTGGCGTAGAACTGACTCACCGGTGGGCCCCACACCCTCGTGGGCCTCTATTTTCAGAAATGTAAAAAAAATTGCCTTACATTACTTAAAATAGGGGCCCACGAGGGTGCAGGGCCCACCGTGAAATGCCCACAATGCCAGATTGCCAGTCCAGCCCTGAGTGAATGCGGGAGAACATAGAGTGGGAGAGCAGAGAGGATGTCCATTATTCCCCCATGGCCTCACCCCATTCGCTCCTCGCCAAGACAATTATCTTAAATTATCCTCACTCGCAGATAATCAATCAGTGGCTAGGCTATTGATCGCCACTTCCTGACCAGGACTCTTATCTGTGTTCTGCAATTACTTCTCTCCTCTCTTCTCCTCTCCTCTCCTCTCGCCTCTCCTGCTGCGGCTCTTCTCCAAAGGCTGAGCAAGCTCAGGGTGAGCAACGCAACACTCACACACTCACTCAATCGTCAGGGCTAACTCATTAACACTTCCTGGACACACACACACACACACACACACCCGCACACGCACACACACAGGGAAGCCGACAGGAGGACAAAGGGGTGAGTTGTCCCAGGCCCAGTGAGATGAGGGACCCAAAATTGTAAGTATTGGGCCAAAGCTGTCAGCCGCCCTACACACACACACACACACACACACACACACACACACACACACACACACACTGATATGTCTGTCTGTCTGCCTGTATCTCTCTCTCTGATCAAACGTATCTCTAAGAACTCTGAACACCTTTCAATCTTCATCTCTATTGCTTGCTCAATATTTCTCTCCCTCTTTCAGTTCCCCTCTCTCTGTCTGTAAACCTCTTGGCCTTTGAAGCAAAATGTAAATCTGGCCAATTTAAGGGCCATGATCCATCTTTGCTGCAATCAGAGAGCAAGATCTACGTACCATCTTTGCTGCAATCTCAAGAGCCAAGAGAGGAGAGTAGCCTATCTGATCTCCTTTGGTTGTTGTTGCGCCTCTTGAAAGGTCACATGATTTGGTTCCCTGTGTGGCTGGCACGCCGTCAAACATGGTGATTGCGAAGCCCTGCACTGACCTTAACAGAGGCGGAGGTCGTCGACCATGGTGTGAGATAATTGTGACACTGTGGACCACGCCAGTGTGTGTGTGTGTGTGTGTGTGTGTGTGTGTGTGTGTGTGTGTGTGTGTGTGTGTGTGTGTGTGTGTGTGTGTGTGTTTGTGTGTATCAGGTTCAGCGGTGAATGAGTATGACGCACTCTGACATTAAGCGGGACACAAACACACGCTGCTGTCATCACATACTGATGGGGAGAGATCGATCATCTTGACAGTCGACTGGGGCCGGCTCCCAATGCTGCCACTGCCACTGGTGCAGTGCCTGGACTGGCCATCTGGCATACAGGGCATTTCCCAGGTGGGCTGACAGTCCTCAAGGGTCGATGCTGTTGTTTGTTTGCTTTGTTTTTTGTTCAGAGACGAGCCCAAAATTTAGATGGGGTGACTCATTGCATCTTTAATATATAGACATATTATATTATATATATTTTTTAAAGTGTTTTTTGGGGGGCTTTTTGGCCTTTATTATTACAGGACAGTGTGAGAGTAGACAGGAAATGACTGGGAGAGAGGATGAGAAATGACCCCGACCGGACTCGAACCAGTGGGCAATGTGAGCCCAAATGTGGGGGGCTTAGCGTGCAGCGCCACAGCGCCCCCAAATTATATTATATTATATTATATTATATTATATTATATTATATTATATTATATTATATTATAGCATAGCATAGCATAGCATAGCATAGCATAGCAGGGGATGGGGGGACTATGTGAGGGGCTTGCCTATGCCAAAATGCCCGGGCTGTTTTTTGATCCCAGGCCAGATCTGCTGCTGCAGTGCGTGGACAGGATCTGTTATTCCATGGCACTCTCCTGCCATCTAGAGCCCTTGAAAGGTTACTTAAAGGGACACTGTGTGAGATTTTTAGATGTTTATTTCCAGAATTCATGCTGCCCATTCACTAATGTTACCTTTTTCATGAATACTTACCACCACCATCAAATTCTAAGTATTCATTATGACTGGAAAAATTGCAATTTTCATACATGAAAAGGGGGATCTTCTCCACGGTCAGCCATTTTGAATTTCCAAAAATAGCCATTTTTAGCTGCAAAAATGACTGTACTTGGACCATACTCATTTCATGTAAAGATCAAATTTGGCAATAGGCAGCCCAATTTCAATAAGCAACATAGTTGCAGTACCTTTTTTGACCATTTTATGCACAGTGTCCCTTTAACAAGTCCAGTAAGTAAAGATTTTGTGCCATTATACCCGACTCTAATTTTTTGCTGGTCTGATACCGCCCCCTTGTGGATGTATGAATGGGTACATGCAATAAGTTCAGCTTGTTTTTTTGCACAACTGCTATGTACAATACAGCAGGGGTCTACAAACTTTATCATGGCAAGGCCCCCCATATTCTAGTAGATTTCAGCCAAGGCCACCCTGACATAGGTTGTTGTGACACACTATTTTTTTCTGCACCCCCTTTAACAACCATATTCTATGTCTGAGTGCCAGTGTCCTATTGGGATATACAGTAGAACCATAGCAGGCCTATAAGTAATGTTAAGAGATCACAACTTGATAAATGGTCAGAAACGCAGGCCACTGACTCCTGAGCTCTCCTTATTCTCTTTTTCTCATTGTCACAGTCTTTTCACTGTCTTACCTCTATACCTTATTTTAGTTAGCTGTCTCTTTTTGGTTTCTCTCTCTCTCTCTCTCTCTCTCTCTCTCTCTCTCTCTCTCTCTCTCTCTCTCTCTCTCTCTCTCTCTCTCTCTCTCTCTCTCTCCGTTGTGTTTTTCCAGTTGCATTTTGTGTTGGCTGGGATTGTTCTGTTGTTTCTTGTGTGTAAAACTAAAACAACATACGAAGGAATATGTGGTACATTGAAATCTTGTAAAATGTCTATTTCGTAATGTTAAGAGATGAAATAGATTATGATAATGCAGTTATTGGGAATATTGTTTAGCTTTTTTGTTTATTTTGGTGTACATTAGTTATTTGATTATTTACTTTGTTTTGCTATAGTTTTTCTGCCAACCTGCCGCAGCACCTCTAGCACCCCCGCGGCCCCCCAGGGGTCCCCATCCCCCACTTTGAAAACGACTGCATTACAGGACAGTACATGTGATCAGTTATAACCTGTGTAGTCATGGGTAAGCGGTTAGGGTGTCAGACTTGTCGCCCAAATTTTGCTGGTTTGACTCCCAACCCGCCAGGTTGGTGGGGGGAGTAAATAACCAGTACTCTTCCCCATCCTCCATGACTGAGGTACCCTGAGCATAGTACCATCCCGCAGCACGGGTGAGGCATAAATGCAATTTTGTTGTGTGCAGTGTTCACTTGAGTGCTGTGTCACAATGACAATGGGAGTTGGAGTTTCCCAGTTGGGCCTTCACTTCACTAAATGGGGCCAGACAGAGCCATTCTGAGCTGGGTTCTGGGGTTGGTTAACCTCTCCAGTACAGCTAAGCCAGGGGTGTTGTGGGCCAAACTCAATATTTATTCAAAAAAACTGACATTACACTGTCTTTCTCTGCAGTTTTTTTTGTTTTTATAGACACTGGCCTGAATATTGCATTACATGTATTGCAGTAAAGTAAACAACTGTGCTTATTCCTCAAGAATATATGAAATAAATAGCAAGGCAGCACTCCACAAGACTTGGAGTGCTGTCCTGCTCTTTATTTCTAGCCTTAATTGTAAATAGTAGGCTACAAAACAAAGAAGTTCATGCCAATGGCTCATCTAATATTTCATAGATGACCTTATTGAGAATGCTGTGTTAATAAAGAGCACCATATTACACAGTCATCAGACAGATGAGCAGTGGGCAGTCATGACAACGGCAGCTGTTGAGAAATGCTTGGGGATGCTATACAATACATGCTCAAGGTGGCACTACACTCATTAAACCTGATGACACGTCTCAATGTAAGTGACCAACACCGCAACCAACTACAGATAAAAGGTGCAATTAACAGTCTTGCGTATGCCACAAAAGAGACTTGCTTTATTAGTTTCTCAATAATTAGCGAACAAATAGTCATGGTGGCATAATTGACACTTATGAGTTAAGACCATAAAAGGCCAACAGCTGCATAGGCCTTCATGCTCCTTTTCTCATATTACCGGTAGAAATGACAGTGAAAGCAAAATCCCAACTGAGAAACTCCAACTCCCATTGCCATTGTGACAGAACACTACACTGCACAAAAGTGAACACTGCACACTGCACACAACATAATTGCATTTATGCCATACCCATGCAAGGGGGCACCCAACGGGAGCAGTGCGGCGGGACGGCACCATGCTCAGGGTACCTCAGTCATGGAGGAGGATGGGGGAGAGCACTGGTTATTTACTCCCCCCACCAACCTGGCGGCTCGGGAGTCGAACCTGGAACCATTGGGCTACAAGTCTGACACCCTAACCGCCTACCCATGACTGCCCACTATGTGCAGTGCAGTACACTGTGTTTTAGCTCTGCATTTCCTCTTACTGATCAGTGAGAGTACTCACATACAGCAACAAACAACATGTATCCAGTTTTAGCTGAGGAGGCATTATGGAAATTCTGTCCTGATCTAACAAGCTATGATAATAACCAGTCCGATACCGAACAGACTTGCTCTCAGCACCAACAGCACTGTTGTCATACATACACAACACAACTATACAACACATAAAGAATGTGCTAAGCCATGGGTATTATCATGACTCCCTCGGACACCATAAATTAATACATTTCCTCTGTATGTCAAAGTGTACCATGTCTGCAAAATAGGAAGAGCTTCCCATATCCTCCTAACCCCTGCCGGATAAAGAGTAATCAAACGCATTATTGGGGGTATGCTCTTATCGTCCGGGAAAACATTGTTTGGACATTAACTATTTATTATTCTTTACGGATTATGCAGAGTAATGGTCTTTAACCCCTTAAGACGCGGCTTTATACATTTGTTGTTACCATTATGGTAATGACCAAGTCGTGGTGCATTACTAAAGGCCCTGTGTTGTGTCATAGTATTGTAGTGCTATGGTAGCTACATTTCAATGACTATTACAGCGTGCCACTGGAGGTACGGCGCACATTAAGGGCTACGTCTTTGATTGCTCTGTTGCAATGAAGGGCACAGAATAAACTAGAGATTGCAGCCTGCTCCCTGGGCCAAGGAAGGATGCATGTACTGTTAGGTGTGTGTGTGTGTGTGTGTGTGTGTGTGTGTGTGTGTGTGTGTGTGTGTGTGTGTGTGTGTGTGTGTGTGTGTGTGTGTGTGTGTGTGTGTGTGTGTTTGCCAAACTGTATGACTTGGTGTGTTTGGCTCCCCCTGCAGATGAAACACACACACACACACACACACACACACACACACACACACACACACACACACACACACACACACACACACACACACACACACACCATGGTCAGACAGACATACAGATAGACAGACAGACAGACAGACAAATACACATAAGGTGCATTCAGGCCGACAGCCAACCAAGCTGCTGCACGTTCCCGCACCTAATCTCGAATTGACGTGTTTCATGCAGTAAATCTCAGTGTTTACCTGGCCGGGCCCAATCCTTTCCAGGGAGCGCAGGGCCAGGTAAGGCAAGTCGTCTCTGTATGCAGTGACAGTGAAAATACATGTGACACATGCAGATGCATAGAATATGATCTTTTGCCGTATAAAATGCATCATTAGTCATGCAGACCTAGACTTGAGTAGACAGTCAGAGGAAGTGCGTTAACATGCCAATTTTATTAACAAATGCCTTGAGGGACGCCATCAGTAATGCAAAATCAGATCTGTTCGTCAAATCATCAGAAAGACTCAAACATAGCATTACATGATATTATAGAGTCAAGTAATTGTCTTTAGGTTTTGCTCACTTATTTTTTTCCAAGTTTTGCATTTTACCCCAGAAAAGATATATGTGCGAAACTGATTAGAGCAGGGGTTCCCAAACATAACCATGGCAAGGCCCCCCATATACCGGTAGATTCTAGCCAAGGCCCCCCTGACATGGGCCATGCCACACTATTTTTTATGTACACCTGCTTTCCTAGCTCGATTCAGTTGGTGCATTCCTAACTTATTCAAGCACTACAAGAAACGCAACGATAATAACTTAGTAGTAATGTTCTGAGATGCAATAAAATAGATTATTATTCATAACTAACGGGAATGTTGTTTAGCTTTTTTGGTTCAATTTGGTTTACTTAAATTGTTCAATTTATCTAATGATCTATTTTGTTTTGGTATACTTTTTTGCCAACCTGTCGCGGCCCCCCACTCACGGCCCCCAGGGTTCCCCGACACCCACTTTGACTGGATTAGATATTTGGCAAGCACTGCCAATATACCAAGAGGATACATGTGTACGTGTCACATAGCTCCAGTCTTGAGACAAAAGAATAAGCAGCTGCAGTTTTATGCAAAATACATCACCAAAGGAGTGCACAAAGGGTCCAAATGTAAAAAGAAAATGTGCTGTAAAGAAAACTGAGCTTTATCTTGAAGTTTCCCTGTCAGCATAGGAAGAACAACTTTTGGGGGCACTTTTCCCTATTCAACATCTTGATTGCAAATGAGAAAATGACCTCTGAATTCTGCTTTTGTGAGGTATTGAATTGAACTTCTTTCTTATTTATTTATTTGTTCATTCATTTATTCATTTATTTTTAGGGGCTTTTTGTGCCTTTAATTACAGGACAGTACGAAATGCTGACAGGAAGTGAATGGGAGAGAGAGATGTGGGAGGATTGGGAAATGACCCCAGCCGGACTCAAACCAGGGTCCCCATGGGCATGCAAGCCCAAATGTGGGGGGCTTAGCGCCCTGCGTCACAGCGCCCCCCCTGAATTAATTTCCTATCATCAGTGATGTATTGCCTCACAACACAAGGCCACAAGCAAAAGGAGAGAGCGGGAGGTAATAGGTTGAGTTGGACTCATTCCAACTGTTTTCACCAGTTATTTCCTGACTGCAAATTGCCAAATAAATGTTTGTTTTTTTTCCCCTTAGGTGATTTTTCAACTTGCTTTTGGCATTTTGTACCAATTTGCACACAGTGTTGCCTGCAGCTATTTATATTGATTCACATATTAAAATGAGTGCAATTTCAGGGGCATGATGAAGTCGCAATGAATGCAGTTATACACTCAAGTTAGGGATGGTACAAAACGAACCGAAAACCGAAACCGTACAATTCACACACCATACCGAACCGTGAAATGCAGTCCGTGGCAAACCGCAATTCATGTACTGCCCAGAAAAATATGTAAAACAGAGATTCTAGGAGTATCTTATCCAGTCTCTCTGATTAACACATTAAGATATACGAGCAATCAGAGGATGACACAATTAAAATCACACCATTTTCACATTATAAGCCTATACAAACCATATGTAGGATATTTAGTGCTAGGTCTGATTCTATTAGCCACTTGAAAGAGGGCATTTGGACGGCGCACATCAGTTGACAACAGCTGATTCAACTTGCGCATCATCACTTAATAATTGCAGTTATATAAATATGGTTTAATATTCCCAGTGCACCATTTATCATGAACTGAAAAAAAGAACCGTAGAGAACCGAAAACCGTGACCTTGATACCGTGATATGAACCGAACCGTGAATTTTGTGAACCGTTCCACCCCTAACTCAAGTCCTCACTTACAACTGTGGAGTCTAGCACATGGCTCCTCACATCGTATATGCACATTGGACATCATTGGAAGACCAAACTTCAAATGCAGATATAGTTGGGTGCATGCTGTTTATAAGGTCGCAAGCTACTATTTGTTCAGTTTTGTAACACAAATCCTGTCACACATGCAAGGGGTTCCATAGGTTGTAGGCCTGTAACAGTATAATGTATTGTATTTGTACCGAACCGAACAGACCTGTACCGAACCGAACAGTGCTGTACCGAAAGGTATAGAGTAAGGCCGCTTTCACACCAAAGCGGTGAAGTGTCGCGGGACAGAAGCGAGTTTTACTGGCGATGGGGAAAATAAATGGAAACATATCTGTCCTTCCACATCAACCGGCGGTAGTCGGGCGTCAGCGGCGCGGGAGCCGGCTCCGCTCCGCGCTGCATTTGGAAATTAGAACTCCAGCGGATTTTGGACGGCAGCGACCGGCGGTGTCCCATTTAAATGAATGGCAAAGTAGCACGCTAGCTTTGGCTGTGGGGGAGATTTTGAACTGGACTGGTGGCGCACGCCGACGCTTGCTGCCGTTCCACCACGCTTAAATGTGGAGCCGGCCTAACAGGCTACTCTGTTCATGTTTTTACATTATGCTGCCACTACATGCAATGGCTCATGCAAAACGCTGAGAGAGAATTCAAGAAAAAACAGGTGTAGAGGCTTGTTCTTACACTGATGAAATCTCCGACCCAAAGTAGCAGTTTGAATGTACTGTATTTTGCTTTTTTCCATTTGTATTTTGACAATATTTTGATGAAATAAACAACATGCTGAGGAAGAAAATGTGGTAACACTTTATAATAAGTACCCCTTTTTAAGCACAAGTTAAGCCTTAGTTAAGCCTTATTTTAACATTAGTTAACCCATAGTGAATCACGAGTTAGTCATTAAGTATTATTTCTCATTTCTTAATCAATAACTACGACCGTTAGTAAATGGTTTGTGTGTGCTGATGTAACTGTTCGCTAAGCAAAGTTAAGCCTTAGTCAAGCCTTATTTTAACATTAGTTAATCCTCAGTGAATCACGAGTCATTATGTATTTCTTGGTAATTAATACATGCTGTTAATTAATGATTCGTTTATGGTGATTGACCTTTCTGCTAAGCATTAGTAAACCATCATTA
The DNA here is from genome assembly GCF_034702125.1 of Engraulis encrasicolus. Taxonomy (NCBI): domain Eukaryota; kingdom Metazoa; phylum Chordata; class Actinopteri; order Clupeiformes; family Engraulidae; genus Engraulis; species Engraulis encrasicolus. The sequence continues at coordinate 36,305,887 of NC_085871.1, forward strand.
AAATGTCAGATAACCCTCCTTTATTTATGAAAACATTAACTTATCTCTTTGTTGTCTCCTACCACCTAACCATTAACAAGTACTATTATGCATGTATGGTAATGGTTTGTAAACTCTTGCTTTAGCATCAGTGAAATCTTAATTAACCCTTTTGTAATGGTTAGTGTGTGATGACTGGTAACATGGCAAACAGTAAGTTGAGGCTCATGTGACTGCCCCTCATGGATGTTTCTGGACATTAACAAATGACTTGTTAAGCATTGCTTATGCATTATCAAGGATATATAACCCATTACTTCAGTATATCTGGGAAACTGTTCTGAAGTGAAAACCTGTTAATGCTTTACAACACATTAACAAATTACTTGTTAAGCATTGCTTATGGATTATCAAGGAGTTACAACTCATTGCTTGAGGCGATGGTAGCTTAGATGGGGGCTCGAACAGGGCTTGAACCTGCAATCTTTGGAGTGCTGAATGGCTCCTCTACCACCTGAGCTACCACCGTCTCAAGTAATTAGTTGTAACTCCTTGATAATGCACAAGTAATGCTTAACAAGGCATTTGTTATGTTAAAGTTATGGGTTATGAGTATACCCACTTCTAAATTTCAGGGATTTCAGTATACCCACTTAAAATTGATTGATCCATTGTTTTGAATGGCATAACAGTATACCCACTTCAAAAAAATCTCAAATATACAGTATACCCACCATAAAAAGGTAGACTACACCACTGAGTGTATTGTAATATTTTGAGTTAGATGGCGCCAGTGTGTGTGTGTGTGTGTGTGTGTGTGTGTGTGTGTGTGTGTGTGTGTGTGTGTGTGTGTGTGTGTGTGTGTGTGTGTGTGTGTGTGTGTGTGTGTGTGTTTGTCTAACCATGCTCATCCTGCACAGTATGCCACTTGGAGCCCAACCTGGTGGTTCGGGAGTCGGATTGGCAACCTATGTGCTATAAGTCTGATATCCAAACTGCTTACCCATAGCCTATGTGATATCTGAAAGGACCTCCAAAAGAAAGCTTCATTTTGACAACATACTGATCACAAATCCCACTGATAAGATTGCAATTTAGTTGTTGGCCTACAGAATAGAAATGACTCAAGTGTCCATTGAAATAATTCACTAATTAGGGGCCAAGCAGCGAAGCTGGCGAAGGCCCCTATAGAGTTAGTAGGTTTTCTTCATTATTATTATTATTATTATTATTCTCTAGTCACCATTCCTATCCCTCTGCAAGTCTATGGCAGCCCATAGAACCGTAGGCAGGAAAATGCTGTAAATTGGCACACACATTCGGGGCAGTCTCAGCATTACCCACAGCAATTTATAGGACCCCAGCCCCAACGCTCTAGCGCCACCAGCAGGTCAAAGTTGCAGGTACATTTCTGCTTGTAACTTTTGAACCGCTGGGCCAATTTTCATAAACTTGGTATCCCTAGAATCCTTGAGTCAAGACGAATCCAACGCACCATATGACGTCATTTTCCGCCAGGATAGTTTTCCCGCCATTTTGAATTTTGTAAAATTCAATAAAAATGTTAATTTTCCCGCAATTTTTGACCGATTCGCCCAAAACTCAGTATATAGTATCTCTGGACTGAGCTACACATGGGGTCTTCAGGAATATTGGATATCTTTTATCGTTTAGCCGTGACAGCCAATCAAAATTGTCGTAAACGTGGCGAAACAGGAAGTGAGGTCATATCTCAGCAACCGTTTGTCGAATCAGGCTGGGATTTTGTACACACATAGTAGTCCATCCCATGACCTACCACAAAAAAAATCAGATCCCCAGCTCAAACTCTGTAGCGCCACCAGCAGGTCAAAATTTTAGCTACATTTTTGCCTGTAGCTTTTGAACCGTACTCCCAATTTTCAAAATATTGGTACACAGGTCATCTTCACACTATGCTGCACCCAGGTATGGATTTTCGTAACAATTGGAAAAACTATCAGCTCTCAGCAGCCATTCAAAATTGTGGAAAGAATGGAGGGATTTTTCTCATCTCTCTGTCCCCTTACCAACGGCACCTGCGCACGTTCACTGACACCATTCTCGGCAGGGGGTCTCTGGACACACCGAGAGCTTAGGTGTGTGCGTAGTCTGCTATTGCTCTAGTGTCAACCAAAGCCCCACTGCCCCAGCCCCTGCACATACCCCCCCCCACCTCCACCCCACACACACAGACAGAGGGAGAGGGAGAGGGAGGGGGAGAGGGAGAGGGAGAGAGAGGGAAGGAGGGAGGGAGAGAGAGAGAGAGAGAGAGAGAGAGAGAGAGAGAGAGAGAGCGAGCATTGTTGTTCTCTTGGTTCCTCTGTCTGTCTCACACACACACACACACACACACACACACACACACACACACACACACACACACACACACACACACACACACACACACACACACACACACACGTTACTTCTATGTACACCAATTCCTCAGACCAGTCTCTCAAAAGGCTGGCCAACATTACATTGCAGCCTATAGGATTCTTATGTTTAGGATTTCAAGGACATATCTATTTTCAGTAGGCTCCCGTTTTTTTTTCCCATAATATTGTATGTCATATAAACAATTTTACTAAATAGAATGATCACAGAGGATTATAATTGCTGTCCAAAAAGCAAGCCACTCAAGTATAGAAATGACTTGCTGATATTTTATAGACTAATTTGAGAGGGAATGGAAATGTGTTACTCAATATAAATCAAGGGCAGCACAGGCTCTGCCGTGGCCAACCGGTAGGGCACTCGTCTATCATGCGGCTGACCCGGGTTTGATTCCCAGCCCAGGTCCTTTGCCTACCCTCCCCGTCTCTCTCCCCATTTTCCCCTCCAAGGAATGCACCCCAACATTGGCGAGATTTGGGCCAAAGGGGGCGCTGCAGTTCCTTCTGTTGCCGTGGCGACTTTGGCAAGTTTACTGCTTGGCCCCGCATTGCTGCTTGCAGCTATATTATTTAGATTAAAATTGTGATATTGATTGTTGTTTCATTTCAAGTAGTCCTAGCCTACAAATTCAAAACTATAAATTCTCCATATAGGCTAGGCATGCACTTCCTCTAAAAAATAGGGTAGCCTATATTAATGCTGTTTTTTTCAGTTTTTTTTTTCATGGGACTTGCTGCAATATATTTTTCACAAGCTATTAGGCTACCAATACCATAGGCCTATACGTAGAGAATAAACACTTCCCTGTTTGAACAATTTCCCATACCAACCAACCGTGCTAAATATCCATATTGCATCAAGGTAGCTGATGCTCAAGCACTCTCCTCTCATCGCATCTAGTCAGCTAGAAGACAGTCTTCAGGGTACCCTGAACTCGGTCACTTTAGATCGAATGTGTGGGCGTGGTTTACTCGACGCTGTGTAGATCTGTGTGACCGCCAAGCTGCAGCTTCCGAAGTGTTTTCGGGCCGGCTGTTCTTTGTCCTCCATTACAGCTTGGATTCCCAGCTCGACTGTACGGCGCAGGCCCGAAGTAGCGCAGCCGCTCTGAGGTTAGTGCCCTACCGCGCAATCTCCAGCTATTTCAGCCCTGGCGCAGCCGCACCAACAAACCCGGCAGCGTTGGGGTGAAAGCAGATGCAGATTGTGGCGGTGCAACATTAGAAAGGATTTTTGCGTTTTCCTTCAACCCATTCGCGGGATTAACTTCGTTAACACTGAGAATTAACAACGATGACTCAGATATGGCAGTAGCGACTGTTCTGTAGGCCGCTTAGGCCTCGCTAATTTCATGTTATGTAGCTAGCGACTGTTGAGAATGGCGGGTTCTGTATGAGGGACGTCAAATTTAGGCCGGGTACCCTCGTTTTTTATATTCTATTGCATATTATATTCTGGCACACATAAGCTATCGTGTGAAATTGGTGTGACACTTGTTATTTCTGGATTTTGAAATATACGTCGCGTGAAAAGCGAACGAAGCTGCCTGGTTAGAGCCGCAGTCTGCGCAGACTGAAAGGCTAGCTAAGGATGCTAGCCAGTAGATGCTGATATACTATTGAATGAACGTAAAGGCTAGTGGACGCTAACGCTAGCACATTCATTTTGTATATGGCCACCAGGTAGCCCGCTAAATATTTAATTGACAAAGTCCTACAGCGATTCCACAAGCTTCTAATTTTACTTGTGGTAAATGTGAGTTGGGTTTTGCAATTTGGGAAATAACTGTTCGTTGTTCGTGCAAAGAGTAGGGGTCTTACCGTCACCTTCCATTAGCATCTAACCCTAAAACGTTATCAGAACTGGCTAGGATGCTAACCTCAGTCCCCTGCAGAGGATGGATAGTGTAGCCAAGTTGGTCATCCATCTACCGCCATTTCACCCCGTTCATCCTTGTTGGAGCCGTGGGAACAGATGGTTTCATAGTTCATGTAACGCACCAGCCCAGTGTGCATGTGCACCACCAAGCTTGGGTTACAATGTTTACAGTATTATTTTGAGTCACAGGTCATGTGAAAAACAAACACCATTCATTATGAGCATTTGACCTCGATTATTTCTAAATGCCTGTTCTCGAGTGCATGTGTTTAATATGCACAGTTAATACAGCAAATTATGTACCATGCAAGCTTTGCTGGAGGTGTACTCACTACACTGTCAAAACACACACACCCTGTCATGGTTTTCCAATCACTTCAGTTGGAACCTGGATGGGTTTGTCACCTTTATGAATGCACAGGATTTATTTAGAATAATAGCTACTGTATCTATGCATTATTTCCCCTGTTCTTTCAGGGTGCATGTTAACGGCCCCCAACCTATATTTTTTTGTATCCTACACACAATCAGTGATCCTGGCATCGTGTGCTTCCCATGATGTTACAGTCCTGGGTAAAGCAAAATCCTTCTCACTCCTCGCCACTCAAACACAGGTTTACCTGCCCATTTTTTTCAACCGCCAACAGTAGCAGATTCTTGAACTCCATGTTATTGTCACCCAAGCAGTTCATTCCGGGTCCTGTGTAGGCTACCTGGCTCTTTTTGGAAAATCACTCCATAATTGATGGATTCCCTCTGACGGTACAGCATGATGCGTGTGGTACAAAAATAGCCACCTTGTGATGCTGAGCATAAATGATACATTTGGTTGGTGTCCTGTGAATATGATGAAGAAACAAAGTGTCATTCTTAAACTGAAAACATCACTGAACTATGAGCTGTTCAAAACCCTGACACCTGGCCCTACCGTGGCTGATATGGTAGGGCACTCGTCTACTATGCGGCCGGCAGGGGTTCGATTCCCGGCCCGGGTCCTTTGCCGGCCCTTCCCCGTCTCTCTCTCTCCCAACTCGCTTCCTGTCTCTACTTCACTGTCCTGTCTAAGAAAAAACAATAAAGCCCAAAAAATACTTTTAAAAAAAACGGACACCTGTCTCCCACATGAGGCTGCACTGACTGCAAGTTGCAACTACCTCTATTTGTAACGTTAATGTTAAATGGCCGAATACATTTCATGATTCAACTGAAAAGTTATTTCGTCAGCCAGGTATGCTTGCATACCTTTCTGTGCAATGGCTCACACACACTACTTTTACAAAAAAAAAACCTGTTTGGTCTTTGCTCGTGGCGTAGGCCTATCTGTATGAATTTGAATGTAGTCTTTTTATCAGTTTCATTTTTATCTCTTCTGACACTCCCTAGAAAAGAAAACCCAGCCCATTGAGCTCTGTAGTGTGGCTGCCTATTCTTTTACATAGGCTTGTATAGAAGTAGAGTCCCGTTAGTATTCATTATTTGGCCCAATGGCTTTGTACATGGATGGGAGGGCAGGTCAGAAATGAATATGATGAATGAAAGGAATTGAAGTGTGGTTGCACAAATACCCTATTCAACAAATAAATACTAACCCAATAAACAAACACCTGATTGTCTATTTCGTCAATGCAAATGAGGATGATACGCATTGGGGCCTTAGTCCAGCTGTAGGGCCTACTCCCACATCAGTAAGTTACTTGTTCTGTATCTTCATTGAAATTTAAAGTTACAATTACATCTGTACTGCTTCAATAATGATATCATTATTATTTGTTTTCCATATTACACACACCACTTCTAGTTCAGAGCTGCTTTTTCAATCCTTCTTTTAAAATATATTTTTAGGGGCTTTTTATGCTTTTATTTTGATAGGACAGTCTGAGATGGTGACAGGAAACAAGTGGGGCAGAGAGGCGGGGTGGGATCGGGAAATGTCCCTGAACCAGGCTCCCCGTGGGCATGCAAGCCCAAATGTGGGGGGCTTAGTGCACTGCGCCACAGCGCCCCCACTTTTTAAAAATTCTTCAGTGTTTCCCACGGATCTAGTAGCATTGTGTGGTGCTATGGGCAGACACGTGAGGCCATTGCAAGTGTATGCTAGGGCTACACAATATTAGAAAAATATGCGATACACGATAACATGACTGTATATCGCGATATCGATATTACTCGCGATATTTAATATATACATATATTTTCCCCTCTCTACTTGCCATTCTACACTTTATCATGTATGAAACAACTGAGAGCAATGTTTTATTTCCAACATTATTTTTATTTGGAAAAAACATGGCTAATATACAGCATCAACTTAAAATGTCTACCTTTTTTAATACCTCTTTTAACCTTTTCACCAAATTGGCTGTTATTAAAAATTAAAAAGGAGGTATCACGATATAACCAACGTTTGCGATACGTGAATCACAAGCCGTGATATCGCGATATCGATACATTTTTGATATATCGTGCAGCCCTAGCGTGTACCTCCATTGAGATGTGTGACTGCGTTATTTGCGGTGCTTGCTTTTTATTTGGTGGTGCTGCACCACAGATTGGTGTGTTTATGGGAAACGCCGGTAGGCCGTCTGAAACTGGAGGAGTAAGGAAGTGGGCTAAGATGCTTGTGGTTATTGATTATCATGCCTGATAGGAAGGAGGGTGTCATGTCGTGACTCATGAGTGACCCTATGCCAACACAGAGGTTCTTAGTGGAGAGGAGCAGTTTGTGTTCAAAGGTTAAATAGTGTACGGTAGCCTACGTTTTTATTATATTAATGTGTGAAATGTGGAATCATTCAAAATTGGTCACACAAAAACCACATATCTTATGCTTGTATTCAAAGTGACATACAGTTAGGTAATTTCACTTGAAATCACACACTGTGGGCCAGAGCAATCTGAATTATAATACAACTTGGTGTGCCTTTTAAATGTCAAGGTAGAAGCCCAGAACTGAATTTGCATGAATCTGGTACTAACATTAAGGGAGAAACGGACTAAGAACGTTTTAATGTACAACATTAATTCATCCTTGATTATTTCAGCCAGTTGAAGTCAAAAAGAGATGGGTTTGATGTTGTTTGAAAGCTCTTGTTTGGCTCTACAAATTACAGAAACAATATGGGACACAGCAGCTATCCGAGTATGAATTATGTTTAAAAAGTTAAAAGTTGAATGTAAATAAATTATATATTTTAGAATGGCAAATATCTTTTATAAACCTAGCTTACAATGTCATGAAGAACACTTGAAATGTTGGTGTTTGATTCTTGAGTTATTCCAGAGATAATTTGACTTAATTAAAGGTTGAAATGAGTTGTAATAAGGTAATAATCAGGGTGTACCACACCTGACATGAGTACCCCACCTGCTGACACACTACTACACTCAATTCTAATGCTAATGCTAATTTGGGCAGAGTGTCAGGTAAGGTAACGCATGTCTACTGGGGTTATCTCCTCCAACATGACTTGCTACTTTACTACAACTCATTTCAACCTTAAAGTCAAATTATCGCTATATCAAACACTGTAATTTCGTGAGAATTGCCTGGATGTCCGACTTAATGAATAAAACCTGTAAACCCATTGCACAGGTAGCAGTGTATTTCACGTCCCACATAATAACTGATGTGTCATTGTAGGGATGCACCGATACCACTTTTTTGAAAACCGATACAAGTACGAGTACATTAATGTGTGCACTTGCCGATACCGAGTACCGATACCGATACCTTTTACCACCAAAATACAATGAAAATAAATGCATGACCTTGTTTTTTTTCCACCTGTGATATTTTTATTGTCCATTTCCATGTAGATTTAAATGTTAGTAAATGTATGAGGTGGCACTTTTTTCCATACTGCTTTCAAGTCCACAGAACGTGACAAGACTTTGCATTGTTTTGTGTAATAGCAGTATCATTCATGGTATTTGCAAGTACTTGAGGAGTACGAGTACGAGTACGAGTACGAGTACGAGTATAATGAGCAGTATCGGGTGCCGATACCATTATTGATATCGGTGCATCCCTATGTCATTGTGCACCTTCCTAGTGGTTTTTCAATTGAAAGCAATCCCATGGCAAACCCCACTTTGTTCCAGCGGAGTTGTCCCTGAATCATTGCAGTACATTTCTCTTGGATAGACAGTTGGTGAAAAATGTAATGCAGTTTTGCATTCTGAAAATGCAACCACTACTTGCAATAAAAAAAACATTGCTGCATTATAAAATCATACAAAATCAATATCAAAAACACAAAATCTAGCGTTATTGGCACAGACAATTTAGTTTGAGCATCATGGAAACAAATTAAGACAGAATTATGCTAAAATCTCTCTCTCTCTTCCCCAGACTGTAAGCGTTCCCCCTGCCCTCCGCTCCTTCCTCCTCCTCCTCCTCCTCCTGTGCCCCCGTGTCGTGTCGTGTTGTGCTGTGCCATGGAAGACCACGGCGTGCACCAGGCGAGCGAGCACATGAGCACCATCGAGGCGCACGCCGTACAGCAGGTGCAGCAGGTCCACGTGGCCACCTTCACGGAGCACAGCATGCTCAGCGCCGACGACGACTCGCCCTCGTCCCCCGATGATGACACGTACGACGACTCGGATATCCTCAACTCGACGGGGACGGACGAGGTCACGGCTCACCTGGCTGCTGCAGGTTAGATATGTGGATATAGTAGATGTACACACAGATATTCACACATACACACAGAGGGTCTTTCTCAAAACCTAGGCCAGTGTCCTTCCAAGTGTATCAGCCTAATTAGTCACGCCCAGTGATTGGATACTTTTTGGTGAACTCTACAGAATATCCAATCACTGGGTGTGACTAATAAAGGGTATCCAATCACTGGGCGTGACTAATTAGGCTGATACACTTGGAAGGACACTGGCCTAGGCTTTGAGAAAGACCCGCAGAGACATACCCACAGACATGGTCCGGATGCAGGGGTTTGTCCTCAACTAAGTTAGCAACTTATTTGCAATTTCCTTTTGACTACCTACCTACCTACTAAGTTGCTTACTGGTTAGCAATGACACAATCGAGAAATGCACCCCAGATACACATGTGACGCACATACATACATATACACACTTGTCTGGCTAGTGCTTGCCTGATAGTACTTACATACACATAAACATTTCCTTCTTCTCCATGTCAGATACTTAGGCATGCCTCTTCTTTCTCTCTCGTTTTCTCTCTCTCTCTCCCTTTCTCTCTCTCCCTTTCTCTCTCTCTCTCTCTCTCTCTGTGTGGACAGGGCCTGTTGGAATGGCGGCTGCAGCAGCCGTGGCAACAGGAAAGAAGCGCAAGAGGCCGCACATCTTTGAATCCAACCCCTCCATCAGGAAACGACAGCAGACCAGGCTGCTGAGGTGAGCACTGCTCCCCTCTCACCGCACGTCATGATCACGAAACATACACATACAAACCCCCTCCTCATCCCTGCGTATGGGTCAAAGACGTCTTTGTCATTCAGTGTTACGGACACCTTCCGCCAACTGTAACTGCAAAAAAACATGATTTTTAAATTGTTTCAAGTGAATGGATGACAGCCGAGGCTTTCATGAATTCCCTGTAACAATAAATAAATAAAAAGAGTCATGTTTTTTACATTTACAGTCAGCAGAAGGCATCCGTTACACTGAATGACAATGCCATTTTGCACGTCTTTGAACCGTATGCTCTCTCACTCACACTCACAATAAGATCTCATAATTAAAAGGCTATTAGCTCGTAATTGTGAGATAATTATGTCGTAATATCCTGTCGAAATTTTTATTACGTGAATGCGATGAGTTTCCGTACGTAAACAGATAAAAAATGTCTGTACAGTGAATCATTTCTGTTTACAACACACTTTCAATCGTCCCTCATGCAGGGGTCTAAAGGTAAAAGGGCTGAACAACATATTACACATTTATGTCTATATTCACATGCATTACACATTCATTTCTATATGCAGCCCGATGTCTCCTCTGCTGTGTCAATGAAGGCCTGTCGCCTAACTCATTATCAAACAACTGTAAAAGAAAGCCTGGGGAGTGTCAGTAAACTCATCCCAACTGTCCCTTATCTGAAGGTTTTGTATTGCTCCCAAACCCAAGTTAACTACAACAACTTGACTAGTCTTTTGATCCCTCTGCCTTTCAAGCACTCATGGTTTTAGGATGTATTTACTCTAGGAGGAAAATGCGAGGGAAATGTTGTTTTTTAAAAAACGGAAATCGTTTAAAATTTTTTTTATATATATATATATATATATATATATATATATAAAAAAAAAATTAAAAACATTTTCGGAAACTATGGCGGCCAAATTTAAACTATGGCGGTGCGCCACAGTTTCCCCAATGTATGGGAAACACTGGACCAGTAACAATGTAACAAGGAAGAAGAAATAATGACGTGATGAAGTAATAAATACAATTGAGACCTTTAACATTGAAACATTTAACATTTACAAAAATAATCTATTCTAAAGACAGTTTGAATAAGAACAAGACTAGTGTACAAGACTCAGACACAGTGCAGTGTAGCCCAGCCCAACCCAGTTCAGCCCAGGCCAGTTCAGTTGGTCAGGTTGTCATAGTCATAGCATCAGCATTTAGGAGCAAAAATTGCAATATTGTGTGTGTGTGTGTGTGTGTGTGTGTGTGTGTGTGTGTGTGTGTGTGTGTGTGTGTGTGTGTGTGTGTGTGTGTGTGTGTGTGTGTGTGTGTGTGTGTGCTGCTAGGAAGCTGCGGGCCACTCTGGATGAGTACACCACGCGTGTGGGGCAGCAGGCCATCGTGCTGTGCATCTCCCCCTCCAAGCCCAACGCCGTCTTCAAGGTGTTTGGAGCCGCCCCGCTGGAGAATGTGGTATGTGCAATACATGGGTTTTTTCTTCTTTTGTTTTCCCCTGACTCCGCGACCCTGGCTGCGCGCAACTTGACCTCTGATTGTTGGAAACCGCTGTCGGTCAAAAAATGAGCTCACATTGTTGGCTGCCAGTATCTTGCCCCTCCTCACAACACCATGTTTATAAACAAACAAAAAACATGTATACTGTGCAGCTTTCTGGTTAACTGGTTCTGGTTAACCAGAATGCATCTAAATGGCAAAGTGCGCATGCACGTTGCACTGCAAAAGCAGCAATGCGCCATTACGAACGCGACGTACGTATATCACAGCTCCTGTTTAGCGGGAGAGTAGAATCATTTATTATATCAATAATGTTGCCCAACACCGTCTTCAAGATGTTTGGAGCTAGCCTGACTCTCACCAGGGTCTGGAGGACCTTTTAGATTCAGACAGCAATGGCCGCTCACATTGACTCACATAACACATGGACGTTGATTCTGTAATTTCAGCTGTATTTTCGAATCTGCAAGTAGCACCTCATTGAAAATGTCAACACAAGTGTTTCCCCAATCACATGCAAGGATTTATTGATAAAACCACGTAGCGTAGATCCTGATGTACTGTATTTTCGTGGAGCAAGACCAAGTTGTAACAAATTCATCTGACGAGAGTCGGGTTAGTTTGCAGCTGCCCCACTGAAGAACGTGGTATGTGCACACTGTGCTCGATGATATCATGAGGTCATAATATAGAAAACATTTAGTTATTGAGTTCAAGCCTTTAAAATCTTAACATCTATCTTGCCCTTTTCCCCTCAGGTGAGGAAGTACAAGAACATGATTCTGGAGGACTTAGAGAATGCACTGGCTGAACACGCGCCGGCAGGAGGAGAGCTGAGCTCAGAGCTGCCCCCTCTCACCATCGATGGCATACCCGTATCAGTGGACAAGATGACACAGGTGAGAATCACACTGGGATCACACACACACATGGGGTTCTTTCAATTATCCTAAATCCCGTCTTCCCTTGTGCTGGCTGGGCCTGGCTGGGATCCCACACGGCATGCGTCAAAGTAAAGTGTGGTGGTGGGTGTGTCTGACAGACATGCCGTCAGAGGTCCAATGATTTTTGATGGAGGATTGGCATTTAAGGCAACATGACATAGACAGGGCTGCAAGACATTGTGCCATTGATGTCACCCAATGCAATGTGAATGGGACAAATGTACACTAGCTCAGGGATTCTTAACCTTTTTGGCGTTGAGGCCCATTTTTTTCTGTGCAGAGTGGTCCAGGGCCCATCTAATATTGCCCATGCCCACACACGGTATATGGCCTATATAAAAAATACTTAATAATAATAATAACAATATTGATTTTGTATTATTATTATTATTGTGTATGTGAAAAATAATTAAATCCTGTTTTAATAAAAATAGTAAGCTTATTAATGCATTTTGTGATGGAAAAACTGTATTAATTGAGCTCACTCTTCTATTCAGTGATACACAATCCACTCACAGTGCATCAGGCCATTCATACATTTGAATGCCTCTCTGACATTTGTGACAGCTCTGTCTGCTGATTCAAAACGCTTTTACTTAGTGATGTGCGGATGCGACGCGAGAACAGAAACTCCTCAGCCTTATGGAAGGGTGTCAAAAACGGAAAGCTTTGTTGCCTAATGTCATGCAAAGTTCTTTAAATAAATGTATTTTGGGGGACACAAGGATAACGGATTGGCTTTGTCAGTTAACAGAATCATTTTGAGTAACATTTCAATCGCTTATTTTGTAACTAAACGTGAGGAGAAGACGTCGGCAAATTACACTTCACACCGGTTGGTAATTTCTCATTCTCCATTCGTGTACTGCTAAGTGTATTTCTGTCTTCTTTGATGTCTTCCACTACTAAGAAGCAGCGGTGTGTGGTAATTTAAGCAGCAGAGCTGCGCTAGAGTTAAAAGACGCGCTGTCTTCAGCATCTTTATTTGATGGCCCTGAAGTTTCTGAGCACGGCCCAGCTTTGGGCCGCGGCCCTATGGTAAAGAATCCCTGCACTAGCTGATGGACAGACATGAGGTATTATTGTCAGCAGGTGGCAGCAGAGGACATGATAAAATTACACAGTGAATTTGGGTGTCATGTCTCAAACAGGCCAGCAGATGGAGCCAGTGTTTTTTTATGATGACTGAATTTTAAAACAGCCTTTGAGTGCTTTGAGAGCATTTGATGGTTGTGTTACTCATAGGCAGATGCATTGCAGAAGCTTTTATTAAGAGCGTTGCAGGGTCTTGGTGAAGCAGAAGAGTACTAATATATAAATTGATGATGAGGGGAAAATGTGGAAATTATAAAGTAAACTATTGGCAATGAGGACGATAGATCAAAATATCCAAAAGATCCCTCATCCCTTTGCCTCATATACATTTAATGGTGATGACAATAATAAAAAATAATGCATTTTATTTGGTAAAGCCTATCTGAACACTCAAGAACTCCATGCAAAGTTTAAAAAAAGCAAGATGCAATGTACAAAATAATAACAAAACAAAATAAAGTAGGAAAAGAACGCTGTTGTAGAGTGCAGAGGGGGGCGCAGTGTAGTGTGTTTGTGCCACTGGAGACAGCGGAGGTGTCTAGTGCCTGCGTCAGTGTCTATGTTGCCTCGGTCGAGCCGGGCTGTGCTGGGTCGTGTTGGTACGCTCAGGGCCGGATTAATGCACAGGCTAGATATGGCTGCAGCCTAGGGGCCCCCACCTGCCAGGGGGCCCCAGCTTAGTCAAAAGTGAAAAATTGCAGAATTGTGACAGGATGCAATATTGAAAAATTCATCTGTTATGTTAAGTACAGTTGGTAGACATGTTATCCATAAATCCTAGCACGTAATTATGGCACTGTCTAAGTAAATTTGTCATGGATTTTGCTTTCTGGGGGGCCCCACATCAACTTGTAGCCTAGGGGCCCCAGGTCACCTTAATCCGGCCCTGGGTACACTGCTGGGTCACAGGGGCACTGTGTGGCATCATGCCCCATAGGGGAAGACGGACGCCTTACTTGTTTACTTGGCTCTGAGATACTGACGCCACTGCCTCTAGCTCTATTACTCCTCCCCACCCTCGCTTACATACACACGTCGTTGTGCACTGCACGCACCCACACACACTCTCGTCTCGTGCATGCTTAGACACACGCAACACCAGGGATGGAAATTTGCACGAGTCAAACGCTGGTTAAAAACAGAAATTATAGATTGCATGCAGATTTCTGGCATAACATGAGTGGCTGTGAAATTTTAACATTTATGAATGATATTTATACAATTAATTTATTTATTTAAGTATTTTCTCGAGTTCATTTCTGCATCTGACACACACACAGCCAGTGCTGGTATAGTTAATGTTTTGACCAATGAGCAAGCCTGTAGACATAGCAGTCAGCCAATCCAAGCTAAAGCACTGCATTCTGAAGGTTCTGAGTGCTGAGCTACAAGCAGACATACGCATGTGCCGCGCTTTTGATGGAGCAGTGCTGCTTTTGCTATGCAGCACGCATGTGCACTTTGCCATTTCAATGCATTATGATTAGAGAATATAATCTAAAAATATTCACATTATTGGCACAGATCACCATGTATTACCCCCAACGTTTGTTTTCTCCTAACTAAAATTGCCTGCGTTTGATTTTCATGACATTCATACTGATTATTAGTGGTGTGGATCGGCACTGCCCTCACGATCCGATTCGATCACGATTCGGGAGGTAGTAGATCCGATTCGATTCGATTCTATTAGATCCAATCCGATTCGATTCAATTCTACAATGCATTGCAATGCATTACATTTCTACAGAACGCAAAGCAAATATTCAGCCATGATGAGGAAATACAAGTAGTCAGATACTGAGCAACAATTTATTGGCTGTTTTCTGTATCAGTCTGTATCAGTCTTGCAATGTTTTGAAGTGTTTTTATTTAATTTAACATTCATTTGCTCCCGAAATATCCATGGAAGTAATTGAAACTTGAAAAAATTGCCGGATTGATTCTGGAACTTGCCGGATCTGGATCTGGATCGTCCATGCCTGGATCGATTCGGATCGCCGAATCGATCATTGTTGACACCACTACTGATTATCCAGAATAAACTCAAGAAATTCAGATGACTCACTAGTCAGTGGCCACAACACCACCTGTTAGCGCCAGCATGTGTTCTGTTCGGTTTGTTGTTTGTAAACATGTTCTCGAAAAACTGCCGAGGATACGCCAACTTGGGACCTGTTATTTACTAAATATTGTATTTTGGAGTCAAAGGAATATTTAATTTATGTATTACATGTAAGTACTACTCTCATAGCCGAGTTAGCTTAAGACAAAGCTGTTGCATTACTACTGCTCAACTAGCTTACTCACCTAACACTGAAACGGCAGTCAGTCGTTGACATATCTTCCTTCATAAGATAGATATCATATCACAGTATTTTGTTACAGGTGGTTGGATATGGGGATCAGGGAGAGCAGTGGAGGTAGGGCAGGTGGTGGTGGTGGCGATGGTGGTGGAAGTAGTAGTAGTAGTAGTAGAAGTGATGGGGATGGAGGAGAGAGCCTCTCGAAGGACCAAGACTCCCAGAGGAGTGGTTGCTGTGCTGGGTGTGCAGGGACAGGCGAGGCCCAGGCTTGTGCAGGCCTGCAATTACTGACTGAGTCAATCTACTCCTTCACTTCAATTCACCTCCTCACACACACACACACACACACACACACACACACACACACACACACACACACACACACACACACACACACACACACACACACAGTTAATGCTCACTCTAGTAGCTGATTGGCTCCCTTGTGGATTAGCAGGAAAGAGGTGGAGGGGGTGGGCTGTAGCTGAGTAGCTGAAACTCACCTCAGCAGCAGGGTGCCTCTTAACTCCAATGCCTGACTGTAATTAGACCATCTGCCCAGAGACCAGACACACACACACACACACACACACACATACTACCAGACACATACACATGCCAAACACCCACACACTCGGGAGTGATATGCTTACGTCCTTACATCGTCTTTCCAAGAAGGAGTGAGGAGAAGCAGTATACTTGTGCATTCAATGAAAAATAACAGACACCATCATACACATTTACACAGGTATGAATTTCATACCTGTGTAAATGTGTATGATGGTGTCTGTTATTTTTCGACATGCATACTACACAGAACCACTCAGTCTCTTATAAAGGCATTACTGTACAGACAGATAGCAGGGTTAGGGTTAGGGAGAAGGCGTAGAAAGTGGCGGACGTAATTGACCTTGTATGGAAGAGCAAGCAGCTGAAGCGGCAAAAGCGCTGCTAGCGCTGAGGCCATCAAAAGTGTTAAAAGAGAAGTTGAACATGAGCGGAAAATATGTAAAGAGCTCGGCGCCGGCAGGCTGCAGCCAATAGAATGTTTACATTTTTCTAAACACGAGCTTCGGTTGGTCGCTCTCTCCCTAATCGAGCACTTCTGGTTGAATCGTTTGCCACGTTCATCGCCCCTGATCTGTGCTTTCCAGGCGAGACTCTAGAGCGTTTTAGCCCTTTCAACGCCTGTTGTCTGTCCGTACTGCTAGTTATTCCTAGTAGTATGTACTGGGAGGATGTAGTCAGTGGACTTGGATTTGAGAAAGAAAAACAAAAGTTTCTGATCCTACCAGACCATTGACTTGAAATCTGAGTCCAACCTCCTGGTGCCCTCTCTGGGCTAATAACCTAGCAGCCAACCAGAGAGGGACCAAACAACCCCATACCCTGTTTGTGGCTAGTCACCCTTGGGTACCGTATGTGGTCCATACCCTGTTT
Organism: Engraulis encrasicolus; assembly: GCF_034702125.1. NCBI lineage: Eukaryota > Metazoa > Chordata > Actinopteri > Clupeiformes > Engraulidae > Engraulis > Engraulis encrasicolus. Next base: position 36,322,856 of record NC_085871.1, read on the forward strand.
GTGACTAGTCTTCCTTCCACGCAGCCATAGTCGACTCGACGCCTTGCCCGAAGTTACCAATTGACCCCATAACCTGTTTTTGGCTAGTCAAGTCGCCAGGCAAGGTGTCGACTGTGTGTGTGCAATGAAGTTTCCAAGTGACCCGATACCCTGTTTTGTGGTTAGTCACAATTGCTCACAAGTCCTAGTCGACGCCTTGCTCGAAGTTACCATGTCTGTGTGGCAGTGGGTCTTTTTTGTGTCATTGACGTTTTTTTGTTTTTTGGGGGCAGGGGGGTTACGGGCTGAAAATGAGGGCTAGGTTGCTGGTTTTCTTTGTAGCGATTTTGTTTCCCCCTCTGATCCAAATTTAGCCTCTAGTGTTGAGGCGGACAGACGCTACAGCCCTGCATTGTGCCATGTAATCCCACCCGCGTGTCGTAGCCGCGCATTAGCCAGGGACACTGAGGACATCACACACACACACACACACACACACACACACACACACACACACACACACACACACACACACCCTGTCACTGCAGTTCACACTGCACACACTACACAGGACACCAGACCAAGCCACCCCCCCCACCCTTGCCACACGCACTCACACACACACACACACACACACACACACACACACACACACACACACACACACACACACACACACACACACACACACACACACACACACACACACACACACACACACACTGCTGTTCACAAGCACTTACCATAGTAAATAATGCCACATACACCTACAGTACACACTTGTACAATGCCACGTGCACACACACACACACAAACACACACATTGGGGGTTTCATTTTTTTAAACACTAATGGGACCTTTGAAAGGCTCATGATGAAGTCAAGTGGGCGTTTGTTGGGGTTGAGAACCACTGCCCCAGCGGCAAGGATGGGCACACACACACACACACACACACACACACACACACACACACACACACACACACACACACACACACACACACACACACACACACACACACACACACACCAACCAGCCCATCCACACAAGCACCACTACATTCTGCCCCTGTCCTGTCCTGTGCTCCTTAAGGTCAGATTAGACCTTAAAGTAAAAAAATCGAGACGCTTGACGACGGGCGCAGAGCGTCTGCGCGGTGGCCGTGTACTCGCACAGACAGAAAACGGACGGACGCAGAGGCTATGCGTCCGAAGCATAAATCTAGCTTTACCATTGTCACGGTCACACACTCACTCACTCACCCTACACTCACCGCCACTTCCACTTTCAAACTGTGAGTGAGTGAGTGAGTGAAACCTGCGTGACATTTAAATGAGAGATTCAACCACATGGTTACATTTGCATATTTTTAATATATACGCTACGTGTAACTAGATCCTCAGTCTTGACCTGACGATCAAAGATGAAGTGGATCTTGCCATCATGGCGTCTGTAGTTACTGTATCCTGATCAATGTGTTAACCCCAACAAGTCTGACAACGGGAAAAGACCTTGCTCAGCTGTTTTACATGTCTTTCTCTCTTGTACACACACACGCATACACACACACATACACACACATACACACACACACACACACACACACACACACACACACACATACACACACATACACATTCTCTCTCTTGCTCTCTCAGTTCTGTTGCTCCCTTCCTCTTCTCTCTTGCACGCACACACACACGCCTTCTTTCTCTCACACACATTCTCTCTCTCTCTCTCTCTCTCTCTCTCTCTCTCTCTCTCTCTCTCTCTCTCTCTCTCTCTCTCTCTCTCTCTCTCTCTCTCTCTCTCTCTTTCTCATGTAAAGAAGACAGAATTGGGAGAGATGCAGTGGCTGGAGCCACAGCTATAGATTGTGCTGAGAATAGCATCGTAAATGATCTGTCTCCTCTACCTCAGGATGGCTATTTCCAGCCCTACACACACACACACACACACACACACACACACACACACACACACACACACACACACACACACACACACACACACACACACACACACACACACACACACACACACACACACAATACAAACCACTTTCATACACCCTCTTGTGCACGTTTTTGTGCGCACACACACACACACACCCTCACATACACATATAAACACACACACACACCCTCACATACACATATAAACACACACATACACAAACTATCCAAACCTCCATCGTCTGTTCTGGTGTCATCCCATGTGCCATTCCTCCTCAAGGGCATCTGCTGAAATGCATGACTGAACCCACCCACCTACTGCTGTCAACTTGTGACACATGAATTACATGTGTAATAATAATAATAATAATAATAATACATCAATTTTGTATAGCGCTTTTCTAAATACCTAAAGACGCTTTACAACATATGTAACATAAAACAAAAACATGAACAGACATTCAAAGGCATACAGAGATAAAACACAACACAACGGCAATGGAAAGTTCTTTTTTTGTCCATAAATCATGACGGTATGGAGCGTTCACATTAGTGAAGAAATATTTAAGCCCACGGCGGGGGCGGCGATTAAAAGGCCATGGCGGGATACGAAATTCCAGAGCCTCCCGTCGTGGGGGGGCGAGTGTCACCTACTGTACATGTACTAGGTCTTCCTTCTTACATGCCCATGTGGTACAGTAGTGTTTCTCAACTGGGGCGCTACTGCCCCCCTGGGGGTGTTGGGAAGGCCTAGGGGGGCGTAGAGAAGGATACAGCTGAGTAGGGGCAGGGCTTAGTTCCCATTGGGGGGCATTTGTCCTTTTTATTTTTCAATACTAAGTGGGCCATTGGCATGCTTATGATGAGGGCAAGAGGGAGTTTGTTCAAAAAAGGTTGAGAAACACTGTGGTACAGGATACTGCTGTCATCTTCTTTGCTACACACACACACACACACGCACACACACACGCACACACACACACTCCCATCTCACACATACAGCAGATTTTAACATTACTTGTTGCATCATCTTTGGCATTTCACCTGTCCCTTAACTTACCTCTGTCCTTGTAGTAGCCTATGCCCTTAATTTGAACTTTGACCCTTGTATCTCCGCAGTCTCACCTCCATGCCCTCGTCAATTACATACATTTTCTATCATATATTTCTTAATTGTCATTTGTCTTAACTTAATCCTACGGTATACTTGAACCTGATCATGTCCTGATGCTAAAGCTTTCGGGACTTCCGGTCTGGCGAATTATAGAGCACCTCTGTGATTTTGATTAAAATACCCCGGATACATCCAAGGAGATGCTGAAGCAAAGAGTTTCGGAAATGAGAAGGGGAAGGAGTGACACAAAGCAAGAAACCACGACATAGTGAAATTGACGTTGAAAGAATTACAGAAAATTCCTGAAGCTAAAGCTTTAACCCTCGTGTTCTCCCCCAGGCTCAGCTGCGCGCCTTCATCCCGGAGATGCTGAAGTACTCGACGGGTCGAGGGAAGCCCGGCTGGGGCAAGGAGAGCTGCAAGCCCATCTGGTGGCCAGAGGACATCCCCTGGGCCAACGTCCGCAGCGACGTCCGCACAGAGGAGCAGAAGCAGCGGGTCAGTTACATTCCAACAGCCATTTTGTTTCCATGGTACATTTTGAACTTAAAGGTCCAATATGTCATTTTATCTATTCGTGAAATGTGTTAGTTATACTCATTGTAGCGAAGGGGAGTAGAGTTGCCCAGCTGGGACTTGAACCCAGACCTTCTGGGGTAGTAAACCGGGGCTCTGACCGCTACACCAAAGAGCCAGGCTCGTTGGCATGTTAGTCAGAACACACCCACAACCCTAGTGATGGTCACTCCATCACATTGCCTTCCCCTTCGGGAAGCGCACCCGTGCGCTTCACACACTCATGGTGTCCCTCACGGAACTGCCCATCATGCTGCTCCCATCCAATGTGCCCCATCATCAATGCTTCACCTATCACTGAGGTCCCTCACACGGGGGTCACCAATCCTGGGGGTCCCTCACATGGAATTACGGTTCACACACCATGGGTACGCTTCCGATGGCCTCACGGTACCATCCCACTTCTGACTCCATTTGTAACGAAGGGGAGTAGAGTTGCCCAGCTGGGACTTGAACCCAGACCTTCTGGGGTAGTAAACCGGGGCTCTGACCGCTACACCAAAGAGCCAGGCTCGTTGGCATGTTAGTCAGAACACACCCACAACCCTAGTGATGGTCACTCCATCACATTCATGTTCTATACTTGGTAATAAGCATATTTTTACTAGTTTGACAAAGTTACAGTTGGTTTTGCAGTCACAGATGTCCATGATTGGTAAATTAAAATTCATGTATAATGAATACTTAGAGATGTATGGCGGTGGTCAATATTCAGGAATAAGATAACATTTGTGAATGAGCAGCATACATTCTGGAAATTAACTACTAAAAATTACATGCTTTACCTGTAACACATTAAGAGGAGTTAAATCATAGGATGTAAACAGGGGCTATTTATAATGCAGTGTAGTTTACATGTTTCATTTTACATCCTAACACCGCAAACACACCAGAGGCTACAAAGACAATACGGACAATAAACATTAAAGCCTTTTGGGGCCTAGCTACCATGGAGGTCCCAGTCAACGATATATACTTTCGGGAGTGGGGCCCCAATCATTTTATCATTTCAGGGGCCTTGTCATCTCCTCGGGAAGACTTCATAATAATAATAATTATAATAATGATGATAATTTTATTATCTTTCTAGACCACTTGCTAAAAACAAAATAAAGAAGCAAACATTAGATAAGAAGTACTATAAATTCACCTTCACCTAAGAGAAGTCTGCATACTTGAAATCTATGACAAAACAGCGTTTTGAGCGCGCTTGGTCTTCTTTGTCCTTATCCTTGGCGTGGGGTGTTACAATTTGTCCATCTTAGCTTTTATAGATGACCGGTGTGGAGGACCTAGGCCCTTGAGCACCATTGCAATATGTAAGGGTTAACGTTCGGCGAGAAGGTCGCTACCGTGGAATAGCAGCACGACAGAGAGAATCTTTAGACCCCGACGCGGAGCGGAGGGGTCTTGTTCTCTCTGAAGTGCTGCTATTCCACAAAGCGACCGACTCGCCGAAAGTTAACCCGCTTATTATATGGATATACTTAAATGATTCACACATGGCGGGGACATTTCTTTAGGCCTATTTAATGTTAAGTCTATTATAGTTTTTAATGTCAAAAGATTGTTGCTGCGCAAAAACAAAACAGTGCCGTTGTGGAACACCGCTAGGCAACAGCTAGGTAGCCAGGACAACAGGTGTTGTCTATCACAGCAGCTGAGTAGAGTCTTGTTGAAAAGTCGCTCAGCAGTGAAAAGTCTTGTTGCCATTGACAGCGGTCTGTTATAGACCAACCCGTCCGTTATCGAAAAATAACAGACGTGCGAACGTTGGGGAGCCCCGTTGAAATGAATGGAGCATTCGACCGATGACGTCACACCATATAATAAATGGTGTATATTTAAAGGGACACTGTGCAGGAAATGGTCAAAAAAGCTGCAACTGCAACTATGCTGCTCATTTAAACTGGGCTGCCTATTGCCAAAGTTGGTATTTACATAAGAGGTTACTAAGTAATAAACAAATATGTTCTAGTATGGTCCAAGTACAGTCATTTTTGCAGCTAAAAATGGCTATTTTTGGAAATTCAAAATGGCGGACCATGGAGAAGATCCCCCTTTTCATGTATGAAAAGTGCAATTTTTCCAGTCATAATGAATACTTAGAATTTGATGCTGGTGGTAAGTATTCATGAAAAAGGTAATGTTAGTGAATGGGCAGCATGATTTCTTGAAATAAACAACTAAAAATCTCACAGTGTCCCTTTAAATGAAGGTCCTTGGTATGTCCAGGTGTCGTGGACGCAGGCGCTGCGCACCATCGTGAAGAACTGCTATAAGCAACACGGCCGCGAGGACCTCCTCTACGCCTTTGACGACCAGCAGGTCACACAGCAACAGGTCGCCACGGCAGCCACGCACAGCATCGCCCACCTGGTGCCCTCGCAGACCGTGGTGCAGACCATTAGCAACCCCGACGGCACCGTCTCACTCATACAGGTCAAGACACACACACACACACACACACACACACACACACACACACACACACACACACACACACACACACACACACACACACACACACACACACATACACTGCACTGACTCAGAAGCACACGCACACACACACACACACTCGACTTGGTTAAAGGGTAACGTTTAGGTTAAATTTATAACTAAATCTATACCAATGGCGTATTTGCCATTGAGGAAAGGGAGGAAAATCCTCCCTCAAAATAATAAAACCATCTTCCAGTATAAATTACAGAAAACAAAGCATATTTATTATATATTTGTTATATAATTGTTGGTATTTTATAGCTATTTAGCAATAAAAACATATACTTCAGCGCTTCTAATTCACATAATAGACCTTAGAGGACCGTCCTCCCTTCCATCCTCATTGACTTCCATTATAAATGGTGAAAACCCGGGCGTAGCGCGGGCTTTACTTTTTAACATTGAAGTGAATGGAGCTTAGGGAGGACTTTCCTCCCTTTAGGCGGGTCTAGAGCCATGGAAGTAATCTGCCTATCAGCGAAGCTGAATTTATCGAAAGCCAACCAGAATATGACGAGTTGGGTTGACAGACGACAAGCATGAACTCGGTCGTCATGACAACGATATACAAATACCGTGTGAGAAGAATGCGGCAGCAGACAGTGGAAAGTTTGGAGTAATTGGCGAATGTTTTATGAACCCTTAATAAATACAAACGAAAGATCAACTGTTTTCATGTTGTGAATCGCGCAATATCACTCCCTGGATTTAGATTGAAAACCAAGTGGAAAGGTCAGTGTGTTTATATCAGTCTCTCACGTCACTCGATCACGGATGCAAATCGCATTCAAGATTCAAATGGTCGGACACCATCACCAACATTTTTAAAAGGTAGTCTTGTTTCAGCACAAATAATACCATCGATGCTTGTATTTGCTTTTCTCCTTCGTGCTTTTCTCCCAAAAGAGGGCTATTTACAAATGGGAATGCTTTAGGCTGTGCATGCACTGACCCTAGACTGGCGTTCTTTTCTCCCTCCTCAAGACGAGAAACATGACAGCACGAAGCTTTAACCTCTTCATAAAACGTCTCTGGCTAAACTTCCAACATGTAGCCTACATCATGTTATGTAGTTTCATTTGGGTGGAATTAGGAATACTCGGATTTACAAAGTAATGTACGACATATTTTGTATTCGGAACCTAGTGAAATAGCCGGACGCACGCCGTTCCACAACGCTCGCCAGCTCCTCCTTCCACAGCTGCACAGCTGCTGTCGCTCTCAACGCAGACTCAAACGCAAAACGGATAGGCGACCACAACGTTGTAAGCCATGTAGCCTACCATGTAGCCTACCATGTAGCCTACCATGTTATGGATCATAAATAAGATTTTAAAAATAAGATAATGGAAGGGGTTTAAAATGTTTGAAAATCTGTAAGAATATGTTGGAAGGAGTTGAGTTTAAAACCCTTAGGCCTAGGCTATACAAGTCACTCAATGTCCTAGGCATTCCCAGGGTCTTCAGAATTGTCCATTTGTGCCTATGTTTTTTTTTTAAAACAAACAAACAAAAAAACACACAACTGACAGGCTGAGAAGCCAGCTGCCTTTGGTCAAAGTTAGATATACTCCCTATGAAACTTTCTACTTTCTATAATATTTTTCTTCACTCTCTTTCTTTCCCCTCAAACAATTTGGGCAGTTATGTATGATAATATATTATACAAAGTTTGTTTCAATTATTTTATAGATGTCATAAGTCAGCTTTCCAGACAACACAATGCCATATCAATTAAGTTACCTATTAGGCCTACAACCTAATACTAAACATCTGCCATTACTAACCCCATTTTCCCGCATCTACCGACTGACCACCTCCTTGTCCTCCCTAATTTTTATGACCAAAAGACGGCACTTATCTATACTATATGTTGTCAGAACATGTGTTTTGAAACATATGTGTAATTCAGTCTGTAACAATGCCAAACTGCAATATTTTTATGAAAATGTATCATTTGAAAGCTACTTCTGAAATATTGTGCTTCTCGCTGGCAGAGCCTCTATGACGTATATAGAGGGAGTCCAACTAAGGTTCTGGCTCAGCTCTCGCTTGTGGATGTATCAGTTTTTGGTTGTAGTAGTCTATATCTTTCCTATGCTTTCACACGGGAGTGGCATTTTATTGGCCTATCTAAAGCAGTCTCATAGTAGACCATTACAAAAGCTACTTAGAAATGCAGTAGTGACTTTTTTTATTATCTTTCCCGAAAACAACATTTGCCTTGGAGTAACGACACCTTGGACTCTCTGTCCATGGTGCTGAAATCGCGGCACTCTGTGAAGCACGTTACAGCGTCATGAGGGGACACAGGCTACAAAAAAAACCATACAATATCCTTTGACGACACAATGAGAAGTAAACTCCAGTCCAGTAACATAGCCTAATTTACATGTACAAACAAGAGGTCATGGAATGGATAGCTGCCGAGACTGGTAGGAAAGCTGGTTCCTCATGCCCGCCACGGCAAATTGTTTAAAAAAAGAATAATTTACTTTGATTACAAACTAGGACTATGTATTATGAGTTTCTACTGCCGTTATATTCATAGCATGGGACGGCTATCCTCGTCTGACAGTCAGCCAGCAATACTTTTCACCGTCGTCGTCATTGTGATCATGTAGGCTACAGTCAGGTGTAGGCTACGTTTGACAGCTAATCTATGAGTAGAGTTCTGACTGCTATTACACAAAACAATGCATAATCTTGTCACGTTCTGTGGCGGAATGGTTAGAAAGTCTGTCTTTAGATCAGAAGGCTGCAGGTTCTAATCCCGTTTGCATTGCAGACTATGGTTCAGATCAACCCCCCAGCAACCCCGATTGCGCACCATCATACACCCCTTTTGTTTCATTTCTTAAGAAGATCTCTGTAGTGAAAGGGGGGTGGTTGAAACTGTAGTTGAAGCTGTGAGAGTAATGATTGCTGTCTTTGCCTTCGCAGGTGGGCACAGGAGCGACAGTGGCCACCCTGGCGGACGCCTCAGATCTGCCGGGCACGGTGACTGTGGCGCAGGTCAACTACTCCACAGTGGCCGACGGAGAAGTGCGACTATCGGCAGAGGTGAGCAGCATTCTCTCAGCATCCTTGTTCGCATTCCACAGACCAGCCACCAACTTGAAACAGGGTTCCCACTGGTGCATGAATTCCTTGAAAATGCTTGAATTTCAATGAATTGTTTTCAAGGTTGTGAAAATGCTTGAATTTTTGGTGAAGTGCTTGAAACCACTTAAAATTTGTGTCAAGCAGTGTTAATTTCGTCAACCACGACGATGACGAAAATATTTCGTCAACGCCCCTTTTTCCCTTGACGATGACGAGACGATGACGCACTAAAAATTGCCTCAAGCAAATCAAAATATGACGAAAATAAAAAAATATTGTCGTCAAGGAGACTAAGACGAGACGAAATTTACAAGCCATGGACGAATGGACATTAAAAATATATAATTATTAATAATTAATTTGTAATTTGTAATTGTAATATAGGCCTAAGTGTCTTGAACTTCATAGGTGATTGCGCGCTCACACTGTGTTGCCTCGCTTGTATCTGCTGGCAGCCAATGCATGGCGCGGCTCAGTCAGTAGTTCTGTAGCCTAGTAGTTCAGTGAGTCCATTTAAGTTGAGTTTAGGTCCTAAAACATTCCCAGAGAAAGACAAAAAATAGCCGACGTTGAGGGAAGTGTTCATTTTGAAACATGTTCAACAATTTCTTGTCCCCTGACGAAGACCTCACTCTGTTATCAAAGAACCGAGGATTATAGCCATAACCTAACGTTTCTGCAGTAGGTAATGACAGTCGCGCCAATCCTCCTCTGATAGCCTACTGTCATTCTAAACCTCCTCGAACTTCCACTATTGTCCTTTTCACTTAGGCTGTCTTAGCCCGGCGTTCGTTGTCTGTTCTTTTCTGTAATGTTTGCTATATTTGTTGTTTAACCATATGAGTAGGCAGTTCGCAAGCAAATCATGAAGGTCGGATTTGTGAATTTATTTAAATCAGTCACCGCGGGGAGCGCGCGCCAGCAGGGGGAAAGTTGGCCTGTCTAAAGTAACAGAGGCACGGCTACTGTAGCCTAGTTTTGAAAAGAATCAATGGATGGGCGATCGCTAAAGAGTTTTAAACTGTTGAGATTTGAAACTTGTTCTCGTCGAGAGCAACGCTAAAAGACCCAAGGAAGTCGACAGCATTTCCATGCGTCTTCAGCGTCTTCCTAAGTTCCAAAAACTCTTTTCAGGTCATGCTTATCGAGCCTCGACACACCCGACAAAATAAAACAGCATTAGTGTTTAAATATGTGTATGTGCGTGTCCTTTCTATCGTCCAGTCTGCATACCCCTGCCTAACTATTTTTCCTGGGACTTTTGCAGGGCATACGAAGTGCGCTCGCGCAATCTATTTAAGCCTATTCCACACATGCCGCACGAGTCATTATCGTTCTCTGCTCGCATTGCCAATTGAAAACAAAAACCGCTAACTTGCATAGTCTAACATCAGCAGTATTTTATCTGACTCGTGGTCATCGGGAAGCCACTATCAGGGAGACTTCTTGAACTTCATGCAGACTTGGGATGTCTGGTCTTCCCACTGCCGGCAATCTGCAGGCTTTAAGTCCCGCGGTCAGGTGAAGAAGAGCATGTAGCCTCCTCCGTGATCAAACTCAAAATCAAATATAATATGCAGCAGCTTCTAATGCACGAGAGGGAGGGAGAGAGAGCGCGCAGCCTGCACCTGGACGTGTGTGTGTGAGAGTGTGAGATGCTCTTTTGCTCTATGATGTTGAAATGACTGATTTGGGTTTTGGTGGAAAATGACCAAGTAACAAGGTGAATATTTGCTGCAATAGGCAATATTAGTAATACTTTGTGAAATAACAATAGCCATTGTAGGTTATTTATTTTACACCACAATATTGAGTAAAATGACTAAATATCGAAATGTTGACTAAAATTTGAAATGTTGACTAAAATGACTAAAATGACTAAAATTTGACTATGACTAAAATTGATTTTCGTCATTTTGACTAAGACTAAGACTAGATTGGGAAGGCAATGACTAAAATATGACTAAGACTAAAATTGATTTTCGTCATTGTGACTAAGACTAAGACTAAATCAAAAAAAGCTGACGAAATTAACACTGGTGTCAAGTCAAACTTGACTCAAACCAAATAATAGAAATAAATTGATATGGTACATCAAAAATCTGAGGGAGTGAGATGTCAGATTGGATTTGGATCAACACCCTAAAATTGATCAGAATGCAGGAAATTGCATCTTAAAAACACAATTTTCCGTGCGAGGATCCCCACACCCTCTTCCCACGACCTATTAAAGGTGCTGGAAAAATGAAAAATTGGTACTTAAAGGTGCTTGAAAAGTGCTTGAATTTGTTCATGAAAAAGGTGTGGGAACCCTGTTGAAAGTTTCACATTTCATTATTTTGGTGCATTATTATTAGGGCTGTAACGATATTGTATCGAACCGAAAAATCGTAATACACAGAGTCACGATACTGTATCGTGAAACAAGTAGACAGTATCGTCATACGCTCTTTCAAAGTTTTATTACCCATTAGTCCAGAAAACAACCTTATGATTTAATGTGATAGTGTTTCCAAACTGAGATACATTTCAGAAATAGTGGGGTGTATTGAACCGTAGGTCAAAAATCGTGCTACGAACCGAATTGTGAGTTGAGTGTATCGTTACAGCCCTAATTATTATGCACGTTATACCACTGGCTCATTAAATTTCTTCCATGTCTCAAATCTCCATGGTCAGATTCGAAGCAGTACTGTTGAAATATTTATATTATGAGAAATTATAGAGCATTGATGATGATGTGTATTGATTAAGCATTAAAACCAGGATTCACTTTGTAAATGGAATATTTTATATCATGTATATTGTGTCCAGGCTTGTTATCCTGTATATTAATGACCTTGGCAGAGCTTACAGTTTGTCTTCAACCTCTTTGCATCCATCGCCACCTGTCTCATCTCCTTCCTTTCTCCTATCTGCCCCTCTCCCACTCCTTTCCTATCACACTCTCACACTGTCCTATCCTAAAATAAAGGCATAAAAGCCCAAAAAATACTTTGCCGGCCCTTCCCCATCTTTGTCCAAACTCACTTCCTGTCTCTCCTCTACTATCCTGTCTGATAATAACAATAAAGGCTTGAAAAGCCCCCCGAAAAAATACTTGAAAAAACAAAAAAACAAATAACAATAGTAATACTGTAATAATAGTGGTCTCTCTCTCCCCAATGCTCTTGTTCCAGAACTGGGCGGCGTTGCAGAGTGGCGAGATGACCATCCAGACGACCCAGGCGTCGGAGGCCACCCAGGCCGTAGCCTCGCTAGCCGAGGCCGCCGTCGCCGCCTCCCAGGAGATCCAGCCGGGGCAAACCGTCACCATGGCACTCAACAGGTACGCGGAGGGGAGGAAGTGTATAATGTTATAAGGGGAGGTGTACAGGTACGTACGTGAGGGGAAAAGAAAGCGGGTGGAAGAGGAGAGAAGAGTTGAGGAGTGGAGTGGAGTGGAGAGGAGGGGAGGAGTAGTAGAGCAATGTGTGGTAGAGTCATTGAACGTTTAGTAGTTGCACACGTCAGGGTGGTGCAGTCACTCTACTGCCACTATTGTATGGATTAAATGATTTATTTTTGTTTTTAGTGGATTATCTAGAAAGCATATCCACTGCAGTACATTAATTACCAACAACTAATTAATTTATGGGCATTAGTTGTGGTTGTGCCACCTGATGTCTAAGCCCAAAAAAACATAATTGACCCAGTAAGTGAAGAAACGAAAAGTGGGACAGATATGATGAATAAGAACAATTTGACTCTCAAAAGGATCAAAACTGATCGTGTATAATATGTGTGAGTGCCGGGAAGGGAGGAGAGAATACTAGAGGGGCTAAAACAATGAATCATGCTGCAAGGATATCGGAAAAAAACAACCACCACCGCTCCACACACACTCCTCCCCAGCTGCACGTGAAATGCTGTGTGTCCCTGTTCAGCTTCCCTCAGGGACTTGTTACCTGGCCTCACCTGTCTCAGCACACACACACATACACACACGCACACACACACACACGCACGCACACACACTTATACACACACGTATCCCCCCACCCCACACCCATACAAACACCTTAACTCCCTTCCTTCCTCTGTTTATCAGCAAGATTTGGCTCCACCCTTTCCAGAGCAACACAATGGGTGGATTCCAATCTGCGGACTTGCATCCTCCATTGCTCACTTACCTGCTTGTGACCTCATGATGATGTCACTGACGACAGAAAATTAATTCAACATCTTGCAAAAGCATAATTATAATGTCATTTTCTCATTTGCAATTGGGATGGTGAATGAAAAACAGTCCCCCAAAAGTTGTTGTGGCTAGGCTGACAGCTGGGAAACTTTATTGTGTTCTCCGCAGAGGTGGGGCCAGGAGGCGGGGCGAGGCCACAAGCACAAGTGGAGGATGGGAGTGTGCATATTGGTGCTCCACATCTTGCCTACCTTACTTTCCATGCCACCCTCCTCTCTCACCTCTTCTCTTCTTTCTCTTTCTCAGTCACCTCTCTTCACCCCATCTCCACTCGCATGTGCATTGACCCTTGTCACCACCCAGCCCATTCTCAAGCCACTTAGGTCTAGGAAAGGAGCTTTACTCCTTTATAGTTGTTGTGTGCCGTGATTACCTCTCTCTATCTCTCCATCTCTCTATATTCTGTCTAGCTATCTGTTCAACATACATATCAACTACCAACACAGATGCTCCCTCACCCTCTTAGCACAAACAAAAGTTAACTTTAGTACTAAGTTCTCTCTCTCTTTCCCTCTCTCTCGCTCCCCCCCCCTCTCTCTCCCAGTTCACCATATATACCAACTACCAACACAGATGCTTCCTCACCCTCTTAGTACTAAAGTAAACTTGTGTGTGTGCTAAGTACTCACTCACTCACTCACTCACTCACTCACTCACTCACTCGCACACTCACTCACTCACTCACTCACTCACTCACTCACTCACTCACTCACTCACTCACTCACTCACTCACTCACTCACTCACTCACTCACTCACTCACTCACTCACTCACTCACACACACACACACACACACACACACACACACACACACACACAGAGGCAGCTAGATGCATATAGCCTGCAGCCATGTTCTGGTAAATGGTTGCCTCTGTTGTCAAGCGTGCCCTTTGGGAGCAGTGTGATGGGCCTCTCACAGCACTGGGTGGGGATATGTAGCAGGTGTGTGTGTGTGTGTGTGGGGGGGGGGTGTATGTGTGCAGGCAGGGCAGGGCAGCTGTTGGTTTTTATGTCGTGTTTGCCATAGGGCGAAAAGGGTCCATATGAACAGCAGGAATCTTTTGATCCACCAGTTGGGAGAGAGAGGCAGGGCAGGTAGTGCACTGTTTGGCCACTGGGGGCAGTGTTTCTCCATTGGGAGGATTAGTTGAACAGCTGGACCAGAGAATCGTATATGAGAGAGATAAATCAGGGTGGTTCTTTTTCGGTCTCCATGTGATGTCGGGTGAACACCACTTTAGGAGACCTTCGATTAGGAGACCTTCGGAGTCTAGAGGTTGAGAATAAATGTAGTCCCCTTAGCGCTGTAGATGGCGGTAGCGCACGTCTTGCACAAACACCACAAAAAGAAGAAGAAGGAGGGACAACGCCCCAAATTTTGAGCACACTCCTTTGCATTCGATGGGCGGGGTTTGAAATATCTTTCTCTCTTATAAGATTTTTGGCTGGACTATCAGGGATGACATTTGGTTTAGTTTGACATGGATCTGTGTAGCATGGATGGAAATGAGTACCGACCAAGTGCTAGTAAAGCTTTAGGGCAGGGATGTCAAACTCAGGCCCGGGGGCCAAATCTGGCCCGCAGAGTCATTTTATTTGGCCCGCGAGATCATTTTAAATATGTATTAAAGGTGGCCCACATACACCATTAATATACCGGTATAGCGTAATACAGGGATTAAAGTTTTCCGTCGCTACGACGGAATTCCGTCAACTGGATTTTAGTTTGGACGGATTTCCGTCCGTATAATTTATGTCAATTAATTTACATTTTTTACTTTCCAACTGAACTCAAATCGAGAGCACTCCTGGTCATGAGAAGGGGACGAGAGGTGTGTTTGGTGTAGGCCTACGGATGTAGTTAGGCTATACACTCCACCATTGGCGGTGTGATACAACATTCACTCATCAGTAGCCTAGTTTTGGGTCATCCCCTGTTCTTCCGTGTTCCAAAAAAAAGTACACGAGCGGTCAACAATTCTGTGGCAGCGCAACGCGAGAGATAAAAAAAATAAATAGCCAAAATTGTTGCTGATGGCAGAAAAGAAAATAATTGTAATACAATGTATAAAGTGCAGTGACGTTTCCATATCATTGCACCTGCCGTAGCAGATATTTAGAAAAAAAAAAATGAATAGTTTACTTCGACTGCGTATGATGTCCTTTTCATGAAGGGTTTGCCTTTTAAGCATTGTGACTCTTACTAGCATTAGTCATAGCCCCAATGGGACGACTATGGCAGCTAGCTAACTAGGATAGCCTACCATGCGTTTCATCCTCTAAGTTTAGCGCGTTTGACTTGCTGCGTGTAGAGCTAGTTGTCTTTTTGACAACGGATAATTCACAGTCTCATCTGTACTCATAGCAGATTAACTTTGTTGTTGCCGATATATATATTCAAGAAATAAGTTAAAAATGGGTTGCATTTGGGTCACGGATAGGCTATCCCTGGCAGAGCCAATTTATGCCACGTCTTGTTCTGGGAAGCAGTGATGGGTGGACTCATGGTCGATAAATGCCGTTTCGACGTTTGTTTCACTTTCAAGGCTGGTTACTGTGTGACGCTATTTCTGCTAACTGGAATAGTGTGCAGCAGCAACAGTTGTGTGTGCGCTTGTTTTTGAGTGGCTCAACATCTTCTCGGACTATGCGTTTCGTTTGAGTTCAGTTAGCCTATTTGCGCACTGCGCACTCAGGACTGATGGGTGGGTGATTTGCCTTGATTCGAGTGGAAAGCTGCGCGACAAGCTTGGGAAAGTGTGTTACCTTTGTAAACGATAGGTCTGTGACTGTCGTGTCTGCTGCGTCCTGTCAGCTTGTAGATTTTTGAATCAATGGTCAGCGTGTGCTTGGCACCGCACATCGAGAAGCAAAAAAGTAGCGTTTTCAAAACGGTAGAACACAGAGGTAGACATACCGCACCCTGTTTGTAAACGTCAACAAGTTATTTGTAACAGGATGAATACTGAAAAAGGCCGAAGGGTGAAAAACATACAAATAATTAAAGCTAGTTTTCTCCCTCTGATTGCTATGATCAGGGCTTTTTAAATGTCAGAAATACAACTGCAAGCAATGCGCACCATTGCTTTCACCAGAACAGTGTTTGCCCATTCTAATGTGAAAGACAAAATATAGCCTACTACTACAACAAAAAACCCATAATGGGA
This sequence comes from Engraulis encrasicolus, assembly GCF_034702125.1. Lineage (NCBI taxonomy): Eukaryota > Metazoa > Chordata > Actinopteri > Clupeiformes > Engraulidae > Engraulis > Engraulis encrasicolus. The sequence continues at coordinate 36,339,496 of NC_085871.1, forward strand.
TCACTCACTGTATCAACAGATTGCAATTCCAAGTCAATAATTCTGTGAGATCAGCTACCATTTTGAAGCAGCATTCATTGTGAATCCATTCTGCATGATGTTGTGAACAATTCATAAACAATGGGTAGAAATAAGAGGAAATAACCAAAACCTGCCCCAAATTTCAGTTCAATCTGTGCAGTCTGATACAGTAGTATTCATTATCCCTCCATTCTCGGCCAGTTCTAGTCAATCTGGTGAGCGGCCTAGGCCTGCCCGCCCTCTTTCCTTTTTTTGTATTTAGAAATTGGCATCTGTAAACATAGCATTGTAGGCTTGCATCTGATTGAGCACATGTGATCTAGTACCTACAGGTACACTCATACTGAGTCTATATAGGTCTACTGAGTGTATAATGAATATTCATTGTTCATGTGAAGTGTAAAGATTTATGTTGGTTGAAGTTCTGATTTTGTGGCACTTTTTGGTATTACTGGCGCCCTCAAGACATAGGCCTATTCTGCTCTAGGCGACTGCCCCGTCTGCCTATGCCGCTGGCTCTGGCACCATTCCTTGCATGTATGTTTCGACATGAGGGCAGAGCCTGGCTACATTGGTTTTCGTAGGGTTACGGAGTGATACTCGATCGGGTGCCTAACCGGTAAAAAAGTTCAGTCAGATTACTTTTTTTTGCTTTAATCCCTGGTAATAAGACTTTGACATGAAATGTGGTGTGTCAAAACAATATGAGTGGGCCCAGGCCGAAACTGCTCACAATCATATGCAACAGAATATGTACAGGCACACTTAATACTCATATTCAAATTTCACAAACAGATTCCCATCATATATTAAGTGAATCTATGCACAATTTTAGTTTGTCTTTTAAATAAATATTGAGTTTGGCCCGCGACTTCGTTCCAGATTTTGATTTTGGCCCTCGGTCAATCTGAGTTTGACACCCCTGCTTTAGTGTGTCTCTTTTAGTGTGCTTCTATGAAGGTTGCACGGATACACATAAATTGCCGTGTGTGTGTGTGCGTGTGTGTGTGTGTGTGTGTGTGTGTGTGTGTGTGTGTGTGTGTGTGTGTGTGTGTGTGTGTGTGTGTGTGTGTGTGTGTGTGTGTGTGTGTGTGCGTGTGTGTGTGTGTGTGTTACAGTGAGGCAGCGGCCCATGCGGTAGCCACCCTAGCGGAGGCCACGCTGCAGGGAACTCTACAGGGAGGACAGATCGTACTGGCCGGGGAGACGGCCGCCGCCGTTGGAGCTCTCACGGGAGTACAGGACGGCAGTGGTAAGGAGGCACACACACACACACACACACACACACACACACACACACACACACACACACACACACACACACACACACACAGGACTACAGTGGTAGGAGCAGAGGGCACACACCCACGCAGCACGCCAGTGGTATGACTGCGCACGTTCACACACACACACACACACACACACACACACACACACACACACACACACACACACACACACACAGGATGCGAGTATAATGAGGGTATACACACACAGGACGGCAGCAGACACATTTGCACACACACAGTCAAGTACATGCATGCAGTATGCTGTACAGTGACACACAACCATATTAGATATACTATAATCTTCACGCAGTGCATGGTACACAATAAGGCACACACATAAATCATACACTACCATACATACTGCACCTGCATTCAGAAAGACATGTGTACATACATTCACGAATTAACATAAAGTTGTGCATATAGGTGGGTTCTACATTCTTGTTTACCCGTAGGTGCGTGAACCTGCGTGCGTACAACTCAACATCTGATTGTTGGAAACCGCTGTTGGTCAATAAATTAGCTCACTTGGTTGGCTGCCAGTGTCTTGCCCCTCCTCACAACACTGTGTGTATAGCAAACAAACAAAAAACATGTATACGCACATGTTCATTGAGTTTACTAAAGTGATTCAACATTAACATCTAGTCAGTATTATAAACAAGATCCCCGGGGGCTGTTTGCAGTTCCAGTCAGACATTCAAAGATAAGCACACTACGCTTTTATTTACACACACACACACACGCACACACACCTGCTCCAACCGTTTTCTGTTTACCTATTTCACTTGACTGTAGCCTACCACTTGTGTTCAGGATTTTTACTTGTCAGGGCACGCATGCACACACACACACACACACACACACACACACACACACACACACACACACACACACACACACACACACTTCTTTTTATTGTTGTTAAATATAAACACAAAGCATTCAGACTCCCCTCCTGGCACTCCCACCCCCACCAACCACCCCCAACCCCACCTTTCTGCTCAGCTGTGCACCTGCCCTCTTCCCTCTCAATCTAGAGGTGCCTCTTTATACGACAGGTAGCCTACACACACACACACACACACACACACACACAGCAGGTTTGTGTTGAGGCACCTGTAGCAGGCGCCTGATGACACCCCCTCTGAGGTCATTCTGCTGTGCCCTGCAGTCATTCCTTCGAAAGAGAAACAAGATGGTCGACAATCCCATCCCCCCACTCCACCCATCCATCCAACTGACTCCCATAGCCTCTGACGGCCCTATCTATGGGATTCCCTCCCCTTGAGTCCTCTGTCTGATTTGTTTTTCAATCAGATCTGGTCTAATGTGATTTGAAAGTGTTCAATGGACACGCGTGGTCCAAGCCTTTCTCTATTTAAATCATTCAAATCAAGGGTGTGTCAAATGGCCATATGCAAATAATGCTCAACTGCAAAAGTGGCACTCACCTTTTCTACTGTTGAGCAAGAGCTTCAAAAAGTTATGTGTGGGTGGGTGTGTGCACGTGTGAGCGTGTGTGCAGGGTTCTAAATTAATACCAGCTTACCGGCCAAATGTTGGTTAAATTTCAGGCTGGTAGAAAAGACCAACTTACTAGCCACTTTGACCCATTAGTGGCTCTTTCTCAATGGCCAGTGTTCTAGCCTTGCTAGGACGTGAAACGCCCAGTGATTGGATACTCTGTGGAGTTCACCAAAAAAATATCCAATCACCACGTCCTTGCAAGGCTAGAACACTTGACATTGAGATGGCCCCTGTGTGTGGCTACTAGTAAGATTAACATCTACTAGCCTATTTGGCTAGTGATGAAAAAGCTTAATTTAGAGCCCTGTGTGTGTGTGTTTAAGTTATTAATATGAGCGTGTGAAGAAGTAGAACTAGGCTGGTGAAGGGCTTAGCTGCCTGCAAGCATGAAGATTTCCACTGATCTGGAAACAGATGGTGTGTTGGTGCGTGTGTGTTTTTGCGTGCGTGAGAGAGGGTGACACACTGACCTGTGAGGCCCCTAGCCTTAGCCCTTCCCCGTCCACATATTAATCCATGTAGCCCTTAGGCCCAAGGGGCAGGGCTTTGTCCTTTTACTGTAGCCCTGAAAAGTTCAAAAGTTCATAGCGTAGTTGACCACATAGGCTGAAGCGCAGACATGATAGTTCCAAGTCATCAAGGAGTGTTGGGAGAGCTAGCTCGTTCAACAATATGTGTAGGAGTCACGGATTGTTTTAGATTAATGTTGTAATGGCATGTTGCACCGCAATCCTGGAAAGCAACGTGTAACATCCTCCCTGAACAGCTTTGAGCAAGACCCAACAGGCTTGTGATGATGTGTTGTTCATAATGGGGGCTTTTTTGGCAGAGGTACGTTATGCATGAATGCAGTGGTAGGCTTCGCCCACCCATACTGCCAGAGACTCCACATCTACAATTTCATATTGAAGCCTTCTCAGTTCCCCATTACATTACATTACACTTAGTTGATGCTTTTCCTTTTATTTTTTTATTTTTTTGGGGGGGTGTATTGCCTGTATTTGACAGGATAGTGAAGGTAGTGACAGGAAGTGAGTGGGCAGAGAGAGATGGGGAAGGGTCGGCAAAGGACCCGGGCCGGGGGTCGAACCCGGGTCGGCCGCATAGCAAACGAGTGCCCTACCATTTGCACCACGGTAGGGCCTAGTTCCCCCCCTTGACCTCACCATAAGCGCCCCTCCCCCCCACGCCCAAATGACCTCATCACAAGCCTGCCAACGCCTCCCGTAGTATTGAAAAATAAAATGGACAAATGCCCCCCAATGGCAACTAAGTCCCGCCCCACTCAGCTATCCTTCTCAACACCCCCCTAGGGCTCCCCAAGGCCCCCTGGGGGGCTATAGCCCCCCGTTGAGAAACACCAACCATTAGGCCATGGCTGGCTCCTGCACCTTGAAGGTTTTGTCAGAGATTGCACATATAGAGATACGCCAACTTAATGCATTGCTATGGGTGCCAAACATGAGCAGGTTTCCGGTCTGCATAAAGGGGCGTGTGGCGTTCGCTTGACCTGAAATAAAACGTTTTTCCTCAAAATTCAAACAGTTTAAAACATTAGGCTTTGCTTGAATATACATAGATACAAGTACGCATAGATCCTCAACAAGCCCAGAATATTACAATGACTGATTTATTGTGTAAAATCCATGCGTCTTATCTAGGGGTGGGCAATATGATGATATGATTTCATGATATGAAATCGTGAATCGTGATATCGAGTACAAAATCTTCTCAAATCTGCCAAAGTGGAGAAATCCTGTAGATCGTCTTGCAGTAAGGATGTTTACTGTGTGTTGTTTCTTCACTTTTATTCTTTACATTACTGTATTTCAATTGTGCACTTTATGAGTGTCATTAGTGTGTTTATATTTAATTACTTGCTAATTACAAATTGCAAGTATATAAAATGCCTTTTTTGTTTTGTTTTTGTTTTTTATTATTCAAAGGGAAATCGTGATTTTTAAAAAAAATCGTAATCTAGATTTTCTGTTAAAAAATCGTGATATAACATTTTTGCCATATCGCCCACCCCTAGTCTCATCCATTTCAATGGAACGGTCCTTAGGTCTGTATAAAGTCCCCCTCGCAAAAACTAGAGCTCAGAAACAATGGGCCATTGCCACTAGTGATGCAAGTGATCAAATTCTTTAATTTAGAAATTGTTAGTTGATTGACCTTATCGATCGATTTACGATTCATTGATAAGCAGAGATTTTTTTTCCCCCAAAATCTCAACGTGTCCACAAAAAAAGCTAAAAAATTAATGTTAAAAATGAAACAAAATGCTAAATTTAAATTCCTTTCTATTTGTATCCGAATGTGATTGAAATGTTCCCACTCTTCACACGCACTTCGTCATGCCCATTTCACCTGGGTTTCTCGCAAGTTGGGTTATCGATTAATTGCATTTTTTTTTTAAATGTTTTAATCGATTGGCATTTCAATCGACTAAAGTTGATAAATCGTTTAATTGTTGACATTTCTCTCCCTTTTCGACTCTGGTTTAGTGTTCCTGCTCCAGCAGGATCGGAACACTTCTCACGTGGGAGGTTATGACACAAATAACACAAGAGGTACAGGTAGGTTATAAAAAAGTGTCAAACGTTTATATGAATTAAATGATATTTTATTCACCACAAAACCCCCATACGTTACAAACACTCGAAGACCTGGCCAGGGTTACAACAGAAAATTCCCCTACAATACAGAAATAATTTCTAACATATAGATATTAGCCTGGTTCTCACCCAGACCCTTCGTGCATTTTCGCTCAACCTCGTGAGCTCAATGTTCTTTCATTCAAATACAAAAATAAAATTGACTGAAACAAATTCATATAAGTAAAATTTTGCACACTATTGATACATAATCGGAATCATTGCATTGGCTGTTCTGGTCCTTTCTCCGGAAATATGCAGAAACATTTGATGGCGACCTGTTGATTCAACCCCTTTCAGTATCTAGGAGGTGTGGTTGACTTGTCTGCAACAGAGATTGGCAAAATTGATTCCTTAGATACAATGCATGGCCAAATATTCTAAATGACTTAGTTTTACTTGGTTTCAAATGATTGGCTTGTTGAATGATCATCTGGTTGAATTGGACAGATAAACCAATCATTTGGAATATGACTAGACCTAGAATGTACTGACCCATCACTGGTCTACAAACATGGATGCCCATAAAGGAGCTAGCCTCAAGCAGGCATCAACACAGATGTTTCGCAGAGAGAGGACGTAGACAGGACTGGGTACTCAAACCCAACAGAGACTAACTACCAACTTGGTGCAACAGCCAAGCTAATGGAGAATCAGGAAGCATCTCAGCATTGCTTAGCAGAGAGAGAAAGGGAGGCTAGACGGAGTACTCAATACCCACCAGAGGCAGACAAATGTAGTCTACACAGCCAACATATTGACTGGGTCATTGACCACAACACTGGCACTAAGGTGCGTGAAGTTGTAATTAGGGTTGTAAAGGCTAACGGCTCAGCTCAGCCCCCTTGACTTACATGTACTTACTACTTACATGACTTACTGACCCTACCTCTCAACCGCTTTTGAATAAACACCCCCTGGACTGCATCACAAGCTTCCCAACACCCCTTGATCTCATCATAAAGCCTGCCAACGACCCCCTTAGTATTAAAAATTCAGTAGACTAAATGCCCCACCAATAGCAACTAAGCACTGCCCCCCTCTCAGCTGTATCCTCCTCAACGCTGTAGAGCCCTCGTTGAGAAATACTTATTTAGCATGTCCTCGTCAACTAAATCTCCTCCCTCCCCCACCATATCCTGGCAGAAGAATCCCCACCTACACCC
>NC_085871.1:36351158-36356158 GCF_034702125.1 Engraulis encrasicolus
TGTGTGTGTGTGTGTGTGTGTGTGTGTGTGTGTGTGTGTGTGTGTGTGTGTGTGTGTGTGTGTGTGTGTGTGTGACTCAGTGCCACTTTGCGTATTGGAGCTGTGACCTGCCCGTGTGTGTGTGTGTGTGTGTGTGTGTTATGAGGGTAAGGCTTGTCGTGTGAGTTGCATCGGTTTTCGATGATCACACATGCGCAATCCTCTTTGTGAACCCCGCCCCACTTGCCCCTCTCCACACACACACACACACACACACACACACACACACACACACACACACACACAAACCCATATCACGTGACGGTGGAGCAGAGTGTGTCGCAGTAGTCCAGGGTGCCGGCTGGGTGCAGAGCTGAGCCTGTGGAGGGAGTGACATGGGGGTGGGTGGGGGCAGATAGACAGACAGACAGGCAGGCAGGCAGGCTAACGCCGGGGACACATACGCAAATTTGGCAAAGCGAAGAGAACTTTGTCTTCAAATCCCTCCTAGGAATGAATGGCAAACGAGCAGGATGCAAGCGACGCGAAAATATTCGGCCAAGTTTAACATCATGCAAATATAGAGCGAGTTTCGTCTGAGATGGCCAGTCAAATCAACAGAATAACTGTTCCATCTATTTGATTCGCCTCGACGACCTGATGACCGTTGATTTGTCGGAATGGAACACTGAATTTCGCCTCTCTTCGCTTCGCTTGTTTGGCCTGCCTGTGTCCCTGGCGTAAGGGAGAGCTGTGGCTCAATCGCCCCTTTGTTCCTGCACTGCAGCCAAGGGAAGAAGTCAGCTAGCTTGGAGCCCACTTCACCACCACCATCTCTCCTCTCTAGGGATGCACCGATACCGATACTGGTATCGGTATCGGCACCCGATACTGATCATTATACTCGTACTCGTACTCGTCAAGCACTTGCCGATACCAGGAACGATACTGCTATTACACAAAACAATGCAAAATCTTGTCACGTTCTGTGGACTTGAAAGCATAATGGAAAAAAGTGCCACCTCATACATTTACTAACATTTAAATCTACATGGAAATTAACAGTACAAATATCACAGGTGGAAAAAAAACAAGGCCATGCATTTATTTTCATTGTATTTTGGTGGTAATCGGTATTGGTATCGGTACTTGGTATCGGCAAGTACACACATTTAATGTACTCGTACTTGTATCGGTTTTCAAAAGAGTGGTATCGGTGCATCCCTACTCCTCTCCGCTCCTCTCCTCTTCCTCCCTCTTGTCTTTGACCAGTCCTCTGCTCCGCCTACTTAACTCTACCTGCCCAGCAACCCTGAGTTGGCTTGCTGTGCCTCCTCTCCTCTCCTCTCTTCTCCCCTTCTCCTCTCCTCTCCTCTCTTCTCCTCTTGTCTCTTCTTCTGTGCTCTCCACTCCTTCCCTCTCCCGTCCTATCTTTTGCCGTGTCCAGACCAAGAGCGAACTACGCTGCCTGGTAGCGTGGGTAGCAGAAGAAGTTTCGCCTTGAATACGCTGTATTCGCTCGAGACGCAGCATTGACATGTTTGATGCAGCTAATCACATAACGGCTCTGGCTTGACAGCCTGGGACATTCGGAGATATGAACGTTCCGATTGGTTGCCGCCGAACAGCGTCAGAGCGAATTCGCCTGCGATTAGATTTAGTTTAATCTTCAAAATTCGCTCTGGTAGCGCAAGAAGCTTCGCTCCTGGCGAATTCGCTTTGGTAGCGCAGGTCGCGTGCCCTCCATAGAGAAATAATGACTTCCGTCGCTTCGTTCGCTCCGTTCGCTCTTGGTCTGTACCCGGCATTTCTCCTCTCCCCTCCTTCCCCGTCCTTTGGTCTCTTCCTCCTTCCTCTCCCCTCTTCTCCTCTAATCAGAGAGACACACAATCACACTTATATCAGACTGGCATTGTCCATTTTCACTCACATACATTCCCTCTAGTTTGCCTGCTCTCACATACACACACACACACACACACACACACACACACACACACACACACACACACACACACACACACACACACACACACACACACACACAGATGAACAAATGGTCCTGATCTATGTTGTCTATGGTCTGCTACATGTTTTTTGGATGAAGTTGTGCGTTTCATAAACATTATTTTTATTGAAGATATGTACAAGGCTTATTGTATTCAGACTCAGTGCCTGATTTCAGGCGTCGCAGAGTTTGTTTGCAGAATGAAATAGAAATTTGTGTGGGTGTGTGTTTTATTATCATTTTTAAATTATTTTTGAAATACGTTTTTATTATTTTAGGTAGGTGTTGTTGAGGTTCAGGGTCAGGATTGTCTTATTCTGTCCGAACTATTATGTATTAATCTTCAACTTCTTTTCCCTTTCTCCTCCTGTTTTTCCTCCTCCTTTTCATCTTCCTCCTCCTCCTCTTCCTCCTCTTCTTCCTTCTCGTCCTCCACAGGTCTGGTCCAAATTCCGGTCAGCATGTACCAGACAGTAGTGACCAGCTTGGCGCAGGGCAACCGGCCCGTGCAGGTAGCCATGGCACCGGTCGCCACGCGCATCGAGAACACGGTGACGCTGGACGGACAGGCCGTGGAGGTGGTCACCCTGGAGCAGTGACAGCCTCCCCCCCTGCAGGTGGACGGAACAGCAGGCACCACCGCCCCATGATTCCCAGTAACGCCGCACAGCCCCATCCAGCCCACCCAGCCCCAACAGCCGCATAGATACCTACCTAGTGAGTGGATCTGAGGTGGAATGCGGGGGGGGCATTGGTGACACCCAGGGACAACTTTCTCATCCACTCCCAAAAACCATCACCACTAACCCTTACAGTGACAGGAGGGGGTTGGTGAGGGGACATTGGGGCAGGGGTGGGGTGGGGTGTGGTATCATTTACACCCAGCAACAACACCCCCACCATCCTTCCCCACAATCCACACCAATACCTACCTTTCTGGTGGCAGGAGGGGGGGAGTGAGAAGACCTGGGGTGGGAAGGACCCTATAACTCCCAGTGTCATTACCAACACCACCCTTCCGGTGGCAAGAACCAAGAGCCGATAACACCACTGCCCTTACCGTTCAAGTGGCCGGAGGGGGCGTAACGCCACCACAACACCACTACCGCTACCTTTCAAGAGGCAGAATGGTGAGGGGACAAACGAGAGGGAACAAGAAGGTGAATGGAGACTTGGAGACTGGTGGTGCGCCTGTGTTCACACACTGTAACATACGTATGCCTTGTATAAAGACAAAAAAAAATATTACTATATTTTTTTGACTTTTTACATCTGCAGGGGATGTATAACGCAACAAAGTTTCAGGATCGTTTTTTTGAATGAATTGTTTACTGTGTAAAAAAAAAAAAGTTGTTTCTTTTTGTTTTGGTGTTTTGTCATTTGTTCCATGGTTTTTCATTTACTTTTTTTTAGCTTTCTGATGTTAAAGGATCTAGAATATTTAGTATTTATTTTTTAAAAACTTGCAGCGATCAGCAAAAGCAAAAGAAAGCAAACCAAAAAACATAATCTAAGGGTTGGTAACAGGGTGGAGACGCAAACTGTGGTGTTTATGTTTATTCTTCACACACCAGCTCTGTCTCTCACACAAAAACACACACACAGTCCAACAGACACCTCTCCATATTGTCCTTGAACGTGCATCACATACTCACTGTTTTATTTGGTGTCGTTGATGCCTCTTTTCCACTGCCGGTTTTCTGATAGGCCTACAGCGCGACTCGGCTGCCACTTTTTGCTTCTCGATTGGGCACGACACAGCTCAATCAAAGAGCAAAAAGTGGCGGCTGAGTCACGCTGTGCCGACCTGTATGTGTAGGCCTATCAGAAAACCGGCAGTGGAAAAGAGGCATTCGTTTTCTTTTTCCCACTCCTCAAGCTCTTGGACTGAAGTTATGTGTATGTTTTAAGACTCAGGCATTGGCAGTCCCCTCAGTAATTTACACATATGCCCCCATGACTGTAGTAGATACATTGATATGCCCCCATTCTTCATCATTCACCCTCGTCTCCATATAAAATGGCCAAGTCGGCTCGGCATCACCCTTTTCATCACTGACTGCGTTAAAAATGTGACCGAGTGTTCATGTTTGTGTCATGATTGTGGTCACTTTTAATTCTGGCCTACTGGTGCACAAAAAGGAAGTTCTAACCTTCATGGATTGTTTTTTTGTCTTTGTTTTGTATTATGTATTGAAACTATTGAACACGGAGAGACTGATGGTGACTGCAGCTGAAAAAATAAATAAAAAGGTGGTCCGGTATGTACATGTAAATGTTATAGTGAGTGTACATGTGTGAATGTGTGTGTCCATGTCTGTCTGACTGAACTGCCAAGGAAATTAAAATACACTGCCTCTCTCTGCCACACATGTGACACTTCTGGGGGGGGCTTCAAAATCCATATCTACTTTGGAGAAGAAAAAAAAACGTGCTTTTGTTTGTGTTTTGTGCATACATGTTTATGCATCCTAGGAAATGTTTCATGTGTGTGCACCATTTTTATACGTTTTTGATGCGGGAGGTGAAATACAGAGCAAGCAGCCCAGCCGTGTCCAATTTATTGGAGGGATATTTAAAGATGATGACATTTGGGATTTTTTTTTTTTTTGTGTGGGGGGGGTTGTCTTTTTTTGGACTTTCTAGAGTAAGCTGTGTGATGTCAGGAGGGGAGTGTGGGGAGACAGGGGGCCAGTGAGGTATTTCAGGCATGTGGTTGATGATTGATTGAACCTCAAATAAAAAATATTGACTGTTCACAAATAAACATGCCTTGTGTCATTGTTTATTCACAGATTTTGGTTACTGATTTAATTTCAAATAACTTGTGTTGCATTAACTTCGCAAGAGGTCCTGGAGGGTTGCATTTGAACCGAAATTATTAAGTCAGCCTTTCAGACATCCATCGATATGCATCAAAATACAGTGTTGTTGAATAAATGTGTAATTTTTTTAAAGTGAAACCTGAAATGCTGAATTTATTTATATGAAAGTGTTTTCCAGTAGGCCTTGG
>NC_085871.1:36366158-36413658 GCF_034702125.1 Engraulis encrasicolus
CTACTGTTACTTCGGCCAGCTCTGGGTTTGGTCTGGTTGACTGTATACTAGTCCTTCTCATGTCAGTGTCCACTATCCTGTGCAAAAAGTGAACTGTATTCACCTCATTAACTAATGATAATCACTAAAAAGCTAACACATTCTAGAGGTTTGTCACATCAAAACATAAATAAATGAGGGATACAAACAGAAGGTACTGGCAGCAGAAGGTACAGGCATGCTATTTAGGTACTAACAGTTAACAGTGCATTGGTCCTTTTCGTTACACTGACCACCAGGCAGCCAGTGCAAAGAAAGCAGGCGGTGTTCAACTCAAGAGAACAGACAGACCACCAAATCTCTACCCTACCCCCAATCCCAACCCCACCTTTCCCGCTCTCCGCCTCTCTCTCTGTCTATCTCTCTCTCTTACATTCTCTCCCTTCTCCACCCGTTTTCCCAAGCAGGAGGCTTGTAGAGGGAGAAAAGGCCTCATTGAAAGGGGAGTGTAAGATGACACCGCTCTGCTCTGCTCTGCTCTGCTCTGCTCTGCTCGGCTGGGCCAAGTGCAATGCAGGCTGGATGGATGCAGCAGGGGTAAGGAAAGGAAAGGACCCCATGTTAGGCCCTTCCGTGGTGCTTACTGGAGACATTGAGAATGGACTAGCTCCGAAACGTCTGTTTCTCCAGTTAAACCTCAGACTTCTGTTCTTAAATTTCGGCTTTAATACAGTTTTTCACACAAGCCTCCTTTTTTCCTATTATCTTGAGTGCTAACGGTAGGGCACTCATCCACTACACGGCCAATGGGTTCGATTCTCGCCCTTGGTCCTTTGCCGGCCCTTCCCCATCTCTCTCTCCAAACTCACTTCCTGTCTCTCCTGCTTCACTGTCCTGTCTCATGAAAAAACACAAAAAAAGGCTTGTAGAGCCCCCCAAAAATGTTGGTTTTTTTTTTTTGTTTTTTTTTAAAGGAAAGGACCCCATGTTGGAGCTGGGGCTTGATACCTAAATGTTGGCTCCAATGTCACACATAACATTTTATGGTGGTAAGTTTTATTATGTGTTATATATACTGTATCCAGGGTGCGATTTGTTGGAAAAGCAGAAGGGAGGATATGTTTTAGATTTTAAGCAAGATCAATGGAATTACATTAAACTGGGATTGAAATAATGTATAAAAAGTGTCGATATCCAATCCAGAAGGGGGGACAATCCCCCTCACCCCCCCCTACAAATCGCACCATGTATCATTATTCTGTATCCCAGTCTTAGTGTTGAAATAACTGCTACTGTAGTTTGAAAGAGGCCCACAAAACCCATTTGTCATTTGTCTTTGGCCTCAGACTATGAGGATGCTGCTGCTGAAGGCAAGATGGCTGGAGAGAGAGCATGGAGATGCTGCAGTGCCATAAATGCAGGGGAGAAAGTATACCGGTGCGCACAGGTGCATAGCACCGGTATAAAATGTACAGCAGGTGCGCAGTACCGGTAAGAGAATGGGTTTAATGCTGTCCAAAATCCCACGTTTGTTAATAAGTTAGGTCTGCTATTTAGGTAGAAAACACACACAACCACCCTATGCCATTTGAGACAAGTGTCTTACCACAAGAGATACCAAACATATTCATGCAGCAATATAGATCTGTAGTGCACATGTTTATTTTGTTTGTTTATTGTTTGGTTGCGAGTGGGGCAGGTAGCACCGGTGAGAAACGAAAACTTATTTCACCCCTGCATAAATGTTTTACTTTTGAGGCATCCGTAGCCTAATGGTAAGAGAGTTTGTGGTTTATAGGGTTGTGGGTTCAAGTCTCACTCAGTCTTATGCCTCTTTCCCACTGCCGGATTTCTAGTAGGCCTACAGCTCGACTCCATCGCCACTTTTTGCTTCACGATTGAGCAGTGTCGTGCCAATTCGAAAAGCAACAAGGCCGACAGGCGGACAACAGATGCGTCCCTCTATGCCAGTTCCAACTATGCCATCCCCCCCCCCAAACGCCCCCCTGGCCTCCTCCTAGCCTGTCAACGCCCCCCGAGGATGTACTTTTTGTTTATTGGTCATCATGGACACTCCAAATATTGTGGCAGGCAGCAAGGCAGCAAAATGGCGAGACATGGCTTTATTTTTTGCAGTTTAGGGTATAATAAGCTTATCATCATTATTGGATTTGGAAAAGAACCATAGGCTATGATTTGAAATTTCACATAGCCTAGATGAAGTGAACATTACAAATTACCAGACATTTATTAGGCCTAACAACCTTTAGTATCACGCCAGTTCAGCAGTATGTGCATGTGAGAAAGAATCTAAACATCGACAAATAATAAATAAATAAAACCGTTTGGGTGAATCATGCGCTTATGGACTTTTTTTTCAATACCAGCTTCACCGTCAAGGCACAAAGCAGTGAAACTCAATTACCCAGAATGCTGCACGTGAGCTCTCTACCCGGGTGGTGATTCTGGAAAACAAACATGGCGGCAACTCGCTTTACTACCTTAATAATGTGTTAATCCGACGCTAGATTTCTTAACTGATGAAAATCGAAGGCAGAAATCAACATTGTAGTGTCTAAATATGAGGTCGATTGGTCTATTTGTGGCGTACATCACGATCGGCTGAGTTGTTGGCCTCACGTTTGTCAGTTAGCCTGTGGCTAGGCTACTTTTCGCCAACGTTAGCATCCGGTTAGAAAGGCTATGCTTGCACGCATTCGCTCCGGTCCAAAATGGCAAGTCTGCCGCCTTGTGGCCACATGAAGGAACAATTGAAAGAATGCGTTTCAGACACAATTGAAGGAATGCGTTTCAGACGGACGGACGGACGGACGGACGGACGGACAGACAGACCCTCTTATAGAGATGCTGGGACGCATCTAAAAAGTTGCGGCCGAGTCGCACTGTGTCAAGCTGCTGTAGGCCTACCAGAAAACAAGCAGTGGAAAAGAGCCTTCAGCCTACCTGCCCCTAAGCTTCCGTCCCATGGCTGAAGTGCAATTGAGCAAGGCACCTAACCAACCCACATTGCACTAGGGACTAAAACCAATACCCTGTACCTAACTGTTTGCCTGGCCTGATTATCATCAACTTTCAAATCTCTTCGAGATTTGGTCTGACCAAGAGCATAACAATTAACGTTTCCCAAACGGCATGGTTGACCTGCCTCCCTAGGTTTGCTACTGTGACTGGTTTCCGACAAAGTGGGTGGAGTTCCCAATTTTTCTGGAGATCAGAAACGATTTTTACATTGCTCTTTGCCTGACTAGAGCATAACAATTAACAATTCCCTAACGGTATGGTTGACAAGCCTCCCTTGGTTTGCTAAAGGTCGTTTGCTTCCCAACAAAGTGGCAGGAGTTCTCGATTTTTCGGGAGCTAAGACAGTAGTTGCATTGCTCTTTACCTGACAAGAAGCAGCGGCAGAGTTGTTGCATCGGCGTGGCCTGGCTACTGTTTGCCACTTGAATAAAGCATCGGCTAAGTATAATATAATTGCGTAACACTTTAGAATAACTAACTATATATACCTTTATAAGCACTTTATTAATAATGAACTAATTATCAAGAATATGTTTACAAATGTTTGTAAATGAGTAAGAAACAGCAGACGCAGCACAGTCACATCGGTTCTGGAAGTTTCTCCTCCAAAGACCAAAAGGCATAAAACCACATAAAACTCACACAGTAGAAGTAGATTCCCACTCCACTGTGCAGTCATAGTTTGGTTCTTACTCAACATTTGTATACACTTTGTTAAATGTTAATTATTATTAAATGTTTATAAAGTCTTTATAAAGCTTTTTTGGGTAGTTATTCTAAAGTGTTACCGATGAGAGGAGGGAGATGGGATAGAGTCAGACTTCATGGTCAGACCGAGTAATTTGTGCAACTTGAGCCAACTGTGTCAGAAGAACACCAACCCATCCACCCAACCCAACTCAACCCCACCATCCATTGTTAGCTCAGTTAGCTTGAAGCCATTGCTATCACTGCTGTAAAGTACGGACAATCAAACTGCTGGATGTCGTGAGACTAGTGTAGGTGTACAGGGTTTCAAACAAAACATGTTATAAAGCACATATGTTATCATCACACTGATCACAGACACGGGGGAATTGTTTGTCGGTATACGGCAGGCACATGGAGCTATGAGACCTGGGTGTACAGGGAGGGAAATGCATCTTCACCCATCCCTGTGTCACCTTCAGTCACTGACTCGCTCTTCGCGGTGGAAGTGAGATTGGATGAATGACGAACAGTCATGAACCTGCAGACACACATTCATGACAGGAACGTAAAACGTTTTTTTTTCAGATTCCAAGGATTATTGATTCACGTTGGATTCTTCGTGGTCTGTTTCTTCACTTGAGTGCTCATTCCATCGAAGGCAAAGACATTGCCCTGAGAAAGCTCAAACCCAGTACAGTGGGGGCAGAAGTGGTCAGTCGATGGGTGTTGGATGATGCTCTGGGGCAGTAGTTGGCAAGTCTAGAACCACCGGATCCTTCTACTTCACCAGTGTGAGTTCTACCATTGCCAAACACCGTCACAGAGCTGCCAAGCCTTCACCGAAAGAAACCAAGTCATTCAGAGGGGGAGAAGAGACAAAGTCACTGCAATTATCGAATCTCCTTGGCCTCAGTATAGCACATTCCACAAATCCACACCGTCCAAAATGTAGGCCTACTGTAAATAATAAAAAGTCAAGTCAAATAAAAAAATCACTCATTAAGTCATAACCGCCCAAACCAATGCAAGTGACCTTATTTAATGACAATTGATTTTATTCAAAATATATAATGCATGTCAAACCTATTGCAACAAGACATTTCACAGTTTTTAAGTCATGATCTCTTTTCGATGGTAGGTTTATACATCATTCTTCCATGCATCTTTGGGCACTTGAGCTTGAACTCTTGGGGGAATTATATAACAATAAGATGATGTTCCCAATGTTCCTATCAGTATGATGACTCATAGAACCAAAGCACACTGCCGGGCTGGCCGGGGTGAAAAAAAAGGGCTAATGATATCCAATAAGCTTCCAGAGAAAATGCTCGACAGACTGTCTTAGTCAGCAAGGATAGTCTTTCAACACAGGGGGCACGGCAAATTGTTTATGGAAAAAAATGGCTCGTGCCTAGAGGCCAAAGTGGATCAATATGTAAACACTCATTTGGGATAAGAGACATAATCTGGACTACCCGAAATGTTCTGAGAGCTTTTCGGGGGATTGGGGGGTGGGGGGTCGGTCGGTGCGAGACCTGATGGTGTCTCTCTGGCACAGCTTGTCAATGTTTCCAATAATCCGCTGATGCAAAGGCGCCCTGAGTGGTCTGGTCTGGCCTGCTCCTCCATGTGCGCTGGCCTGGAGGAGGAGCGTCTTCGCAAAGTGGTCCACAACTATCGAATTTTCCTTCTGCTCCCCGACACACACACACACACACACACACACACACACACACACACACACACACACACACACACACACACACACACACACAGCCCCCACACCCCCATGCACACTCTGCCCAACCCCTGCCCCATGCAGCAGAGGTCAAGTATCAAGTTACACCCCTGTAAAATTACCGAAAATAGCAAATGACCTACACCGAAAAGAAAGATGGGGGGGAGGCTGATTAATAATCAATCACAACGACGGCTCAATGTCTGGCATGCATCTTCACACGAAGGGCACGTCCACACCAGTTACAACATAGGTGCTGCGCATTGTTCACACCATAAACACATCCTTTACTGTAGGTAGGGGTTAACTACTGTAGCACTCTAAACGAAGGGGAGTAGAGTTGCCCAGCCGGGACTCGAACCCGGACCTTCGGGGGTAGTAAACTGGGACTCTGGCCGCTACACCACAACCCTATGATGACGGTCCCTCCATCACAAGTATGTATATAAGCGATGTTATCCTGTCTTCTCCTATATTGGCACTACACATAATTGCTCAAAGCATATATACAGAAGCAAAAATGTGCTAGTGCCAAAATGGGCAAAGAAGAGAATGGTTGTGGTGGTGGTGGTGGTTGTGAGGAAACATCTGATCTCTCTCTTGGCATCTGCTGCAGTTTAGGATCTGGATGGATACAGACCATGGATACACCATGGATACAGTACACTGGGCAGCTGATCCCACGTGACAGTTAGAAAAAAAAGAACAGAGGTGTTTAAAGTAAAAGTACTCTTATGGTGTATCTCGTTATATGCAGCGGAACAAACTGGTGTGTAAACTATAGTAAGGTCATGTTCTAGAGTTTTAATTACACCAATAAGAGTAGGCTACCTCTACTTTATACACCTCTGGAAAAAAAACTAGCAACAACAGTCAAAAAGAGTTGACGTGTAAAAGCAACTGGACTTGATTTTGGAGCTTGAAGACAAAAGACATCATAATAAGCGACTGGACTTCCTTTTCTTGCAGCTTGATCAAGATAGTACAACACCACAGAACAAGGAGATGAAGATCCAGCACGGCGGGAGAGAGGAAGAGGAGGCAAAGTAGAATTGGGAGGTGTGTTGGGGGCAAAATGGAGGGCAAAAAGGGGTTCGGTAAGGAGGAGGAGAGGAGAAGGTGGTGGTGGTGGACGGGTATCATCCAGTGGTTCTTTCTCTGCTCTGTTTATGGCCCTATGGTAATTCACTGATAGCGGGTGTTCACAGTGAATTCTACCAGTGCCATACACAGAACAGGAGTCAGCGTTTAACCCAGCACAGGCACAGCCCAGCGAAAAAAAAAAGAAATGAAAAGAAAAGAAACAAAGAAAAGAAAAACAGAAATCAAGAAAGATCACCTCACCCAGAGGCTCCCAGTCTGACCAGCCGAAACACCACTGAAGAGAAGAAAGGAGTTGAGGGAGCAGTGGAGTTGGGGGGGGGGGGGGGGGGGGGGTGGGCCTGGGGGTGCAGGGGGTGAGGAGCAAAGAGGTACTGTATACCCTAAGGAGATGGGGAAGACAGGAGTGGGGCGCCAGAGGAAGGGGGGAGGGAGAGAGAGAGAGAGAGAGAGAGAGAGACACGGGTTATGTGGAAGAAAAGGGGAAAAGAGAGGAGATCGTACACACAGCACTGACAAAGGGAGAAGAAAAGGCATCAAGGGACGACACACCACCTAACCCTTTCCTGTCCACTTCATGAAATTGACGCGAGGGCCATACCAAGGTTGTGAGAAGAAAATAAATCAATCAATGGCACAGAGCTTAAAGAGAAGAGAGTCATAGATGAGGGAGCAGCATAGATCAGATGAGAGAAACAGGGATGGACAGCGAAAGACGGCAAAAGAGCGACCGGCCATGGAAGAAAAAGAAGAAGAAGAAGAAGAAGAAGAAGAAGAAGAAGAAGAAGAAGAAGAAGAATGGCACCCTTTCCATGACTACCTCTGTTTATTTCTGGATCACCATAATTGTCCGACTAGCTGTATCTTTGGACTTCTAGGAAAAGCATGGTGCTATATTGGCAAGTGAACAGCCCCTACCCCTGTGTGAGGTCATCACCTAAGCCATTATACCAGCGATGTGAGCCCTCCATGCAGTTAAGCCAAATGGATACAGTAAGTCATTAGCTCAGTCTAGCAATATAGGTGAGCCTGCACAGAACATGTTGCAGTGTTAATTAAACACGTACAAAAGTAGGAGCAACAAGAACAGGGTTACATTCGACTCTCTCCATCTGCAGATGTTGAATCAACATTGCAAATTTCATGGTGTAGAGAGAGAGAGCTTGACGATGTCCAGTTATCATATAAAACTAGAGCAGGAGATGAAGGGAAGATCTTATCACAGTCTCTAAACAATTACCATTTCCATTTGCATGTACCATTGGCCTTTCCATCCATAATTTAGAGTTTATGGTAATTAAAATGGTTTTACGATTAAATGGCTTGGTCCTGTCCGCATAGATTTCAAGCAAGTGGACACGTGCCTGATGATGGATCTCTTGAGTATAATATCTGCAAGGATATCAGGCAGGGTAATGCGTAAGTTACTTCCCTCTATAAGCTCTAAGGATCAGTCTGTCCGACTTTGAATAAAGCACATAAATGCTGACTCTATTCAATATGACATTTTAATTGCCTGCTGAGAAGATTATCAGGTCTTCACATCCTCAGCAGCAAATAACGCCCTTCTTTGCACAAGTAGGAGTATTATGACACGCCCCTTTAGGCAGATCGGAACCTGGTCATGTTAGGTGCCCATAGCAACCTATTACATTGGCATATCTCTATATACTTAAAGAATCTCTGGTAATATGAAGACAGGAGTCTATAGCGACTGTAGATAACCCTTCTGAGGAACTCACTATACCGTGTAGGCAGCCATGGTGTAATGGTTAGCGCATTGGACAGTAGATCACAGGGTTGCAGGTTCAATCCCCACCCTTACCACTCCCTACACCTCCATCTATGGCTGAAGTGCCCTTGAACAAGGCACCTAACCCCACACATTGCTCCAGGGACTGTAACCAATAACCTGTAATATCTGCCAGTGGCTTTGGATAAAAAAAGCGTCAGCTATGTGTAATAATGTAATAATAATAATAAAAGTAATACCGTCACATCAGTCAGACAGTGGTCATCATGTCTGCCATTGTGCAGATGACAACAGTAGTGATGGTAATGTTGCAGATCATCACAAGGATGTGCTTGTGTGGTGATGATCATCTATAAAAAACTGAATGGGACATGCATGTCTGCAGACAGTCCACTTTGTGTTACATGTACTTGCAGATATAGTGTTGTGCATCCAGGAGCTACTTTGGGATGCGCGCACAATCCTCCCAACAATTACAAGAGAATATCACAGATTCATGAAATGTTCCAAACCTCCACAAGGCCTCCACACGTGGGTGCTGGGGGTGGGGGTGGGGGGGGGGGGGTTAAGGTGTTACAGATTCTAAGGGCCCAACAGCTCTGACAGGGCCCTGGAAGGTTGCTGATAACATCATTTGTAATTTTGGGGGCCCACAATTTTAATCTTTCATGGGGCCCAAAATGTTTATCAGTGCCCCTGCCTCCACAACAACCATTACAATCAAAGACATGATGTAGCCTATGAAATTCCCAAGAGATGACCTCACTGACCTTATCTGACAGGCATGCATCATTTTAGATTATTCATCCACACCTGGAGGATCTGGTCAAGACAAAAACACTCCAATCGCCTCAGAGCCGTGGTAGTCACACTGAGTGATGGATGACAAACCTAGAGTTTCACCTGTGTCGAACACACACACACGGACACTGTGAGACAGACACAAGAGGGGGTCGGCCATTTTGTGTGCAGAGAGAGAGAGAGAAACAGTCACAGACCAACTCACCGTTCTCCGTCCCAGAACTGAAACCCAAACTGCATTGGCTCAGTAAACCTCAATCACCCCCCCTTTTCAGCAAACTTAATACAGAGGGACACACACTGCAATGGCCACCCGCACTGCCCTGTTCTCGTCCCCTCAGAACAGACAGGCCTTCACGGACATGGACATCCAAGGTCGTTTCTTCCCCCCCTCTTTTTTCATCTCTGTGCCCTTGCCTGCCTGCCTGCCTGCCTTCCTGCCTGCCTGCATGCCGGGATTCATCTTGCAGCATTTTGCAGCTCAGGGAAGAGGGGGAGGCAGAGGTAAGGGGAGGAGAGGGGGGCAGCATACTCTTGGTAAGCAGCAGCAAGGGGTGGGGTGGGGTGGTGTCGGTGGGGGGGCATAGTTTGTGTGCCATCTGCCGTAAGCTCATGGCGCTCTCCTCCTCCTCCTCCTCCTCCTACCCTTCAGCTAAGCTGACCCATGCTGCACTGCGCTGAAGTACAAAACCCAACCCAGTTCAGCCCAGCCCAGCCCTGTCCTGCCCCACCCCAACCCAACCCAACGGACCCGGGGAAGCAGGGCATTAGCCTGTGTTTGTCTGTCTCTCTTATCTGTTTGTCTGTCTGAGCTACCATCCGAGACAGACCAAACCCGAACCTTGTCTGTCCGTCCACCCTCCCGCAGTGGATGGAGCCTTGATTGATTCCTTGCCTCTGAAATGATGGGCTAAGTGATTTTTTTTCCAGACTTGCCATCATCACCCTCCCACCCCTCCTCCCCTTCCTCCCCTTCTCTCTCTGAAATGGCTCCCTGAGCAGGAGTCGTCTTGCCATTTCCTGGAGAAATCAATACAGCTAAAAAGCTGGGGAGGGAGAGAAGATGAGCAGGAGGACCTTCTGCATCAAGTACATCCCGGTCTTCTGTCCATATGGGCACAGTATTCGTCGAAATGAGCTACAGTGCAAGTAGCCCTGTTTCACATGCCCTTCACTCAAACCCTGGCCCTAAACCACTGACTGACCCGGGAACGGTTTGCAGCACCGCTATAGATGGGTAGGCCATATCGACAAGACCGGTGCCTCTGACTGGTGCCTATGCGTCTCTGGCTCTGGCGGTCTACATCTGGCCTTTCCCATCAACTTTTGCGTTGAGCCATTTGTGATAAAGCGAGATAAGTGTGCGTAAAACACTTCAAAGTTGCTTTGCAGGGGAAATAGGGAATGCACAAAAGCAATCAGCGGCATAATAATGAGGGGGAAACATTGATAATAGCCATCCACAAACATGCGTATGGACAACATCCACACAGGCCAAGGATAGGTTGAAATGTGTTGAAATTCTGTTATTTAAAAAATAATTACGAAGAGTTTGTCATTGAGAATATTCGATCCAATATTAGAATCACCATCACTGAACACAATAGATTATGTCGTGCCGTGTGCTTTTTCATGCGCTACTGCAGCACAATGAGCTGGTGACCCACTCATCACAAAATGCCTGGATAAATTGCTATTGCAGGAAAATAATTTGATAATGCATGCAGCAGCTCTTATTAAGTTACCAGTGTGCCAAACGGTTGCCCGTTAAATTAACGACAGTACAGCAGATATTCCTCACCATATAGGCCACTGTACTTAATGCGCCCCTGTCCCGTCTCGGGAGAGGGTGCCAAAGACGCCGTTGCGTGACCCTCAGACCAGTGCGCTTTTAGTCTACCTTTATTAACCCCAATGACAGTTTGCAAAGCCCTTCTTCGGCTAATCGCATTTGTCTGATTACAAAGTCTACAGCTCTTCCACCCGCGGTTATTTTAGGACACATTTGTCATGACAAGTCTATGGTCTAAATGAATTGGCACTATCAGTTCCAGTCACACAAAAAACGTTCTCACTATGCATTTCCCAAAAGCGCATTTTCAGCCAAATGTTTCTTTTTTTGTGTACAGAAATATGTTAGATGGTTGGCTACGACAGGGAGACGACTAAAACATGTGCATTGATGCAAAATGTCGCTCACAAACTATCTAACATAGGGTAGCCTATTATAATTACAGTGCCACATTTGTGTGCGTCAATAACCTTTTTTTCATTATTATTGTTGGTTAGTCCCAATTCCAGTGGCTGGGAATAGTTTAGTAGGCCTTGTCAAATTGTGCATTAATGCCTCTCTTTTTTAAATTGTTCCACTGTTCACTTTGAAATAGCTCTAGGCTACGATTTATTCACTATTTGTAACAAAATATGTCTTCAAGCACTAACACCATAGGGGTAAAGCAAATGCTGAAAATTAATAAAATAGATTTTCACCACCAGGTATCAATAGATAGCCTAACTCAACGAAAGCATTTCGCTTAACATTTTTTATGAATTTGTCCTGGAATACAGGTGGTTGTTGTATATCGAACCATTCCCCAAATGTGGGTGATACGCATCTGTTTATCCAACAGAAATGCTTACGCGACCCCCGCAAAAACATAGTTATTACTGGTTTATAGCTTGTCGATGTGAACAATGGTTCGTGTTAATTTAACGAATAATAAAGTTCAGCCAAGTACAGTCTCTCTTACCTTTCTCATTCCGCGGCAGTGTTTGGCTCTCTGCAAGTAATCGAATGACGCATGGTTGGGTCGACACGGCGAAGCGTACAAACGAACAAATAAACTGCTTCGCCTGAACGTGGCTTACGACTACGGCCGCGCTCCCCTCGATACATAGAAACACCCAGCATTATCATTGCTGCTTGGTCGCAACAAACGTAGGATTTCAATGAAACAAAGAAGACCAGGCGGCAACGCTGACTTCCTGGGTATCGAATGTCATTTTCAGCCCTGCTCTCCCCTTGTGCATTCTTCTTCTCTCCACCTCTCTCTGTACGCCACTCTTTTCACCTGGCCAGACTGTGTACCTGCAAGACTGATGGATCCAGGTGCGTTTCCCCCGCCGATTGCTCTATTTTTGCTGGTCTTAAAATTGAGCGAACGTGCCGAATATGTCGTAAGTTAACAATTCTGCGTCATTTTGGTGGTGGAACAGGATTGTCCAACGGAAAAGATAATTCGTTTATAAGCATCTTACCCTTATGGCGAAGGAATAATCAACCCCCTTCTGTCTCTGTATTTTGCGATGTCACGGGCCCAGGTGCATTTTTTTCTTTTAAGGGTGGAGCTCGCGGGAGGCAAGGCAACCCTAAACGGTCCTTCTACCTCAGGGCGCAGAATTGCTGCAATGTAAAGACGCAGCTGTCAGTGGATTGGTTGGTGTCCGGATTAATTGATTCCATTCCGAATTCGTCTATCCATTCCTACATTGGAGCATTTGGAAATTGTTGTAGTCCCAGGCATGTTTGATTGGTAGTGCCATCACATTGTTTCTTAAGACCTACAGAAATACATTATGCTGCAATCGGATATGTTGAAAAACAACTTGGGAATTATTCTACTAAAAGGAAATAGATTTGTGGACATGCCAGATTCTTGTAACTATTTAAAACCAACACCATCGTAAAACACATGCGTAGCGCAACCACACTCTTCCTGGGTAACCAAACTAACGCTTACAATAGAAAGTCCATTTTCACAATCTCACGTGCCCAGAGAAATCCACACAGGTGTTTACCTGTGGTAAATGACGGACAAAGAGCCTCTGTCTGCATCGGAGTGCCGGGGGGAGGTAGGCTAAACCCGGTCATCGCGTTGGTGAGACCTTGCCTACTTGCTCACAGAAATTGGCCTACGTTTCAGGGGCATTGGATGCAAAAATGATCCAAATATCTATATTAGTCCTACCACAAAAATAAGCCATCAAATGCACAGCTCACATCACAAGGGCACAATCCCAAGACCTGTCACCATAGGCCTACACTCAAGCTTTGTCAACATGAATGTGCATTCTCCTGAGTGCTGAAATCTGAATTTTAAAATGTTTTAAACACACACACACACACACACACACACACACACACACACACACACACACACACACACACACACACACACACACACACACACACACACACACACACACACACACACACACACACACACACACACACAATCATCTTGGTATTTACCCAAAGACGTATTATCCCATCCTCAACGTAGTGTCAGGATCAGGGTTATGCATTTTCGCATGGCTGACGCATAGTGGAGCCTGCCCTGCAGTCCTTTGGTTGGTAGAGAGACTGCAGCAGGATCAGATGACGACATCCAGATGGCAAATAATGAGCAGCAACTGAAATTGGCTACAGCTCTACAGCGTTTCATCCGAACCAGCTTCATCGACTCTTAGCTCAGCGAAACATCACAGCATTTCTCGGCCTATGACTGAACCTGAATGGCACGTTCAAAATGCAAAACACATAGCCTCTTTTTGATAAGTGAACCGTGAACTCACATCTCCTAACAGGTGTCATTCATTTTAAATAACACGACAGCGCCAAAACTATGTCATGACAAATAAAACTTGCATATATTACCCAATTTTACCAAAACAACTGTTTCCATAGACAAGCTGCCAGCAGTAGTCTAAACAAACCTTCAAAGTGCAGGTCACGCGTTTCCCTAAAAATCCTTTGCTCCGACTAGACAGCACCTGCTCAAAAGCTTTGGCGGCAAGACGCATCGCACGGATCGCAGTCCACAGAAACGTGGACAAGAGTATATCTCCTCGGCGTCAGGAAATTGATATATATGCCTGTAGATTTTACCCAGAGTTCACTCTGATAATGCATGTCCATTTACCTGCTGTTGACAATCAAACAGACGCTGCTGGGGGAAAAAAGAGCCGGCCGAATGTTTCAAACGCTCCAAATGGTGTCAGTCGGTCAGCTCTGGTTACATCTTTTCAACGTGAATAGTGGTAGTGAAATCCATCCTTGGTTACTCATTGTCACACAGTCATGCTGTCGAACCCGGTTAAGTCCGTCCTTCCATCCACATGGTTTCCAGCTGATTAACTTCTGGAAAAAGTTGAAACCCAAGCTTTGAGTCATCTCTTTAAATGAGACCAGCAGTAGGAGTTGAGCAAAGCTCATTAATATTTAAAATATTAATTTGCGTCTGCACAGCGTGGCCCGGTCCACAGGCCCATGACATCCAGAGTTCAGAGCCTTTACCGTATGCCAAGACGGGTATCAGGTGCAGAAAGACCAACTCGTGTGGCAAGACGTCTCTTGTTCGAACGCCACATGATAGGGGCTCTTCACGAAGACCATGGACTCATTTGGAAGCCTTTTTACGCATGGCAAAATGGCAGTGGGCTTGGAGACGTTACTTCACTACCTGTATAAATTATGAATCAATCCGACATTTCTACGGTCTAGGTCTATGTAGGCTATAATGAAATAATTTTGGTTAAAGCCCCCATATGCTTTGTTCTATAAAAGCTGCACGACAGGCTGCTGTCTTTGCGTCTGCGGTGGGTGAGGTAAGTTACCGTTATCTCGAGAAACTGGCATCGTTTTTCACACTGTGACTCCCGTTACAATGAGGCTGACGTTGAGCACACGCAGATTGGGCAGAAATCGCCTCAGCGTGTGGTGTAAACGCAGCTTCATCAGGTGCGCAAGGAGTTCACTTCATCCATCTTAAAATAACCACGAGTAGCCTATAGAGTTGCTTTGATCCATAGGAAGTGAAGTAATGTGCCCGGTTGCTATTTTTTGTCTTAGCCTCCGAAAAAGGTAAAGGTAAGTTTTTTTGTTTTGTGGTGTGTGAACACATGACGTGGACACTTGTGCCCAGAGCATTTTGCTGTTGTCAATGCAACGGGATATCATTTAAGGTCACTCACTGTTTCCGGTGCTTGAGAGAAACATTCTTTAATGGAAGCAGTGTGTTATATTATATTTGGAAATAAACTCAATTCAATGTTATATCACAACATTACATAATGATATTATATAATATTTCTAATACCCTCATAGGATTTATTTCTTCTTGGGGCCCATTTCCCCACGAAATATAAATAATTGTCCTGTTGCTAAAACTGATAATTTCTCTTGTCGCTCCTTAATGCAACTGAATTAACAATCAATTATACTTTTTTTTAAATGCTCCTGCAAAAAATATGCGTAATGAAAATATGATACCACGTGTGGATTTAGACAAATGCGGGGCAGCAGTGGGATTAGATTCCACATCAGAATAAAAAAAAGTCCTTTAGCCTAATAGATTTTGCACTCATCGCACGCATCCCTTTGCGCAGAGGTCCCGTGCAGTTAATCCTCGTATTAAATAGGAAGGAATTAATCTTGATGGGTTGTAAAGGATATCACGTAGCACTCCGCCTTAACTTTACACGTCCAACAACGCCAGGTCACAGAACCTCTTTCAAAGAAATACCTCCTCTTCCCGTCTACGTGAAATATTTTTTTTATGTGCAATAGGCCTAAATCAGCATGTAGAATATTTTATAGTTTATATTATTCGTTTAAGAATGTTATACAGAGTACGCTGCGCTCCTTCATGCCTTTATGGGGTGTTATTGGGCTATAGGTGTTGAATAAGATGTCATGTTAGGATCTTAAGTCTTTACGAAATGATGGCATATGGCTATGTTGCGCAAACACCCGATGTAGCCTAATAAAAATAGCGTATGAATCCCCCAAAATAATAGTCTCAGCCTGAAATACAAAGATGTTTTATGTATTGTTTCAGATTACCAAAATGAAAATAAACTATCAAAGAGAGAACACTTCGCATAGTTAACTTGTGCCCTATTATTGTATTGGGGTAAGCTATTTAATTGTAGAATAATATTTTATCGATATCAATAAAAAAAAAACATGGTTATCATTGTTATTTTTACAATTCATTTCGCCTATGTACAAAAAAAATAAAAAATAAAAGGTTCATGCACACGCCCAGTGGGACTTTTCTTTAATCATTAGCCTAGGCTTAAGTCATCCATTAATAAAGTCCCTGGTTGGTTGCGTTGCGCTGCATTGCATCCCTCCCTCTGGTAACGGACCTGCAGAAATATGAGCCGACCTTCGCCATCCCAGCCCCAGTCTGAAACACACACGCACCCTGGCCGCTCCACCGACCGACCCGACCAACGAGCTCACATGTCAGCTCAGCCGTATGGCATTTCACCGCCACCGGAGGAAGGTGAGCACTGAGCAGCAGTCGAACGTCGCAATCTCCTGACAAGCTAGATGGCCGCCTGGATGGCCACCGGCCGGGTGTCCGGATAAGCTTGGTCTACTACCGGTGCCCTTCAATGGGGTCAGTGCGCAATGCGTAACGTGCGTAATCTCCAATGACAATGACAATTCAGTCGGTCACTTTCATCCCACCATGCTATAATAAATGC
The DNA here is from genome assembly GCF_034702125.1 of Engraulis encrasicolus. Classification (NCBI taxonomy): domain Eukaryota; kingdom Metazoa; phylum Chordata; class Actinopteri; order Clupeiformes; family Engraulidae; genus Engraulis; species Engraulis encrasicolus. The sequence goes on from NC_085871.1 coordinate 36,382,760, forward strand.
ACAATGGGCTGTTGTGTTTTCCTCATGATTTTATTAAACACGAATCTTCCAAATATGGCACCACACCCAAGTCCAAAATTTGGGAGGACGCCATTGGAATGTAAACACACCAACACGAGCAAATAATAAATAATAATACAAAAATACACAATGGGTGAGTGTTTTGTGGGTGGCGTGCTTACTGTCCGTGCATACATATTGTAAGTGCATATAAGTATGCATGCATACATAGATACAGTAGCCTACATAGGCTACTTACATGCATAGGCCTAGGCTAGGCTACATACATACATACATACATACATACATACATACATACATACATACATACATACATACGGTACATAAGGTACATACATACATACATACCTACATACATACAAACATAGATACATACATACTAATAGACAGGCAGATAGACAGGCACAGTAGGGAGAGTGAGTGAGTGAATGAGATCGGTGTGTGTCTGTGCGCTTAAGGGGCCACGAGGGTGCCGACAGAACAAAACACAATCTCCCCAGGGCCACGGCACCACAGGAGGATTTGCAACCTACACCATTGCCGCATAGTACCTACTATCAGGGCTCTGAGTTAACACCAGCCAACCAGACAAATGTTGGTGAATGTTCAGCTTGGCTGGTAGAAAAGACCAACTTACGTGTCGCTTTGACCCATTAGTCGGTGTGTGTTTGGCTAGTGAGATTCACATCTACTAGCCATCTGGCTGGTTGTGAAAAAAGTTCATTTAGGGGCCTGCCTATCTATATATGCTACATGCAGCCCCAGTGCTCACCTCAGCCACAGCCCTGTCACCGCCAGGTGTAGGATTAGAGATGCAGGTGTGGTGTATTATACCTTCCCCTGGCAGTGGTGTGCACATACATTTTGAGGGGCAGGTGCTTGAGGTGGGGCAAGGGGCATGTGGGACTTCAATCTGGGGAGATGGAGGACTACTGGTTAATTACTCCCCCCACCACCAACCAGGCGGGTTGGGAGTTGAACACGCAACCTTTGTGCTACAAGTCTGACGCCCTAATCGTCTACCCCAGTGTTTCCCAACCAGGGGTACGTGTACCACAAGGGGTACGCGAGCACACCGCAGGGGGTACTTGGAAAAATGTTATTATTGTAACAAATGTATGGAGCAGTCACATCAGGACAGAGAAAGCGATATAGGCCTAGAACATGAATTAGGGGTTACTCAGGGCACAACTAAGATGCTTAGGGGGTACGCAAGCCAAAAAAGGTTGGGAAACACTGGTCTACCCATGACTCACCCACGATCCACCTACGAGCTGGCTTATATAGCTGCCTTGTTTCTCATCATGAGAGCGTGTGTGCAAAGGTGATGGTGCAGTATGCCATGTGGCTTGATGAATGACACTCGGCCGGGAGAAAACATGAAGAAATATTTTCTATGGGAGCTTTCGGTGTTGTGTTGTGTTGTGTTGTGTTGTGTTGTGTTGTGTTGTGTTGTGTTAATGGTGGTGGTGCTCTTCAGGGTTTTTTCCTGTGTCCAGAGTCCAACTGCATGGACAATGGTTAGTGCAAAGCCAAGAGAGCCTATTTAGGCCAGGGATGGGGAACCTTTTCCATTCGAGGGGCCACCTCAAATTCCTCCAAGGGTCGTCAAAGTCCTCAGAGGGCCGCACTATGAACACAAACCAAGATTTCCCCCTGCACTTTAGGCCTATATTGAAGGCCGCCACCTTAAAAACAGACTCCTTTCTAGGTGCCCTGAATATAATTGTAGATTGTAAGGTTCCATTTGAAAATATGTCACATTTCATGTGAAGCTGCATAACATTAAAATTATATCGGGGACAGGATAAAACAGCCTCAAGGGCCGCAAACGGACATAGGTTCCCGACCCCTGATTTAGGCAGAGATGGATGGGAACGTACATTACATCAATGTGTGGACTAGGGAGAGGATAGGGATGGACTGACTGCATCGACATTGACTAGTCCAAAGCAAAGGATTGATTATTAAGGAAAAGATGAAGGGAATGTGCATGACATCATAGAGTCAGGCTACGCAGCAGAGAGACCACTTGACCATCGCATTGCAGATGCAGCGGCACAGAGAGAGAGAGAGAGAGAGAGAGAGAGAGAGAGAGAGAGAGAGAGAGAGAGAGAGAGAGAGAGAGAGAGAGAGAGAGAGAGAGAGCACTCTAAATATTTCATTGAGTGGCTCGGGTTACTAGAGCTCTGGAGGTCAGACGTGTGGAAAGTCTCTCTTTCTTTTGCTCTCTCTCTCTCTCCTCCCTCCTTTCCTCCACCCCTCCCTCCCTATCGCGCCTCTCCGGAACAGAGGCAAAGACAGTAAGGCTGACAAACACACAAACACTCAGCTCTCGAAAAGGCAAACACAACACAACACAACACAACACAACACAACACAACACAACACAACACAACACAACACAACACAACACAACACAACACAACAAAGGTCATTTTCTTCATCACAACTATACCAAACTCTTAAGTCAAGGAATCCGTTATTAATTTGCTGTTACCAGAATGGCAAATACCAAGTTGTAATGTTTTACTAAAGACTCTGCAGTGGTGTAGTCTACGTAGAACGCAGGTATACAGAGTATACCCACTTCTAAATTTCTGGGATTTCAGTATACCCACTTAAAATTGATTGATCCATTATTTAGAATAGGGCAAATATATAGGCCTACAGCATAACCCTGTACCCACTTCAAAAAATGCTCAAATATACAGTATACCCACCATAAAAAAGTAGACTACACCACTGAGACAGTGGGTAATGCCATAGTAGGGTAGTAGTACCAGAGACGGTCCATTATGAATTGAAAGAATCTTTGAAGAATCTTGGGTAGTACTATTGAAGTAAAGTCTTTTCAATGTCTAGTACACCGCTCCACTGGCAAAATGCAGCGCATTATGAGTCTACGAATAAGGACATCGTTCTATTTTGTTTTTCCAACTCCAACATTGAGTTTTGTGTCCCGTACCACCCATGGCCGTAGCTACCACTGAGGACACAGAGGTCATGTCCTCAGTTTTTTTTTTTTCAGAAAAGTCAAATTTATCTATGATGAAAATCGATCTATGATCAACAATGATAAATTCTGTATACGCCACCCCCATTTATCCTTAAGTCAGTGATGAATGAAAACAAACTTAAGAGTTTGACTGAAGAGTTTGAAGCATTCTAAATGTACAGTATGCAGTAGGCTTACACAGGGAAGCGGAAATGGGGGGGGAAAGGGGTCAGCTGTCCCGGGCCCAGGGGGATAGTAGGCCCGGACGCTAATTACATTATTGGGCGCTCATTACATTATTGGGCGCTCATTACATTAAATGTATTGGGTGGGGGACCCTTTTGGAGGACTTTGTCCTGGGCCCAACCAAAGCTGTCAGCGGCCCTGGGCCTACACAGTATTTGACCCCGGTATTTGAAAATGTCTCGTTACGGCCCTGGCACCACGGCAGCCTAAACATCACGAACAGTAGAAGGGTGTAGGGTAGAGGGAGAGATGATTTGGGAATTCTTGGGGAGTCATGGGGTGCACGAACGATGTAATTAGATCACAGAGATGGAGAGGCAGCACGAGGTGAAGAAGCTAATGGTTATTGCACACAGAATTGGTTATTATGTGGTAACAGGAAGAGGGGGACAGGAAAGGGGTGTGAGACGGCCATTGGTGACTTTTTCCCCCCCTTTGACTAATTTTCAGATCATTCAGGCATATCAATTGCTGAAATCAAACACCTGCACAGCGTCACACACAGCGTCATAAAATTGTTGTTAGTAGAATGGCAATGTCTGAGTCGTAGTGCATTGCTAAAGGTCCTGTGTTATATCATAGTAGAGTAATACTAATATGATAATTAACCTTTCAATGACTATTACAGCGTGCCTCAGATGGTACGGCGTGCATTATGGGGCTACGCATCTAAAACATGGAAGTAAATCATGGACATGGATGACACATTTACAGACACAATGGCAGGCAAGTATTGAAATATCATAATGACATGGTTCATCTTTTCACTGTACTCTTTTGCCTAGCATGCCACGGACAAATGACGATCTTCATAAACCAACCCACTATTAAGTCACATGAGGCTGTCCTGGTTGGAAATGACAGCTTGTATGGTGGCAAAAAGTAATTGAAAGCATGGTGCGTGTCTCCAGCAAAGCAAATGAAATATAAGGAAGATTTTGAAAGAAAAAAGCGTTTTTTTTTTACAGATGCAAGTCTGCAGGATGGCATGCAGGGGATAATGGTCATACAACCCAAGGACACTTGAGAATGACCCATATATTTTTCTCCCTTTTCAAATAGTGACCCATTGGATGGATACACACACAGACGGACAGACACACACACACACACACACACACACACACACACACACACACACACACACACACACACACACACACACACACACACACACACACACACACACACACACACACACACACACCGACGGACGGACGGACGCGTATGTGCATGTGTGTGTGTGTGTGTGTGTGTGTGTGTGTGTGTGTGTGTGTGTGTGTCTCCATCCAATGGGTCACGCACGGACGGACACACGCACGCACACACACACACACACAGGAGGAAAAAAAGATTCAGTTTAATTCCCCTCCTCGTCCTAGGCATAGCTGTGCACCAATGAGGAAGGAAAGATAGGATGGGATGGCATGGGATGGGATGGGATGGATAGGGATGGATAGGGATGGGGCAGAGGACAGATTGCTTCGTGACAAAACAGTTTGGTGGAGGGAGGAGATTAAATTGCCGTATGCCACAGCATATCCCCTCCTCCTCCTCCTCCTCCTCCTCCTCCCCCCACAGGCAGTGTTGCCAGATTGGGCGGTTATGGCCGTCTGCGGGTAAAAACTGGAAAAATCAGCCATTTGGCGTTTTCATCCTGCAGTTTTATGCCCATAGAAATCAATACAATTTGTTGAAATTGGGCGGAAGTTAGCGCTTCTTGGCGTTTTTTTGAGCACCTTTTGGAAGGGATTTGATCACATCTGGCAGCCCTACCCACAGACAGACAGTAGCAGAGAGCAAAGCCTTAGTTCACATTCGCTGAAAAGCTCTCTATCTAGGTAGAGATCAGTGATGGGCAACCTGGATTGAAAATATTTTTGTTGGTCTTTTTGACTTTATTTATGACAGTATAGTGAAGATGGTGACAGGAAGCGAGTGGGGAGAGAGAAGTGGGGAAGGACAGGAAAAGGACCCGGTCCAGGAATCGAACACCGGTCGGCCGCATAGCGTAGGAGTGCCCTACCATCAGGCCACGGTAGGACCGGGCAACCTGGATTAAATACTCACAATTCAGTGCCACATATTGCACATGACCTTGTTTTACCTGTCCAAATCAGGCAGGTGATTCATGTAACAAGGCAATCACCTGGTTGAATTGGACAAACAACTGGTTTGGAATATGTGACACTGGATTGTAACCAGGGGTGTTGTTCAGGGGGGTAAAGTGTGACGGAGTCACCAGGGGGCCCACACAATCCGATTTCTGAAAATATAGGCTATGTCTGGAGCTGATCTTACTTATAGGGCCCAAAATTTGCTGCTACACCCAGTGGTGTAGTCTACGTAGAACGCGGGTATACGGAGTATAGCCACTTCTAAATTTCAGGGATTTCAGTATACCCACTTAAAATTGATTGATCCATTATTTTGAATGGCACAAATATATACAGTATACCCACTTCAAAAAATGCTCCAATATACAGTATACCCACCACAAAAAAGTAGACTACACCACTGCTACGCCCCTGAATGTAAGTAATGAATTTCAAGTTGCCTTCAAGACATATAGGATAGAAGATCTCAAGACATGGTCAAAAAAACAATCGCCTGCCTATTCTTTTTTGCTCTCCAGGATGGATATCAGCATTAACACACACTGTTTGAGGGAAGGTGACAACAATAATTCCACAAAGCGAAATAACTAAGGTATCAATTAGCCTGCTCTCCAGACAAGTCATAGTTTTTGTCACCCAACAGCACACAAGCACACCACAGCTTCTCAGTATTTTTTGACTTCAGGTGAAATAAAAAGAGTTGTTTGGGGGGAAAATCAGTGTGGTGAAAGAGCGCCCTCTGTAGCCAGACCCGGGGTTGTACAACTGACAGGATTTACAGGACTTGACTGCCTCCCTGTGGATGCAAGGGACACCACCAGACCGACTTTGAGAACGTGGACCGCAGAGAAGAGCAAAGTGGACAAACTAGTGAGAGTTAATAGAAATCGTGCATCCTACGTTAGTTCTGGCAGACCACGTAGTCAACACTCCCTTTTGCCTATTGGCTGATGCCGACCTAACCCCTACAGCAGTCCACGAATCAGCTGCGCTTTAGTTAATCAGCTGCTGCTCGCAATTGGATGCTGGCCTTTGGCACGCTTTATTTAAACTACCGAATTTGTTTTCCTGTTATTGTTTTTTGCTGCTTGTTTTGCACCCACCACCTCCCCTGCTCCACCAGACTTATCATTGCCAAACAATGTCATACTGTTGTCATTGTTGCTTGCTCTGTTCTAGGGGGTATGTTGTCTTTCCAGCTAAATAGAAGGCACTCCACCTGAGGATGCTACTGTTCCCTGTCTTGGCTTCCATGGAGCTCATGGAGAAGCCGGGGAGCTTCCTCCGAACAGAGCCATACCGACAAACACAAATGTGCAATCAGAAATAAAGCTTCTGAAATGTATCTCTGTTTCTCGTCTCAATTTTGACTAGAGTGGATCTGACAGAAATTCTATTTATTCCCATGGGACAAACTGAAGTCACAGGGCAAAGGGGAACGCTCTGTCAAAATGTGCCTCTTCATCGAAATTAACTACCAGCAGATCCCAAACCCTAGTACAAAGGTGGGCAAACTCAGGCCCCGGAGCCATATGTGGCTCGAAGCGCCTTTACATGAAAGATTAATTTTAACTCGGACTTGTTTTCTGTGATGGACACACAGAATTGCTTTCCCCATATTCCCACACAAAGATCTGTGTTCCCTCAGCTACATGTTTCCACAGTGTTCCACATAGTGTTTTCTCTGGATTTTTCTCATTCCCCAAAGATCTGTGTCCATTCCACAGAATTCTGAGAGGTCAGGCTGACATAGGCTACATCTAAATAAATTTCCTTATCCCTCTAGGGCATAGTGTTGCCATATGGCAACGACGAACGTTTACCATGTTTTCTAATAGATGGTACACTATAACCTGTTCATTTATAGGCCTACTTATTTGTGATAAGAGAGCCTTTTACTTTGAAACCAAAAAAACTTTTCAGGTCACATGATTAAGAAATAAACACAGGAGGTCTGGGTTTGAGTCCCAGCAGGGCAACTCTACTAGGCAGCAACATATCTAAGAAACCTAAATGTGATATTCATTATCTGACGTATGCACAAACATACACACACACAGCAGAAAAAAAGGCCTCACAAGTTGCACGTATATTTAATGTTTTATTAAAAAAAGAAGGTATTACAGCTCATTATACACAACTATCTGAGAGGTTATAATCCTATAGATAGAGAGCATTTTGTCCTCTGTGACACGCATGCCCACTTTACAATGCAGTTAAAGTAACGGGAATGGGATGGAACCTAAACGCATCAAATAATAATAAAAATAATCAAAAAATAGAAGAAAAAAAAGAAAAAAAAACAGAACACCCTTCCATTTTTTTCAAGTATCACACACTATATGTACCAAATATAGAGATACTATCAAAACAATGAAAGTAAAAACAACTGCCAATTAGTTTTTAATGTCCCCATGCTATGCAGCCCTAGAGAGGCAGACCGAAGCCTTGAAGGGTAGAGAAGGTGTGTGTGAGTGGGGTGCGTGCAGTCATATATGTGGTTGCATATGTGTAAACTTATGTGCAGCGAAGCTGAAAGGCAGGACCGTATTAAGCCAATATGGTGCCCCCGGGCCCAGTAACTTACTGGTGCCCCCTTTACAAACTAGATTTGTTAAATGTGTGTCTTGTGGTGCCCCACCACTGGTCAAAAATGCCTGGTGCCCCTGGGCACTGTGTCGCTGGCCCTTATGGATAATCCGGACCTGCTGAAAGGAGGGACACACTGGTCAGTTGCCCTGGGCCCAGGAAGAGGGGTGGGCCCGAGTTACGTACTGTAGATCCTCATTATAATATTGTATGTGCTGATGGGAGGCCCCTTTCAGATGACTGTCCCAGGCCCAGTCAAAGCTGTGTGTGTGTGTGTGTGTGTGTGTGTGTGTGTGTGTGTGTGTGTGTGTGTGTGTGTGTGTGTGTGTGTGTGTGTGTGTGTGTGTGTGTGTGTGTGTGTATTTGTGTGTGTGTGTGTGTGTGTGTGTGTGTGTGTGTGTGTGTGTGTGTGTGTGTGTGTGTGTGTGTGTACTGCCACCTACCGCTGTGTACTGCTTTAAACAACTGCAATTACTCATGTAAAGTAATTGTGCTCATTTTTGGTAGTCTGGGCCATGTGCATAAACTATGTTTGTGTGGTCTACAGATCTGTGGACTGACAAAAAGAAGGGCCAAGCAATTCACAAAATTTTGCTCAATATCTTGCATCATTGGGAGCCTCTTCATATGGAAACGCAGGTAAAGGGTTAGGTGTAATGGCGGTGGAAAATGATGCCAGGGGTGCAAATCAACCAACCAACCTCGCATCCTTCTCCTTTGTTGTACCTTGTACCTCATAGTTGACTTGGGTAAAGTTTATATTGAATATTCATTTAACATTCAAAATACAAGTGTGACACATCTGTTAAATCAGGGGTTCCCAACCTTTTCCAACTTGGGGCCCACTCGAAATTGTCAAAAATGTTCGGGGGCCACCTCTGACCCGATTACGAATAAAACTCACATAAATCAGCAGCAACACAAATTCAAAGGTGAGAATTTTTAGAATATTATTCCAAGGCCCACTTGGTATACCTTCAGGGCCCGCCAGTGGGCCCCGGCCCATAGGTTGTAAATCACTGGTTTAAATAACTCTTATTCACCTGAATGTCAAAATTTTGCCATATTGACATGTGGGAACACATGGAGGGGGCGCCGTTGAAAAGATACAAAAATTGGAAACAGTTTACTTGTCTCTAGAACGTGTAGAGATGAAGCGCTCTGAAACTCCAATGCTTTGGCATTATTCCTACTTCATGTACACATTGCATGGCCGTGAACACTGCCATTTTAACATGGGGGGGGGGGGGGACTTTCAGCTAGCACAGGTTCTATAAAGAAGATAGGCCTATGTGACTGTGACAAGACTCCCAAATTAGTGAATTGTCAAACCAACTATGAAACATATAGGAATACACTCATGTTCTACAAGCCTGTTTTCCTAATATATCATGTTTGTACTATGAATGAAAAAAAACTGACTTCATCCAATTTGACAAGGCAAGACATCGGAGGACAGAGGAAAGGATACAAATGCCATGAAGTGATTTGCACACCGGCCAGGTGTTGGAGATGAGGGGGTGGAGAGTGTAGGTAGCCAAGAGCCTATAGCAGCTGTTTTTCACTGGAACAGTCTTGGTTGCTATCATTTGCAGGACCGTATTAAGTCCCGGGCACTGTACCTCACTGGTGCCCCCTTCATAAAAAGTTATTTTTTTTGTCTTTTGGTGCCCCACTCACTGGTCAAAAATGGTTGGTGCCCCTGGGCACTGTGCCACTGGCCCTTATGGATGATCCGGCCCTGATCATTTGTCATGGTGTGCGTTACAATATGCGGCCTTGCCTCCTCTACTTGTGCTTGTTTCCTCGTACCAGGAAGTAATATGTCATGATGACATCACTGACAACAGCATTATATTTCAATATCTTACAAAAGCTCAATTGTAAAATCTTTTTCTCATTTGCAATTGGGATGGTGAATGAAAAACAGTCCCTCAAAAGTTGTTGTGGCTAGGCTGACAGCTGGGAAACATTATCGTTTTCCCCACGGAGGAGGGGCCAGGAGGCGGGGCGAGGAAACAAGCACAAGTGGAGGAGGCAAGGCTGCATATTGTAACGCACTCAGTGTCATAAAGTTGTGACCCCATTTCTGGGCGCACTACCATCATCAGTCGACAAAATTACAAAGAAAGTGTTGTAATTCTGAGCCTTCCGACTTGTCTACCAATTATTGGAGAGGAGTGTTAACAATGCTGCAAAGGAGAGTGACAACCTGCCACAACTCTTTTGATATGGGGCCTCTGAGACCTTTGATCGAAAAAAAAAAACAACGAAAAGTATGATTGTCTTTCATTTCTCTAAGGACAGACATCCATTCGTTTTTTTAGCTGCTGTTTTTTTCCGATCTGAGGTCCAATGGAAATCAGTGACTTGGGATCTCTATAAGGGTGAAGGTGGGCATCATGAGGTGTGTAAAGGGTTAAAGTTTAGAGTTGAAAGAGGTGTGGTTGTATGTTTGTGTGGTTTAGGATTGGGTTAGGATTCGGGTTAATGCACCCTAACGCACACACAAGAACCTTCATCGCAGTTTAGCCTAGCCTAGTCTGAGGAGGGGCCGTGGTGGCCCAAAATGCACTACAATGAAATCGATTAAAAGGGAGCAGCTCATCGGTCTGAAGTAGTTCATCTTTACCTGGTCTTGAACTATAGGCCTACTGTACATTTAAACACTGCACCTGGATTTGCGTGAAATCCAACTGTGAATTATGTGGTTGGTTTGAGCATGAGGTGGTCGGTCCTCTCACTGACCTCTGGGTTTGCGTGGAAGACAGGTCATCCCCTTCGCCTATATTCACCAGAATCAGCATGTTTCTCAACACCCAAGCTCTAAGGCTACTGTCTGTGTGTGTGTGTGTGTGTGTGTGTGTGTGTGTGTGTGTGTGTGTGTGTGTGTGTGTGTGTGTGTGTGTGTGTGTGTGTGTGTGTGTGTGTGTGTGTGTGTGTGTGTGTGTGTGTGTGTGTGTGTGTGTGTGTGTGTGTGTGTGGCTGTCTGAGTAAGTCGGATGTGTGTGTTCACGTATGTGCAAGTCTGCATAATGTTTTTGTGTGACTGCTGCATATGCATAAGAGGGTGTGTCTGTGCATGACCACGTATGCAAAAAAAATGTGTGTGCATGTGTGTGTGTGTGTTTTGTGCACAAAAAGGAAGGGCTAAAGAAGAAGCGTAGAATTAAGATGGGTAACACTTTATAATAAGTACCCCTTTTTAAGCACAAGTTAAGCCTTAGTTAAGCCTTATTTTAATATTAGTTAACCCTTAGTGAATTACGAGTTAGTCATTATGTAAGCATTATTTCTCATTTCTTAATCATTAACTACTACCGTTAGTAAATGGTTTGTGTGTGCTGATGTAACTTTTCGCTAAGCAAAGTCAAGTCTTAGTCAAGCCTTATTTTAATATTGGTTAACCCTTTGTGAATCACAAATTAGTCATTATGTATTTTTTGGTAATTATTACATACTGTTAATTAATGATTCGTTTATGGTGATTGAAATTTTTGCTAAGCATTAGTAAACCATCATTAAAATGTCAGATAACCCTCCTTTATTTATGAAAAAACATTATCTCTTTGTTGTCACCTACCACCTAACCATTAACAAGTTCTATTAGGCATGTATTGTAATGGTTTGTAAACTCTTGCTTTAGCATCAGTGAAATCTTAATCAATCCTTTTGTACTGTAATGGTTAGTGTGTGATGACTGCTAACATGGCAAGCAGTAAGTTGAGGCTCATACTGCCCCTCGTGGATGTTTCTGTTTCTAGACAGGGGCTCGAACGGGGCTCGAACCTGCAATCTTTGGATTGCTGAACGGCTCCTCTACCACCTGAGCTATCACCACCTCAAGTAATGAGTTGTAACTCCTTGATAACAAGGCATTTGTTAATATGTTGTAAAGCCTTAACAGGTTTTCACTTTAGAACAGTTCCCCAGATATACTTAAGTAATGGGTTATAACCCCTTGATAATGCTTAAGCAATGCTTAACAAGTCATTTGTTAATGTGTTGTAAAGCCTTAACAGGTTTTCACTTTAGAACAGTTCCCCAGATATGCTTAAGTAATGGTAAATGGACTATGTGTATGTGTATGCCTCACATTCACCCTCAAATTCACACAGCGGTGACCGAGGCTGCCACGCAGGGTACCACCCTGCCACCAGGAGAAACTTGGGGTTAAGTATCTTGCTCAAGGACACAACGATGGAGACAGGCCGAGCGGGGCTCAAACCTGAAATCTTTGGGTTGCTGAACGGCTCCTCTACCATCTGAGCTACCACCGCCTCAAGCAATGAGTTGTAACTCCTTGATAATCCATAAACAATGCTTAACAAGTCATTTGTTAATGTGTTGTAAAGCCTTAACAGGTTTTCACTTTAGAACAGTTCCCCAGATATACTTAAGTAATGGGTTATAAATCCTTGATAATGCATAAGCAATGCTTAACAAGTCATTTATTAATGTCCAGAAAGATCCATGAGGGGCAGTCACATGAGCCTCAACTTACTGTTTGCCATGTTAGCAGTCATCACACACTAACCATTACAAAAGGGTTTATTAAAATTTCACTGATGCTAAAGCAAGAGTTTACAAACCATTACCATACATGCCTAATAGTACTTGTTAATGGTTAGGTGGTAGGAGACAACAAAGAGATCATGTTTTTTTCCATAAATAAAGGAGGGTTATCTGACATTTTAATGATGGTTTACTAATGCTTAGCAGAAAGTTCAATCACCATAAACGAATCATTAATTAACAGCATGTAATAATTACCCAGAAATACATAATGACTAATTTGTGATTCACTAAGGGTTAGGAAGTGTTAAAATAAGGCTTGACTAAGGCTTAACTTTGCTTAGCGAACAGTTACATCAGCACACACAAACCATTTACTAACGGTAGTAGTTAATGATTAAGAAATGAGAAATAATACTTACATAATGACTAACTCGTGATTCACTAAGGGTTAACTAATGTTAAAATAAGGCTTAACTAAGGCTTAACTTGTGCTTAAAAGGGGGTCCTTATTATAAAGTGTTACCTTAAGATGCGATTCAACAACAACAAAACGTGTTTAGTGTCCTGCCCAGCCCCCTAGACCCGCTGCCCCACATAACAAACACCAACGCCCTTCCCTCCCTCCCACCAACCCCAAGACTTATTAGCTTTCTTTAACAAACGCCCCACACACAAGATACAACACCTCGGGTGACAATGACAGAAACAGGCAGGATTCACTAGCATTAGGGGACTGGGGGCATTGCCACTCATCCTATAGGACTCTCAATTACTTGTGCACACTTCATTAAACACTTTTTTAAATATAGGGGACACTTTTTTATTTATTAATAATATCACATTTGGAGAAAAATATCAATAAAACATAATTGGATAGAATTCAATCGAAGCATAATTTTCATAACAGAACAATGCTCCTTCGTGGCTTGTGGGTTTTTTTTGCCACTAATACATTTTCAAAAGTAAAAAGCAATAAGGAACCTTTGTTTCAGTTTGACTCCATAATTTAACACGGGATACAGACTTTAGGAACCAACAAAAAGCACAGTCAATTGGTTCTCACATCTCGTTAACAACTTAATAAACTTTTTTCTTCGTTTCTTTCAAAGTGATGCCCAATTCTGTCACCCCTGACAATTTGATGCTGCCTTGTTTACGTTTCGTTTACCATGGCAACAAACCACAGCTTCGGCCATGCTGGCTACTAAACTCAAGTATAATGTGTTTTAGGCGCTGAGGATATGGGAAATATAAACACCACAAAACTGGGTTGGACAACCAAACTGAAACGTCATTTTTTAAAATAAGAAAACAAACAAAATATAAAATATACAGCGAATTAAAAATTAAAAAAAAAAACATCCTCTTACCAATGGCTGTGTTACTGTGACATTCAGGAATGTGCTACTACTGCATTTCCGTGTCACCTTTTCACAACGGAAGAAAAAGGGGAGAAAAAAAAAGATTTTCAAGGCTTACACTAATTGGCAAGTGCGTTCTGGCTAGATAGGAAGACTCCTTGTTTTGACAACAGACAACAGAAAAGTGTGGGGGGGAATGAAATGAAACGACACTGCAATGGAAACGTAGGGCAACATTGGGCTGATTAGGCATAGAAATTAATTCAAACACTCCAGTGCGGTAAACTGAAAACCTATTACATTAAATTGTCTAAAGTGGACAACCAGTCTTAAGCTCCTCTTACCTTACTTAACAGTCTTTATTATAATTTTTAAACCTTTTTCAAACACATGGGGAAGAAAGAGAAAACAATAATGGCTCATCTTTCCACTAACTTTTGCTGAACAATCTTTGTTTTTGTTTTAAATCTTTGTTTGCTTAAAAACACAGATGACCTGCTTGTTCTTCACCCTGCGGGCCCTGTCCCTGTATCTACTGACCTCAAAGCATCGCTGCTGGGTCTTTATCATGGACCAGTCAGTGAAGGATGCTGCTGTTCAGTTGGACCTTCATAAACCTCTTCACAGGATCGCGTTATAGGGACAGGCAGGAGAAACAAAACAAAAAATATCCATGGGATTTACATCCATACAAATATAAATATATATTTATTATGTGTACATTTATTTTTTGTTTGTTTTGAAAATAAAATAAAAAATAAAAAGTAAAAGATTCGGATTGGCTTTCAACACCCAGAAAAAAAACTAAACTTACCCCTACACCGAGTCAAATGGCTAACTGAGTCAAGCTTCGAGCAAGTTGGGTCAAGATGTTTTGAGAAAGACCTTTCGACACAACACCCCACCCCACCCCCACCCCCCAACCTCCTGCCCTTCCTATAGTCCCCTATCACACAACAGCCCCCCAGCCCAAGCTAACGCCCCCCCCCCGCCCCCACACACATCATGATGATTAACCCAGAGAACCACAACACTGAACATAGAAGGTCTCAGATCTCCTGAAAGAAGCTAAAAAGAATCTCCTCTACACTACGCTAGTTTCAACACGACTTCACTTCAGTTTATCATGCCACAATGTACAAAAGGGTGGTTGGTTTACTGTACTGCATGTGTGTCTTTTCCTTTGTGGAGTAGGAGGAGGGGGTTCTTTTTTTCCTGGATGACAAGTACAAACAAAAAGCAATCATATTCACTCCTTGAATGGCCAAAAAAAACCAAAGAACTAAAAATCTAAGTCCATGATGACCCAAAAAAAATAAAAATGGGTGGGGCAAAATCACTGAATTCACCTTGTCTGTAAACAGTGTGCTTGATACATTTTGGGTGTGAGCCACTTTGGATAACCTCACTTATCCTTGGGGCACGTCAAAAAACAAAAATCAGTGACATAATTCTGTATTTCACAGGGATTTGGCCCTTAATATGAGGACTTCTTTTTTTAATCTTCTTTTAATCTGAAGACAGGCGGCCATGTCGGGTCTTATCGTCTTGCCACTCCCCGAAACACGGTGCCAAACAACGAAAAACCTCACCACCACAGGACAAGTGAAGCCTCTCTCGAAAAAAGGGGGTCAAAATAATAAACCAAGTGTAAAGAAGAGTGTTCAGGGTCCACACGATCAAGATTCATTCATTTGTGAGGCTATTATGGAGAGGGGGGCAATCTTGGGAGTGGGCATCCCTAACCCAAACCTCCGTCACAGGCCCTCTTTACTGACCACTGCTGTGCTCACACTATAATCCACAGAAGGCCTGGACTGGTAATCTGGCATAGGCCCGCCGACAGAGGGGACAAACTGGTATATTGTCCCGGGCCCAGGGAGATAAGGGGGCCCAGAATTGGGTCCCCATTACATTGTATGTATTGGATAGGGGGGCCCTTTCAGACGAAATTGTCCTGGGCCCAGCGAAAGCGGTCAGCGGCCCTAAACAGGCATACAGGGAATTTCCTGGTGGGCCAACAGTCCTCAGGAGCCAATGCTGTATTTTTTTCGGCGTTGTCTTAGACACGGGCCCACAGTTAAGAGGCCTTTTTATTTATCCTAGTCCAGCCCTAATTCACAGTGACCCCTCTCGGATGAAATCTCACTCCCCCCCTCCAATAGTTCATAGCACTCACTATTACCACGTTAGGTTCATAAGGCTCACATGAGAAACAAGAGTGTGTTATTATTTTGTTCCACCCTTCCTAAACAAGGTAGGTGCAAAAACACACACACACACACACACACACACACGCACGCATACACACACGCACACACACACACACTTACAATCACAGAGAGGGAAACCAAAGGAACAGCATAGTCAGTCAGTGTTGGGTTTTTTTGGAGATCCAACAGTTGAAATGGTTGTTTGTTGTCGGCAGAGCTACTGTGCATCGCCAAAAGTCGGCACTGGCACCACGATCAATCATGCCAACAACATGCCCGCTTGCTATTCTTGTTTTGCTTTGTTTTATTTTTTGTTTTAACACCTTGACGGGCCACGACGAACAAAGATTTCGGAGCGATGTGCATCTCCTTTCTTCTTCATCACTCCTCATCGCTCATCACATCTCCTCCTCCTCCTCCACCTCCTCCTCCTCCTCCTCTCCTCTTCTCATCTTCTCCACACGCGTCACCTCTTCAATTGTGTAGATTCAGAAGAGCAACATGCACCAGCAGAGGGTGAGGTGGTGGCTATAGTGTGTGTGGCTTACTGATCCCATATGCCAGCCACATCACGTCCACATGGGGGGAATCCTCTTTGGTACAAGTGGGCCACCGTTGGTGATTGGCCACCCACTGCCCCCTCCTTCTTCTAGGCATGGGATGGATGAATGGATGGATGGATGGATGGATGGATGGATGGATGGATGGATGGAGGGGTGGATGGATAGGTGGGCCACTGAGAGAGCGAAAGAGCGAGGGAGGGAGTGGGTGAGGAACTGAAGTGGGCAACACAGGGAGAGTGAGAGTGAGAGAGCTTGTGTGGTGTGTGTGTTATGTTGACAGGGGGGGTAAGTAGTAGCTTCCCCAACAGCCAAACCCAGAGCAACGAGGACGAGGAGAGCCCAGCCTCAGGCCAACACACAGCCCACGGATGAGGAATGTGAAAGGGGTGACGCCACCAGGGATGCGGACAAGGGGGGACAAAGGGGTCAGTCAGAGAGAGAAGGGGCCCAGAGATGGTTTCTCACTACATTGTATGTATTGGGTGGGGGACGAATTCAGATCAGCCCGTCAGCGGCTCTAGACGCAACATATTTTTCTAGGGGCAAAACGAGAGTGGAGGTTGCGTGGGGTGGGGGGGCATGGTGGTGATGACGTGAAGAAGAAAAAAAATCAACAAAGGACCTCAGCAGAGCAAACAAACAAAAAAAGTTTCAAAAATACTCAACCCCGAAAATTTCGGACCGGAGAAAAGAATAAAAATAATATGATAAAAAAACAAGAACGAAATAAAGCAAATAAAACAAAACAAAAAAGGCCAGAGAAGCACCAGGAAGAAAGATGTGTAATGACGCTGCTGCTGATGATGATGATGTACACGATTAAAACGCTATAGAATAAATCCTTAAAAATCCTTGTTAGGTAATATGATAATAAACAACAACAATAAAAAAGAAGAAAAAGAAAACAACAACAACAAACAAAAACAAACGAAAAAACAATCACCTTGTTTAAATACAATGAATGTCATAGAATTCTGCTCTCTCTCGCTCTCTCTCATGGGTAGGTGAATCATATAGTCTGTGTGGTTAGGACGAGGATCAGGAGGGGGGGGGGGGGGTCGAAAGAAGGAAGGGAGGATAAAAGGGAGGTGTAGGGAGAAGAAGAAGAAGGAGGTGAAGAGGATGAAGGGATAAGAGGGAGGGAGGGAGGAGCAGAGAGGTGGACTACAACTCCATGTCCTGGGCCTCGTCCTCTGAGAAGTCTGACATGGAGCTCTCCGACGAGGAGTCTCCCGCCCCCTCCTCCTGCTCCTTCAACGCCTCCTCCGTGGCATACTTCTGGATGTACTCTGCGGAGGAGAGAGAGAGAGATGGAGGGAGAGAGGGAGAGAGAGGGAGAGAGAGAGTCAAGTCAAGTGAAGTCAAGTCGGCTTTATTGTCAATTTCTTTACATTCACCGGTCATACAAATAATTGAAATTACGTTTCTTACTTTCCCATGCAGACGTAGACATACTTTAGGTGAAGTAGGTAGAGAGAGTGATATGTGTATATATATATATATATATATATATATATATATATATACAGTATATATATATATATATATATAGAGAGAGAGAGAGAGAGAGAGAGAGAGAGAGAGAGAGAGAGAGAGAGAGAGAGAGAGGTGGGGAGTTGGGAAGGAGCAACATAAAGAAAATAGATAGATAGATAGATAGATAGATAGATAGATAGATAGATAGATAGATAGATAGATAGATAGATAGATAGATAGATAGATAGATAGATAGATAGATAGATAGATAGATAGGTGTGTGTGTTGGGGGGTAAAGAAAAAAAGGATAAATGTGTGAGGGCATAAGTATTGGACAAGAACCCAAAGACCTTCACACAGCCTGTGCAACACATTTTCATTGCACTCTCTCTCTCAGTCTTTCTCTGGATTATTGAGGCCAATGACATGATAAAATGTGACAGAAATAAAGCTGATGGCCTAGGCTATGAGGGATTTAACCACTGTCACACACACAACTACTACAGGCCCTCCTTTAATGTGGATACACACACAAGCTCGGCACACAAGCACAGATGTAAGCACTCGCACGCATATACAAGTGAGCATTCGCACACACGTGCACGCACTTCAGTGACTTTTTTGGGGGTTTTTCAACTTTATTTAGACAGGACAGTGAAGAGTGGGACAGTAAATTAGTGGAACAGAGAGACGGGGGAGGATCGGGAATGACCCGGGTCAGGAATCGAACCCGGGTCTCCCGTGTAGCAGTCCAGTGCACAGCCCAGCCGGCGGCTGGGTCATTTCAGTAACATTTGTAACTGTAAAAAAGGATATATATCCATTGTAGTACATTCAACTTTTATTGAATTAAATTATTAAGACAATTCCAGTGTCATCGTTATGGAAGTTTCCAGAAAGGGTGTGTCACCACTCTACTAATCTAAGACTGCGTCTTCCTGGAAATATACTGTGTCAGTGCCTGCTTCATTACCAACGCTACACTACCATATTACCCAAAGCTAATCTGCTGTATTCAAGTCAAGTAGCATACTTGGCCAGCTCATAGCTGATGGGCCTAGTCATCTCTGGATCAAGTTGCATGCCTTTATGAGATTTTGGCAGTGTGTTATTGACCACGCGACCACGCGACCACGCACGCACGCACGCACGCACGCACGCACACACACACATGCACCTGGGCGCACGCACGCAAGCAGGCATGCAGGCACGCACACATGCACGCTTTTGAAAGTTGCTTCATCTTCTGTTGGCAGTGTATGCTTGCTGCCCAACATCATAATTGCGGTGTCACTTTACCCAAAGTCTGCCAAGTTCATGTCTCATGTTCTTGTGATTGACATTTCATATTAGAGGTTGGAGTCCAATAGATGTTTGGATGTTGTTGGATGTGTCTTGAGGGTCCAACAAGTTTGACATGGGCACTATTATGTGTGATTATTCAACCACACACAGAAAACAAGGTATCCGTGCACACATGTGCACATGTGTACGCACACACACACATACACACATGCATGCACACACACAATCTAGGATGCGGGACGTTTTAATATCTACATATATACAGCTCTGAAAAAAGGGTTGCTGATTTTATTATTTATGGGTAAGTGTTTGAGTGGAATTAACATTTTTGTGTCATTCTATAAACTATTGACAACATTTCCTCCACATTTTGGTGGAAAATATTGTCATTTAGAGAAATTGCCAAAAGAGCGGCAAAGATGAAATAATTTCAGACCTCAGAAAATGTGAAGAACACAGTATGATGTATACTTTAAAACTACATAACTACTTGTACATAACTACATAACTACACACGGGTACACACGGTAACACACCTTTGACTTTCTGTTTGCATTCCTTGAGCCGATGGTGGTGCACTTTCAGCCCAGCCCACACATGCGCACGTACAAAATACTCACACGCGCGCACACACACACACACACACACACACGCACACACGCACACACACACACACACACACACACACACACACACACACACACACACACACACACACACACACACACACACACACACACACACACACACACACACACACACACACACTCGCACACGGTAACCCACCTTTGATTTTCTGTTTGTATTCCTCTGGCCGGTGTAGGTACATGGCGGCAGCGTCTCCGTTCAGGGGGTCGATGGGGTTGGGGTACGCCAGAAGCTGAGGCAGGAACGACTCAAAAATGTTGGTCAGGTCTGGAAGACAGAACACGCGCACGCGCACGCGCACGCACACGCACGCGCACGCGCACACGCACACACACACGTCAGTACCATTTAAAGATGTTGGTCAGGTCTGGAAAAGAGAACACACACACACATCAGTTATGGGTCAGAATGTTAAAATGTTGGGCTTTTAGCCCGAGGGCTGCAGGTTTGATTCCCGACTCATAAATAAACAAGAATCAATATACCATATAGCTGCACTGCATGTGAAATAAATACGCATCCCATTGTTACACAAACTCTCTCTCTCTCTCTCCCTCTCTCCCTCTCTCCCTCTCTGTCTCTCTCGCTCTCAAAAACCAAACAAACCCACGCACCGCGAGACAAAAACAAAAACAAACCCACGCTGCCTCAAATCCTCTGACACCTAAATGGCTCCAAAACAGAACATGGACAGAAGGATGGAGAGAGAGAGAGAGAGAGAGAGAGAGAGAGAGAGAGAGAGAGAGAGAGAGAGAGTGAGAGAGAGAGTGAGAGTGAGAGAGAAAGTGGGCAAGATAGATTGCATGAAAGAGGGAGAGAGAAAGAGAAAGAGAAAGGCGGGACCGTAGTGCTTAATTCTTTTTTTCTGCCTGTATTTGCGTAGGCCTCTCTTTCTAGGCCTCCCTCCATCTCATTTCCACAGGCACACATTGCAGTTCCCTCTGCTGCCTGCTGGGTGGAAGCACTGAGCACTTGGCATCCATTCCCAACACAAAGGGACTCGGATGTAAACAAACCAGCAAGGCTGGCTAACAATGTATCAAAGAAGCAGCAAGTGCACTTGATGCTCAGCGTATTTATCCAGCCTTATTCGAGTGTCTTTCAACAACATGATTTCAAAATGATCCCAGGATGGAAGGTGGTCTTATAGACTTTGGGTCAAAAGGATAACGAAAGACATCCACCATCAGTCATAATGTTTAAAGGCTTCTCTCCTGGGAAACGTCTAATACGTGCAGGACAGAAAATTACACAAGACTTCAAGAGTTTCTTCCCCCTCAAGCCATCCGCTTTTAAAATACTCAGGCCATCTTTTTATTTTTCCTATCTTTTCCTATACTGTATAATATTTACACAGAAGGGAGTAGTCGCAACATTCATTTCCCCGTCAACTGTGCCAGCATAAGACAAGATGTGGTACATAAACCTTGAACCTTGAATCTTACAGAAGTTCACCGACTATGGTTTATTAGGATTAGAATATGTGACCCAAACACTTCACAAAAGTGACAATAATGTCCAGGGAAGCTGACAAGGGGGGGGGCAAAGGGATCACTTGCCCCGGGCCCAGGGGAAGAGGGGGCCCACAATTAATTTAGTCCACATTACATTGTATGTATTGATCGGGGGCACTATGAAATGACTTTGTCCCGGGGCCTGGTAAAAGCTGGCAGCGACCCTGATGATGTCAATTCAGCATTCAGCAAAACGAGGCCTCTTACAAAACCGACCTCAGTCAACCCCCGATGACTGGGGATGTGTGCCGTGCGTGCAAATGATGTGGTGTCATCCATCCATCCTCCCGTCCTACTCCTCTGTATTCCTAATCTGCAAATCCCACTAAAAATAAACACTGCGGTCGGTCGGTGCTCCCACTCTGCTCCATAGCAACACATCTGCTGCTAGGCATATAATCCGTCCCATCATTAACACCAGGAGCAAGGTGATACTGACTAAATAACATAACCTAATCTCGCCTGTCTTAACCCATCATTAACACCAGGAACAAGGTGATACTAACTAAATAACATAACCTAATCTCGCCTGTCTTAACCCATCATTAACACCAGGAGTATGGTGATACTGACTAAATAACATAACCTAATCTCGCCTGCCTTAACCCATCATTAACACCAGGAGCAAGGTGATACTAACTAAATAACATAACCTAATCTCGCCTGGCTTAACCCATCATTAACACCAGGAGCAAGGTGATACTAACTAAATAACATAACCTAATCTCGCCTGGCTTAACCCATCATTAACACCAGGAGCAAGGTGATACTAACTAAATAACATAACCTAATCTTGCCTGGCTTAACCCATTGATACTGGATGTTGCGTTGTGCAATATTGACCCTGGCGCCTGGAGCTGCACGGCGCAATATTCAGGCTCATGAGATTTGAGATGATTTTATTAAAAATCTTGGTATGTTTGAGCTGAATGAACACATTCTGATGCAAGATGAGGGTCTTAGCGTTAAAAATGCAACTTATGGCATGTTTTTATGTGCTTCCGAGGTTGAGATATTTTCGGTTTTATAGGCTGAGGGCAACTTTTCTTAAAAAGGGCTTAGGCATGGGTTAAGCCTGTGCGTGTCGTGCCCAGATGGGAAGGATACGATGGACAAACAATGGAGGAGATGAATGAAGGCAAAGAAAAAAAAGAGGAAAGTAGGATGAACAAGAGGCGAGGGAGACGAGTGACAAACTGTGAGGGGACGACAGATGGCTCGTTCTTTTGAAACTCGATTGTCGGAAACTCCGGCTTCCGCCTCGGAAAAGTGCAAAAGAATGGGTACTCAAATCGGGGTTCCGAAACACAAACTCGGAGCGCTTCTGTGTACTCCAAGTTCGTTTGACATTAGTGTTTTCAGACGTTTGTATTGTCCCCAGCAGTTTCAATGGAACGCATTTACAACGGTTGTCAGGAGAACAACCTCGGATCTACCGACGGCCGAGTTTCAAAAGAATGAGAGACAGAGACATTTGAAAGAACAACAAAAAGATCAAGGATGCAGTCTGGGAATAACGGACAGGAGTTTACAAGGAGTGGGTGAAAGTCAGGAAAGGAAAGAAGGGGGAGAGGAAGAAGTGAAGAAAGAATCAGTGTTTGACAAAACAGTAATGGGTTTCTCAAAAGCATTGTTGCTAGCCAGATAGCAACCTGGGTAGCTGCCAGTGGGAAAGTGCATTGCAAACAACAAAGTAGCTAACATAGTTAGCAACTGTGGTTTCGAGAAATGCACCCCTGAGCAGAGAGAAATCTACTGAGCTCTGCATAGGTGCAGAAAAGAAAGAGACAACTTTACAGTTTTTCTCAATTGGTTTGGCTAATTTCTTGAAACCGAGATGACATTTCTATACATTTTGGGTCATTTGGATAAACATTCTTATACTTCTGCACAATAGTTCAGATAACTAGCAAAATGTAATATACCTCCCAAAACGGCTCATTCTTGCATCAGCACTAAACCTTCTCCCACATAAATAGTCAGTACCAAAAAAATGGCATATATCCTTCTCAATTGGTTTGGCTCATTTGCATTCATTTAGTCATTCTGTCAAAATAAACTGGATGGTTCAGCATAACGCCATGGATCCTCATCACTTGCTCATATCACTCTAAAAACAGTTTACCCGTGTGTCGAAACTAAATTCCTTCCACAGAATGCCGTTTGAAAAAATGTCAAGAAATTAGCCAAATAACAGAGGAAACTGTAGTATACACGCTTGTAAAATTATTTAGTAAAGTTACAATACCATCTGGCCTGTTGAACACTGTCATGAATTTATTGTTTACAGTAAAGAAATTCTTAAAATATTATGTCCTTCACTGTTTTGACAATTGTGTAGACTACTTTGCATATGATGACTCACACAATGAAATCATGCTGACATGTTTTGGAGAGGGCAGCCATTAGACTGAGAATTGTCTAATTCGTTTAGATAAGACAGGTCAATTTATTTGGAAAATGTGCTAAATGTATGCTCAATGTGTCAACTGTAGGGTACTTGTATATAGCCATCTGCCGAGATGTACTAAACATTTGAGACATGTACAAAGCATTTGAAATTTGATGAAAGCAATGAAAAATGCCATTCTGTTGTGGGAAATTGTAAGTTGGTTTGGAGATTTGTCCGTGTTGTTTTGAGAATGTCATCTCAGTTTTGAGAAATTAGCCAAACCAATCGAGAAAAACTGTAATGGAGGTATGAAGATTGACAGAGAAAGTGGAAGATAAACAAAGAGAGGGAGAGAGAGAGAGAGAGAGAGAGAGAGAGAGAGAGAAAGAGAGAGAGAGAGAGAGACAGAGAGAGAGAAAGAGAGAGAGAGAGAGAGAGGAGAGAGAGAGAGAGAGAGAGAGAGAGAGAGAGAGAGAGAGAGAGAGAGAGAGAAAGATCTCATAGTCTGGTGATGTTACTTCTAGTTCCAAGTTAGCACTTATCAGTGTGTGTGTGTGTGTGTATTGTGTGTGTGATAATGTGTAAGAATGCATAACAGTAAGTACAGGACAGATGTAGGATTGGTAGGAAATGTGATAATGATGTTTAGTGAATGCATGCGATGGATGGAATAATATACACCAATTTTAAATATGATTGATAGTTTTCAAAAATGAATGATTGGACTGAATGAGTGTATAGGCTGTTTTTAATATGATAATATTGTTTTATTGTTATTGCTGCTATTGTATTGTTTTAAAAGCCCTTCTAGGGACGGGCATTGGAAATTAGCTTTTGGCTATAAATGCTATGATACTTGCTGTTTGGTTGTTATGCAACCTACATGTTACCTATGTATCTGTCCCTATCAAATAAACTAAACTAAACTAAACAGACACAAGAACAGACAGGCAGGGTCTGCAATACAAGGACAAGAGTCTTCACAGCTACGGTTTCACTTACTGTTTACTTATGTCACTTGCGTAAACAGCCTGAACATACAAATTGTTAACAAGATATTATGCAAGCCTTAGTTAGAAAAACATGTAATAGCAGGGGAAAAAAACCCAAAGGCTTTCGCAAGCCCAGGCACTGTGTCACAAAGCCAAAGCAGCAAAGCTCAGTATGGGAACAAAGGACGAGTCTTCAGACATGACTTCACGTGAGTCCACCTAAGAGTCTGCTGCTTAAGTCCATCCCCAGGGTAGTGGTCTGGTCTGGTCTAGGGATGCACCAATACCGATAATCGTACTTGTTGAACACTTGCCGATACCATTTACATTACACGAAACAATGCAACATCTCATCAAATTCCATTGACTTCAAAGCAGCATGGGAAAAAAGTGCAGCCTCATACATTTACAAACATTTAAATCTACATGGAAATGGACAATAAAACTAATATCACAGGTGGAAAAAAACAAGACCGTGAATTTATTTTCATTGTATGTTGGAGTAAAAGTATCGGTATCGGTACTCAGTATGGGCAAGTACAGACATTAATGCGCTCGTACTCGTATCGGTTTTCAAAAAAAGTGGTATCGTGCATCCCTAGTCTGGTCAGTACAGGTGGTGGTGGTGGAGGTGGTGGTGGTGGAGGTTGTTGGGTAGCTGACAAATTGCTGTAGTCAGGCCTGGCCGGCACGGGCCTGTACTTTTCTAACCTTGAGTTGGCGGCTCAGGGCATTACCTCGTTAGCGGCCAGTGAGAGTAAGAGGATTAGCTTTAGCTAGCAGGCACCGGGACACCGGGCCAAACCAATGCAGTACAGTACAACCACAACCCCAACCCCAACCCCTTACCCCCTAACTCAGACCACACACCAGGGCCACTGACAGCTTTGGCTGTGCCCCGGACAAAGTCATCTGAAAGGGCCACCCCGCCGCCCCTCCCCACCCAATACATCACAATGTAATAATGAGGACCCACTTCTGGCCTTCCCCTCTCCCTGACCCCTTTGTTGTCCACCCTTGTCGGTTTCCCTGATCCAGACCCCCCCTAAGCCCCTCCACGAAACCTTTTAATCTGTACCTCAGATACCTGAGCAAAGGTCAACCGGGACCGACGCAAATAGTGTTCACATGGTGTTCAGTGGTCACACACACACACACACACACACACACACACACACACACACACACACACACACACACACAGACACGCGCGCACACACACACACACACACACACACACACACACACACACACACACACACACACACACACACACACACACACACACACACACACACACACACACACACAGTATTGTTATGGTGACTCACCGTATAGTGCTGTCCATGTCTGGTTGATGACATCTAAACACACTGTCCCTGACCTGGAGAGAGAGAGAGAGAGAGAGAGAGAGAGAGAGAGAGAGAGAGAGAGAGAGCAAGAGAGAGAGAGAGAGAGGGGGGGGGGAAGCAAAGAGACGGCAGATATAGAGGGAGAGAGAATATAGGTTTATATAGGTTTAACTTTGCCGTGGGATTTCACAGTAGGACATATACACTGTACATGTGTGCCACTCTGGGTGAGGGGTGAAAGGTGAGAGTGAGTGAAGGTCTTTTAAACCAGCTTAACAGTCTAAAGCCTCAGCAACCGGCAGCCTCAACTCCAATAGCCCTCAACACCAATTTATCACATCGCTATTTATCACATTATTGTGCCCTCAAAGTTATACAGCACATTGTTAATTCAAGACTCACAGAGTTCTCAGACAGTTGAATTTAACAGTCTTCTAGTTGGTATTACTCTCAAGTGTGAATTAACACTGCAAGCGTTAGGGTAATACTCTATGACTGTGGTTCTATCACTCATTCTGTGAAAATTGACAAAAAAACGTGACTGGAGTTAAAACCCAGAGTCGCATGCCTCTTAGAGTAAAACTGAAAAACTACCATTAATCTTTTTTTCCTTTTCATTTTTTGTGATTATCTATTTTTTTGCAAAATGTGTAAGCGGAGATCTTGAGAAATCTTTAAAAGCGTTAAATAAAATGTGTTTAATATTGCATTCTACAGAGTGGGTTAAGAATAGATTTTTCTCTCCCAAAACAGTAGATAAGAATATTACTGCAGAAATCCTCTGGTCTAACTCTAATCAAAGAATGGCTTTTTGTCATGGCTCCACAAAGGTTGGCGAGTTGACAGACCCTGGCCTGGAATGTACACCATCTTATGTGCTTTAGGGATTAATGCCCTTGAACAGATGAAATCTATCTGATGGCCCCCAGTCATGACATCCACTGATGACATCTACCGTCATTTAAGACCACTCACTCACCAGTGTGGTGGCGATGGGGATGATTATGAGGACGATGGAGGGCAAGCATGATAAACCGTAACGCACGCACGCACATACACACACACACACACACACACAGGCGCACACACACACACAGGCGCGCGCACACACACACACACACACACACGCGCACGCACACGCACACGCACACGCACACGCACACGCACACGCACACACACACACACACACACACACACACACACACACACAGGTGCGCACACTCACACACACACACACGCACGCACGCACGCACACTACTGCCGCTTGGCTTTAATCATAAATCCCCACTTTGTTTGAAACTCCGGAAGTAAACAACGGCGAAGGCGAATCATCTATTTATTTTGGTCTTCAGAAAGGAAGTTCAGAGGCAGAGGATACAGGTGAAAGGGAGATAGAGGATGGCAGAGATAGTAGATAGATAGATAGATAGATAGATAGATAGATAGATAGATAGATAGATAGATAGATAGATAGATAGAAACAGACAGACAAACAGAAAAGGAGGGGGAAGGAGAGAGAGAGAGAGAGAGAGAGAGGAAGAGCGACAAAGAGACAGAGAGAAAGAGAGACAGAGAGAGAAGGGCAGAGAGAGAAGTGGAGGGAGGGAGGGACAGGGAGAGTAGAGAGCCAAAACATTGTTCCTCCACTACACCAGCTGGCCAGAGTGAGTCGGTCAGAGTCACCCACCTCTGATCCCCTCTATGAACTGCTATGGACTGCTCTCATTTATTCACTCCAGTCATTGCTTACGCGGCCCCCATGTGGGATAATAATGGAAAAAAAAGGAAATGAACAAGAAAAACCTTCTGAAGAACGAAAAACAAGGAGCCTTTTTAAAGAAACAGTGGCAAGTCTATTGCATAGTCCACCCACAAGTCTGTTGGATCGTCCACCCACAGAAACTTTGCAGATAGTTTGTTCAAGTGATGCCATAATAAGTAAAACAACAAAGCAAAATTAAATACAACTTCAACAAACTTTGTTCAGGTTGTATTTAATGCTGCCTTGTTGTTTACTGATGGCATCACTTTAATCATAGCCCAAGCTCTCTCTAGCACACACAGTTTCAACAGACGGATAATGAATAGTCACACAGCATCTGTAAACGGTTGATCTAATCCAGGGTTTCCCAAACTGGGGTGCGTGCACCCATGGGGGTGCGCGGCCTGCCATAAGGGGGTGCACGAGCTGAATAGAGCAATGGTGGATATGTGAATTTTTATCTAGCATTAATGAACATTAAGTAGTTTTTAATAGTATGGTGCATTATATGCTGGAAGGGTCCATCTGAAGTGTAGTTTAGTTCCAAGACTATTGGAAGAGAGGATTCCCCAAAACAACAGTGCATAATGTGCAGTGAATCCATACTTGCGCGGCCATCAGCACACCAAAATATTCACTCAGGGGGTGCCCGAACCATATTGAAATGTACAAGGGGGTGCGCAGAGAAAAAAGATTGGGAACCTCTGATCTAAGCTTATAAAGGGCCTAGGATCATAGTGGGACAAAAAACAAACACAAACAAAATGGTCTCTTTAGTGCCTTTTTCCACTATTAATGAGATAGCACATGTCTGAAGGAGGCACAAACCCTTTAATTTTCTACCATGGAATAAAAAAAATAAATTTAATTTTGAATGTATAATACCTGAAAGGGAGATCATTGTATTTGTATTGAACATCTTATGTCTGTACG
The DNA here is from genome assembly GCF_034702125.1 of Engraulis encrasicolus. Classification (NCBI taxonomy): domain Eukaryota; kingdom Metazoa; phylum Chordata; class Actinopteri; order Clupeiformes; family Engraulidae; genus Engraulis; species Engraulis encrasicolus. The sequence goes on from NC_085871.1 coordinate 36,411,760, forward strand.
TTCCTGTGTCTTATTATGGGGTATTGCCGGATCCTCTTCGCTTGAATTTTGGTTTGTGATACATTTGCTTTGTCCAAGTGATTTTAATGACTGCATTTCTAACACATGATGAGAATGAGCTGTCTCTGTGTGACGTGACTTCTATGACGTGACTGTTTGGTCATAAGATTGTTGAAGACAAACGGTCTGTGTGATGTAACTTTCGATTGTTGGTTCCCTTTGTCGAACTTTGTGATTTTAGTGACCATCTTCACATGCTGAAGATGAGTTGACTGTGTGATGTGACCTTTATCAAGTGAATGTGTTTGGTCAAGAGATCGTAATGGTGCCTTGTGAGACATCACTGGTATGGCACACAGTATAACAGTGAGGTGGAGGATGTCTGTGTGTGTGTGTGTGTGTGTGTGTGTGTGTGTGTGTGTGTGTGTGTGTGTGTGTGTGTGTGTGTGTGTGTGTGTATGTGTGTGTGTGTGTGTGTGTGTGTGTGTGTGTGTGTGTGTGTGTGTGTGTGTGTGGGTGTGTGTGGGTGGGTGTGTGGTTGTGTGGGTGGGTGGGGGGGGTGGTGGGTGTAAGGGCTGTACTTACGCTTCATCAATGTTGGGATGAAATATTTTATTCATGAAGCCTGTGAAAGGACAGAGAGAGAGAGAGCGAGGGAGAGTGAGAAAATGAAAGAAATAGCGACACAGAAATAGTCAGAGGCAAAGACAACAAAGGCAGGAAATGGAACACAGCATGAGCACGAGTCAGCCAATCACATAGTCTCTAGGGTCACCCACATACCGTATACAGTATAACCCAGCAGCCAATGAGAGACAAGATACACCCGTACCTATAGATGGGGATTTGAAGGGGTATTTGTCTGGTAGGTCTACCCGCACTTTCCACACTCCACCTTCGTACGGTGCTGTGGAAACAGAAACAGAGCAGGAAGTAAGGACGTTGGACAGAACAGAGTAGCGTGGTGTGGTGTGGTGTGGTGTGGTGTGGTGTGGTGTGTCTTTTTGTGTGTATAGGGCTGCACGATTATGGAAAAAAAAATACAATTCCAACAGAGTAGAGTAGAGTAGAGTAGCATGGAGCAGATCAGAGTAGAGTACAGTAGAGTAGTGTAGATCAGTAGTATAGAGTACTGTATGGTGGAACAGAGTAGGTTAGAGTAGTGTAGTGGAGTAGAGTAGAGTAGAGTAGAGCTTAGCTATAAAAGCCCTCTGAACCAGCGAGACAGCGTGTTCCCACTACTATCACAATGTGTATGTGTATGTGTGTGTGTGTGTGTGTGTGTGTGTGTGTGTGTGTGTGTGTGTGTGTGTGTGTGTGTGTGTGTGTGTGTGTGTGTGTGTGTGTGTGTGTGTGTGTGTTAGAGCGTGGCTCGGGCCGGTTTTTTCTGTCCGAGCCCGGCCCTCAGCCGACAGAAAAGTGATCAACCCCGACCCGAGCCCGAGACTAATTATAATGTTTGTGTCCGAACCCGTCCGAAGCCCGAGACCACTGTAATAACAACAGAACCTGTGCGCAAGCAATATTTTCTATGTGGCCCCCTTCATACTCAAAATAGCACGTGATAAATAGCCAGGATAGGCAACTAGGATGAGGCAATTTGCTGTAGCCTAATTTAGTTACGCACGCATAGTAAGTATAAACACACGCATACATGTGACAGCGCACCTTATGTTTCTTTCGGTTAGACCAGAGATGTTGGGTGCTGTGATCAAATGCATGGGAGGGGCGTGAGAGGATAAGAAAGGCGAAAACTAACGAATACGGTTTGGATGCAGTCAGCGCGGCTATGGGCGCATTTGTTACGTTACTGTTAGTGCAAATAAATCCTCGCGAGCCGGCGAAGATGCCACTCCTTGTTGTTAAGAAGGATGGGCTATAAGTTAACACCGAAGAACA